>NC_139228.1:56988787-57501681 GCF_055691185.1 Crinia signifera | reverse complement strand
TTGGGTTGTAGTATTAGGAATGAGTTAGTTGTTTGGGTTGGAGTATTAGGTATGGGTTAGTGGTTTGGGTTGGAGTATTAGGGATGGGTTAGTTGTTTGGGTTGTAGTATTAGGGATGAGTTAGTTGTTTGGGTTGGAGTATTAGGGATGGGTTAGTTGTTTGGGTTGTAGTATTAGGGATGAGTTAGTTGTTTGGGTTGGAGTATTAGGGATGGGTTAGTTGATTGGGTTGTAGTATTAGGGATGAGTTAGTTGTTTGGGTTGGAGTATTAGGGATGGGTTAGTGGTTTGGGTTGGAGTATTAGGGATGGGTTAGTTGTTTGGGTTGTAGTATTAGGGATGGGTTAGTTGTTTGGGATGTAGTATTAGGGATGGGTTAGTTGTTTGGGTTGGAGTATTAGGGATGGGTTAGTTGTTTGGGATGTAGTATTAGGGATGGGTTAGTTGTTTGGGTTGTAGTATTAGGGATGGGTTAGTTGTTTGGGTTGTAGTATTAGGGATGGGTTAGTTGTTTGGGTTGGAGTATTAAGGTTGGGTATTGGTTTGGGGTTGGTGTATTAGGGATGGGTTAGTTGTTTGGGTTGGTGTATTAGGGATGGGTTAGTTGTTTGGGATGTAGTATTAGGGATTGGGTTAGTTGTTTGGGATGTAGTATTAGGGATGGGTTAGTTGTTTGGGTTGGAGTATTAGGGTTGGGTTAGTTGTTTGGGTTGGGAGTATTAGGGATGGGTTAGTTGTTTGGGTTGGAGTATTAGGGTTGGGTTAGTGGTTTGGGTTGGAGTATTAGGGATGGGTTAGTTGTTTGGGTTGTGTATTAGGGTTGGGTTAGTTGTTTGGGTTGGGTGTGGTTGTGTTGGGTGGGTGTGTTGTTTGGGATGTAGTATTAGGGATGGGTTAGTTGTTTGGGTTGGTTATTGTGTGGTTTGGTTTGTGGGATGGGTTAGTTGTTTGGGTTGGAGTATTAGGGATGGGTTAGTTGATTGGGTTGTAGTATTAGGGATGGGTTAGTTGTTTGGGTTGTAGTATTAGGAATGGGTTAGTTGTTTGGGATGTAGTATTAGGGATGGGTTAGTTGTTTGGGTTGGAGTATTAGGGATGGGTTAGTTGTTTGGGATGTAGTATTAGGGATGGGTTAGTTGTTTGGGTTGTAGTATTAGGGATGGGTTAGTTGTTTGGGTTGGAGTATTAAGGTTGGGTAAGTGGTTTGGGTTGGAGTATTAGGGATGGGTTAGTTGTTTGGGTTGTAGTTTTAGGGATGGGTTAGTTGTTTGGGATGTAGTATTAGGGATGGGTTAGTTGTTTGGGATGTAGTATTAGGGATGGGTTAGTTGTTTGGGTTGGAGTATTAGGGTTGGGTAAGTGGTTTGGGTTGTAGTATTAGGGATGGGTTAGTTGTTTGGGTTGTAGTATTAGGGATGGGTTAGTTGTTGGGGTTGGAGTATTAAGGTTGGGTAAGTGGTTTGGGTTGGAGTATTAGGGATGGGTTAGTTGTTTGGGTTGTAGTATTAGGGATGGGTTAGTTGTTTGGGATGTAGTATTAGGGATGGGTTAGTTGTTTGGGTTATAGTATTAGGGATGGATTAGTTGTTTGGGATGTAGTATTAGGGATGGATTAGTTGTTTGGGATGTAGTATTAGGGATGGATTAGTTGTTTGGGATGTAGTATTAGGGATGAGTTAGTTGTTTGGGTTGGAGTATTAGGGATGGGTTAGTTGTTTGGGATATAGTATTAGGGATGGGTTAGTTGTTTGGGTTGGAGTATTAGGGATGGGTTAGTTGATTGGGTTGTAGTATTAGGGATGGATTAGTTGTTTGGGTTGGAGTATTAGGGATGGGTTAGTTGTTTGGGTTGTAGTATTAGGGATGAGTTAGTTGTTTGGGTTGGAGTATTAGGGATGGGTTAGTTGTTTGGGTTGTAGTATTAGGGATGAGTTAGTTGTTTGGGTTGGAGTATTAGGGATGGGGTTAGTGGTTTGGGTTGGAGTATTAGGGATGGGTTAGTTGTTTGGGTTGTAGTATTAGGGATGGGTTAGTTGTTTGGGATGTAGTATTAGGGATGGGTTAGTTGTTTGGGTTGGAGTATTAGGGATGGGTTAGTTGTTTGGGATGTAGTATTAGGGATGGGTTAGTTGTTTGGGATGTAGTATTAGGGATGGGTTAGTTGTTTGGGTTGTAGTATTAGGGATGGGTTAGTTGTTTGGGTTGGAGTATTAAGGTTGGGTAAGTGGTTTGGGTTGGAGTATTAGGGATGGGTTAGTTGTTTGGGTTGGAGTATTAGGGATGGGTTAGTTGTTTGGGATGTAGTATTAGGGATGGGTTAGTTGTTTGGGATGTAGTATTAGGGATGGGTTAGTTTTTTGGGTTGGAGTATTAGGGTTGGGTAAGTGGTTTGGTTGGAGTATTAGGGATGGGTTAGTTGTTTGGGTTGGAGTATTAGGGTTGGGTAAGTGGTTTGGGTTGGAGTATTAGGGATGGGTTAGTTGTTTGGGATGTAGTATTAGGGATGGGTTAGTTGTTTGGGTTGGAGTATTAGGGATGGGTTAGTTGTTTGGGATGTAGTATTACTGATGGGTTAGTTGTTTGGGTTGTAGTATTAGGGATGGGTTAGTTTTTTGGGTTGCAGTATTAAGGTTGGGTAAGTGGTTTGGGATTTAGTATTAGGGATGGGTTAGTTGTTTGGGTTGGAGTATTAGGGATGGGTTAGTTGATTGGGTTGTAGTATTAGGGATGAGTTAGATGTTTGGGTTGGAGTATTAGGGATGGGTTAGTGGTTTGGGTTGGAGTATTAGGGATGGGTTAGTTGTTTGGGTTGTAGTATTAGGAATGGGTTAGTTGTTTGGGATGTAGTATTAGGGATGGGTTAGTTGTTTGGGTTGGAGTATTAGGGATGGGTTAGTTGTTTGGGATGTAGTATTAGGGATGGGTTAGTTGTTTGGGTTGTAGTATTAGGGATGGGTTAGTTGTTTGGGTTGGAGTATTAAGGTTGGGTAAGTGGTTTGGGTTGGAGTATTAGGGATGGGTTAGTTGTTTGGGTTGTAGTATTAGGGATGGGTTAGTTGTTTGGGATGTAGTATTAGGGATGGGTTAGTTGTTTGGGATGTAGTATTAGGGATGGGTTAGTTGTTTGGGTTGGAGTATTAGGGTTGGGTAAGTGGTTTGGGTTGGAGTATTAGGGATGGGTTAGTTGTTTAGGTTGGAGTATTAGGGTTGGGTAAGTGGTTTGGGTTGGAGTATTAGGCATGGGTTAGTTGTTTGGGATGTAGTATTAGGGATGGGTTAGTTGTTTGGGTTGGAGTATTAGGGATGGGTTAGTTGTTTGGGATGTAGTATTAGGGATGGGTTAGTTGTTTGGGTTGTAGTATTAGGGATGGGTTAGTTTTTTGGGTTGCAGTATTAAGGTTGGGTAAGTGGTTTGGGATTTAGTATTAGGGATGGGTTAGTTGTTTGGGTTGGAGTATTAGAGATGAGTTAGTTGATTGGGTTGTAGTATTAGGGATGAGTTAGTTGTTTGGGTTGGAGTATTAGGGATGGGTTAGTGGTTTGGGTTGGAGTATTAGGGATGGGTTAGTTGTTTGGGTTGTAGTATTAGGGATGGGTTAGTTGTTTGGGATGTAGTATTAGGGATGGGTTAGTTGTTTGGGTTGGAGTATTAGGGATGGGTTAGTTGTTTGGGATGTAGTATTAGGGATGGGTTAGTTGTTTGGGTTGGAGTATTAGGGATGGGTTAGTTGTTTGGGATGTAGTATTAGGGATGGGTTAGTTGTTTGGGTTGTAGTATTAGGGATGGGTTAGTTGTTTGGGTTGTAGTATTAGGGATGGGTAAGTGGTTTGGGTTGGAGTATTAGGGATGGGTTAGTTGTTTGGGTTAGAGTATTAGGGTTGGGTAAGTGGTTTGGGTTGGAGTATTAGGGATGGGTTAGTTGTTTGGGATGTAGTATTAGGGATGGGTTAGTTGTTTGGGTTGGAGTATTAGGGATGGGTTAGTTGTTTGGGATGTAGTATTAGGGATGGGTTAGTTTTTTGGGTTGCAGTATTAAGGTTGGGTAAGTGGTTTGGGATTTAGTATTAGGGATGGGTTAGTTGTTTGGGTTGGAGTATTAGGGATGGGTTAGTTGTTTGGGTTGGAGTATTAGGGATGGGTTAGTGGTTTGGGTTGGAGTGTTAGGGATGGGTTAGTGGTTTGGGTTGGAGTATTAGGGATGGGTTAGTTGTTTGGGTTGGAGTATTTGGGATGGGTTAGTGGTTTGGGTTGGAGTATTTGGGATGGGTTAGTGGTTTGGGTTGGAGTATTAGGGAAGGGTTAGTGGTTTGGGTTGGAGTATTAGGGATGGGTTAGAGTGTTAGGGTTTGGTTAGCGGTTTGGGCTGGAATATAAGGGTTGCGTTAGCAGTTTGGGTTAAAGTACTAGGGTTGGTAACCTCCACCAATCACAGCCTAACCTGAATCTCTTATCATGCTGTCCTTATATCCGGCATTGATTAATGCAATAGTCTTCTAACTGGTCTTCCCAAGAACACTCTCGCTACTGCAATCCATTTTAAGTGCTGCTGCTAGGCTGATCTTTCTAGCAAGACGCTCATCGTCTGCTGATCCGCTCTGCCAGTCCCTCCATTGGTTACCGCATTCAATCTAAAACACTTCTACTCACATATAAAGCTATTAACCATACTGCACCAGCATACAGTATATCTCCAGGGACGGTGGAAGGCTTCTCAGCACCCTAGGCAAACTTCAACCTACTACCGCCCCCCCCCCCCCCCACACACTGCCACCAATAACCATGTTCCAACCCCTTCATGCATACTTGCTTAACATTCTGGAATGGCAGGAAGCCTTCCAAAATTGAGTGGTCCTCCCAGGTAGGTGGGCAAGACTCTTGCTTTCTCTGGATGCCCCCAGCATCCTCCCCTTTGCCACCCACAACAGAGTACAGGAAGAGAGGGAAGCAAAATAAGGAAGTATGCCTCAAAATAAAGTATGGAGGTGAGGTTGTACAGGTTCCACAGCAACCGCCTGCATTAAGTACAACAAGGATCCTCACAGACATCCTTTATTTTTTGATAGGCAGACTTGGTGGCGCCCCCCTAGATCCTGGCGCCCTAGGCAGCTGCCTAAAGCTGCCTAGTGGTAGAGCCGGCCCTGTTATCTCTTTACTTGTCACAAAATATACGCCCAACTGACCTCTCCACAAGAACTGCATCTCTCACCTACACTCAGTACTCGCTCCCACTTACACTTGCAGGATTTTTGTTGGGCAGCACCCACTTTATGGAATGCCCTTCCATGTACATTAAGACTCTCCACTAGCCTCCAAACTTTTAAGCGTTCCCTGAAAACTCACCTCTTCAGGCAAGTGTATCATATTCCGGAACCCCCACATAACCTCCAGTAGCATTCATATCTGATTGCATCCATCAGGAATGTCTTGCAATCTAGCAATACTGCCATGATATGGAATCCTATCCTTATGTATTCCTCCTATTATCCCTATAGATTGTAATCTTGCGAGCAGGACCCTCCTACCTCTGTCTGTTTGTAATCACCCAGTTTGTTTTATTACTACCTCCTATTGTAAAACGCAACGGAATAAGCTACGCTATATAAGAAACCGTAAATAAAAACATAACTGCAGCCAAACCCCAACCTCCCCTAATGGCAGCCTTACCATAACCTCCCCGAACCCTAGCCATTCCCAATTGAAGCCTATTCCTAACCGCAGTACCCAACCACAGCTTCAACCTAACCTCCTCCATTCGCAGCCAAACCCAGCCATCCTAAACTGCAGCACTGAGCATGTCGACACTGAACAACTGTCAACCTTGTCGACTGTTTTTCCTGAAGTACTGTCCCTAACCCTAGTGCAAATATCGACACTGTCAGTGTCAACATTATGTTGACAATTTAACCATATTGACTTCACCAATTCCAACCTTGTGCTGCAGACGGTGCGCATGTCAACATGGTGAAGGGTGACATTTAACCCTTTCTTAAAAGTGCCATAGCGCCGTGGGTGAATATTTCTGCTAAATAAAATGGATATTCTCGCTCAGATACAGTATTTGTCTTGGTGTGAAACTACTTTCCCACATCCATACTATTGGGGCGAGTGACAGACAGAAAAGTAGCAAGGTGCGCAGGGCCAAGGTGTGGGCATCAATGCCAGTACTCTCTCCACCAATCATCATAGACCAGTAACTTTCATTGGTTCTAGAGTCGTTCCCAGCATCATGTGGCTTTATCGCCGCCCTGTACTCTTACGGGTCGATTCAGCCATTTTCGTACAGGTCCCAATTCGGCTCCGTCTTCGATGGTGGCGGTGTGTGCATGCGCATAGCTGCTCATGCGCGAACCCCAGGAGCGCCCCCAAATCGTATGAAAATGGCCAGGACCAAAGTCCAGGATTACTTTTATCTGTGAATCATTTGAAGGATTTCTCCTCTGTGCAGAAGCCTGCGAGGGGATGTGTAAGCGTACACATCCGCTCGTATCGTAGCACAGAGATTTGGGCAGCGGCATTTAAACTGCTCGCTAGGCAGCCAATAAATGCAGCCTAGAGAGCAGGCATGAATTGGGCCCTTATTACGGTAACTGGGGCAGCGTTCCCCTCTCTATTGTTCATTAGGAAGAGAGTGAAAACATGCAGACTCAGCCATTGTATTATTTTCAAGCTCCCTGTAGTTACGATACAGCCCTTGCTGGTCCCAGGTCTGACTTAGTGGCACCTCGCCAGTTACGTTCCCGACAGCCGCCTCTGATCCGGCTGACAATGAGGAATCACACTGTGACTGCTTTTCCTTACAGAAGTACAAACACAAATACAGGACACATTGCAGGCGCTGCTAGAGGGTAGGGCACGCCTAAAGGATGTTCGTCCTCACAGTCTGAGCCAATGTCTTCAACTTCAGCAGGACCGGTCACGTCACCCATATATACAGATAGTTTACAGCATCGGGCAGATATTATTGTGAAAGCCTACAGAAAACTGCACTTTCCCATTTTGTAAAGGTAGACTTATTCCAGAGCGATAGATCTAGTAGAATTATTCACGTGCTAGAGAGATTATGGGAGAAATTTACTAAAGGTGCCCATACACGTTACAATTATTGTATACAATATCGCATCTCAGTTTTGCAATGAGAGCAGTACATGCTTTTTGTACTAGATCTCATCGCAAAACCGAGATGCGATATTGTATACAATAATTGTAACGTGTATGGGCACTAAGATGTGTATTCTACTTCACATGTGATGTTGCTATGGGCAACCAATCAGATCATGTCTACTATCTTCTAGAGGCTGCTAATTAAATAAGAGGTAGATTCTGATGGTTGCTCATGGCAACATCATATGTGAAGTAGAATACACATCTTAGTAAATTTCCACTTGCGTATTCAGCAGCCAACTATGATAGAGGTATGCCAACCTCAAAAACAATTCGACAGAAAAACACAGTTCAAGTAATGCTTAATAATACATAAAAGTCGTGTTACACAAAATAAAACTATTTATTATGGTATACACACATAAATAAAAATAAGAAATAAGAAAATAAACCTCCTGTCAAAGCAAATTGTTAACAAATATAATTACAAAACAGAGCAATAACATGATTTTTATAAATGTGTCATTTCGGCTGATCTGCTTGTACTTTTATGTCACCTAGGCCCTTATTCAGATCTGTGCGGCCGGAGCCGCATACGTTGCTCCGGCCGCACAAATCAATCCCCGCCTACAATACGGATCGCCACGGCCGTCCGTACGCGGACGGCTGGCGATCCGCATGAAAAATGGTGGGGCGTACGCCTCCACCATGGTGGGAGCTGCCCCCTGCATTCGATGGTCGGCGACCATCGAAGGCAGGGCCGCACGCTCCACCAGCTCACGCAAGCTGAGACCACACGGACACTTGTCCGTGTGAAAGCTTGTTTGGGGGCGGAGAGCTGACATCCGGCGATGTCAGCTTTCCGCCCCCATCACTGGCGTCATAGCCTCATTACCATGCATACGCCCCGCGTTTGCATGGGAACGCCCATGAAACGCTGGGCGTATACATAGGTAAATGAGGCTATCAAGCCCCTCACGCCCCTATACGCCCCCTTTGCGGCGTATAATTTTTGTGTGCGGCGATTTCGCCTGCACATGCGCAGAGTGACCTCTGCGCATGTGCATAGTGAAAACATCGGCGGTACGGCCGCACGCGGGCCGTACCGCACAGATTAGAATAAGGGCCCTAGAACGATGTGCTTAATGATATTAATTGGGCAATACCAATCCGAAAGTCATAGGAGGTCATTCTGGTTGACAGCTCGAGTTTCGCAGCTTCCGAGTCCTTTTAACACCGCCCGCTGTGCGAGCGAACTCCCGCACCCACTATTCGCCAATTTTCCCCACAACGATGCGAGTGAAGATGGGATGTTGTCCCTAGCAACCAATCAGATTCTACTTTTTATTCGTTTCGCACCTCCTAGAAGATAATAGATAGAATCTGATTGGACTTGTCCGGTTTGGGCCTGATTTTACCGGATGGGGCTGCGATCTAGGCCAAATCTGAGGCCAGATCTCCAACATCCGATCTGATCCAATGCGGGGCCCCGCACGCATCGGATTGAACTGGCTGTACACAAGATAAATCGTAGATGTTGGGGGTTTTTTAGACAACCCCATCTCAACCACTCCCATACCTGCCAACATTGGAGGAGACTAGGGCGGGACAGGGCGCGCACCTAATTTTGGGGGCGTGACCTGCCGAAATGGGGTCGTGGTCTATATGTGCAGCGCTGCCGCGAGCCCACACCCCCATTTTTCAGCGCTGTGGGGGCATGCCCAGCAGCTCTGTAAGCTGCTGGCCAGCCCCCAGCCCCTCTGCCTGAAAGAATAGACGCTGTCAGCGTCTTTTCACAGAGTGTCCCTATTCTGTTATGAAGAAAGTTGGGAGGTATGCAACAGTAATATGTACACAGCATTCACTGATTGCAGAATAGAGAGAGAAAAATAAGAATATATAATTCGCTTCTCTTTCCAAAGCATAAAGTTGACATGATCAAAGGCAAGTGCCGGATTCCCAGCCGGGAATAACATCCATGTTGCAGATAACTAAAATATTCACATTTATGTGGAAATGTACCAACCTGCCCGCTCGGTTTTGTCTTTTAACTGATTGCGTCTTTAAAACATCGAGGAGACGACCACGCTGATGTCTGCAGCCTGTTACCTTAGGGGTACATTTACTAAAGGGTGAGTTCTTAAAAGCAAGAGAGGTTGCCTATAGCAACCAGATTCTTGCTTTTATCCTCTAGAAGGTGCTAGATAAATAAGTAGAATCGGATTGCTATGGGCAACATCTATCACTTCTAAAAAGACACATTTTAGTCTTTATAATGTGCCAATTATATGTACAGTCGCTAACGGGGCCTCGCCGGCACATTAGACGCCTGCTGTACAGCACATTAATAACCTTTGGAAATCTGTTTGCAAACAATATAAAGAAAATCAGTACTTGTGTATTATCACGGCTCCCACGATTTCCATCTTATGGGATCTTATACAATTTAAAATTGTATACCATTGTATATGGCATACAGTGGCATACGATGAGATGAGATGAGATTTTAAATTGTATAAGCACACTAATGGGTGCTTTCAAAGTCAATTGGCCCCCCTATAAGATTTTTAATTGTATAAGCACCCTAATGGGTGCTTTCAAGGTCAATTGGCCCCCCTATAAGATTTTTAATTGTATAAGCACCCTAATGGGTGCTTACAATGTTAAATGTACCCCCACGCCACCCCCACTATCAACGCCAACCCGAAGCGTGGCGAGCGCAGCGAGCCCGCGAGGGGCGGCGGTACGTGTCCTCCGACCTTTTCATACCCCCACTATCCATGTCGGCATGGAGTTGATTTTATATAGTGTGGCGAGCGCAGCGAGCCACCGAGCCCAAAGCGTGCTTATACAATTTAAAATCTCATCTCATCATATGCCATATACAATGGTATACAATTTTAAATTGTATAAGATCGGGTCCCATCGCAGCACATCTCATCTCATTGCATACCATCGCCTTATGGTATGCAATGAGATGGGAGCCGTGATAGTACACAAGTACCAGAAAATCTAACAGCAGACAAAACACATTATTATTTGTGGGCCGGATTCAGGTTTTCAAGCAAAGCAAATAAAAGCAATCCCATGCTGCGCTGCAGGTGGGGGCAGATGTATCATGTGCAGAGAGTTAGATTTGAGTGGGGTGTGTTCAAATTGAATCTATATTGTAGCGTAAATATAAAGCTGTTTAACATTTGTGGGCTACATGCAAAAGCAGACAGTATTTACCCTGCATAGAAAAATAAATAAACATCTAGGGGTAAATTTACTAAATATATAAAAAAAAAAGGTAAATACAATTTGAAGGGTGGCACTTGTGACCTCCAGGGCGAAGTGGCATTACTTCATGACTTGCGCCCTACAGGTGGGGTGGTACTTCTGGGCTTGTTCAGGTGGCACATGTGGGGGGGGGGGAGGCAGTGTATCTGGGTTGGCACTATGGTGAAGGAGGTGGAGAATAATCTATTTGCCTCACTGGGTGCCATTTTGTTCAGGTGCACACTAAGGGCCGCATTTAAATCTAAAGCTAAAACCCCGAAAAGGGTTAGCCGCAAATATAACCGTAATTATCACCCCAATGTATGTAGGAAGGACCACAGCAAGAATCTCTGATCCCTGCTGCGATCCCCCCTGCACCGCTGCCGGCCGCATCCCTCATAGGTTTCTATGGGGGATGCGAAAATGCCCGATGTATCAACATCGTGCAGCATCCCTGGTCTATCGCCATTCTAAATAAATGAGAAATTGAATCTGATTGGTTGCTATGGGAAACATCCCATCTTCAATAGAACTCCCACTGTCCGTATATTTGCTATCTGTCACCATGGTACAGCCAGATCCACTCTACTACTACTGTCTCAGGACTATAGAGGAGGCGGGGCCAGGGTGGTTCCCGTCATCAGCAGCTCGCCCGCTCGGCCCCGCCTCCGGCTCCACCCAACTCCTCCCTCTGCCCTGAGCCAGGATGCCGCCCGCCGCCTCCTCCCCGCGCGGCCGTTGAAATGTCTGCTCTCGCGAGATGACGCCGGGAGCGGAGAGCGGCGGCGAGATTTGCTTTGCCCTGAGTCGGGATTCGCGTTGAACGCGGAGGAATAATAACCGGGGGGGGATAATCACCGGAGGCGGCGGCGGCGGTGGTAGTAGCAGCCCCCCGGGAGGGGGAGCGGAGCACCGGGGAGGGGGGGAAGACGCGGGCCCAGCCACCGAACCATGGCATCGGGCGACACGCTCTACATCGCCGCCGACGGCTCAGAGATGCCGGCCGAGCTGGTGGAGCTGCACGAGATCGAGGTGGAGTCCATCCCGGTGGAGACTATCGAGACGACGGTGGTGGGCGGCGGCGGTGGGGAGGAGGACGACGACGATGATGAGGAGGACGAGGACGAAGAGCCGCAGCACCCGCACCTGCACCACCACCACCACCCGCCCATGATTGCGCTGCAGCCGCTGGACCCGGACGACCCGCACCACCACCAGGAGGTGATCCTGGTGCAGACCCGGGAGGAGGTGGTGGGCGGCGATGACTCGGACTTGCGGGCGGACGACGGCTACGAGGACCAGATCCTCATCCCGGTGCCGGCCCCGGCCGGGGAGGACGACTACATCGAGCAGACCCTGGTGACGGTAGCCGGCAAGAGCTCCGGAGGGGGCGGCGGCCGCAGCGGCAAGAAGGGCGGCGGCGGAGGGGGAAAGCGGAGCGGCAAGAAGAGCTACCTGAGCGGCGGTGGCGGCGGGGCCGAGCCCAGTGCCCGCAAATGGGAGCAGAAGCAGGTGCAAATCAAGACGCTGGAGGGCGAGTTCTCAGTCACCATGTGGGCGTCAGGTGAGGCCGCTACCCCGGGGGGCTGGAGAGGGGATAACGGGGAGGCCGAGGCCCGCGCTCCGAGCTGCTGCCGCTGGGCGCCGCCATGTTCCCTGATCCTCCAGTATGGCGGCCCGAGGAAAACATGGCGCGCGGGCCGCCGGGGGAAGATGGCGGCCGAACATGGCGGCGCTGGTGGGGAGGGAGAGAGGGGGGGGCAGAGGGTGAGGGCCCGGGGACTAGGCCGCAGTGGCGCACTAAAGGTGGGGGAGGGGCGGCCGCCGCCATGGCCGTGTGTTCTCTCCCCCCCAATCTGTTACCTCAGCTCTCCCGCCGGGGACCCCATCCCATGTCTGCGGGGTGTGTGACTCGGGGGCCCCCAGAGTTGGCTGTCAGTGTGTGTATTGTGTGCGTATAACACAGCACAGAGTATATAGTGATACCTGTGTCAGTGTATATAGCCTGGTGTGTGTGTATAATGTTATAGGACATGAGGTCTCACTGTATATGTGCTGTATATACTGACAGTGTATGTGTAAATATAATGGTATAGGTCATGAGGTCTTTCACTGTATATAGGGGAAGTGCTGTATATACTGACAGTGTGTATGTATATAAAATGGTATAGGTCATGAGGTCTGTCACTGTATATAAGGGAAGTGCTGTATATACTGACAGTGTGTATGTATATATAATGGTATAGGTCATGAGGTCTGTCACTGTATATAGGGGAAGTGCTGTATATACTGACAGTGTGTGTGTGTGTATAGGTCATGAGGTCTGTCACTAATATAGGGGAAGTGCTGTATATACTGACAGTGTGTATGTATGTGTATATATAATGGTATAGGTCATGAGGTCTGTCACTGTATATAGGGGAAGTGCTGTATATACTGACATTGTATAATTAATGGCAGGTCTGTCACTGTATAGGGAATGTGCTGTATATACTGTGTGTGTGTGTGTGTGTGATATATATATATATATATATATATATATATATATATATATATATATATATATATATATATATATATATCTATATCATACATACTCATGAGGTTTGTCACTGTATATAGGGGACGTGCTGTATGTACTGACAGTGTGTGTATATATAATGGTATAGGACATCAGGTCTGTCACTATATAGGAGAAGTGCTGTGTGTATGTATAATGGTATATAGGAAATGAAATCTGTTACTGTATATAGGGTAGTATGTACTGACAGTGTATAAAGCCTGGTGTGCGTATATAATAGTATAGCACATGAGATCTCTCCCTGTATATAGGGGACGTGCTATATATACTGACAGTGTATATAATGGTATAGCACATGACATATGTCCCTGTATATAGGGTACATACTATATATACTGACAGTGTATATAGCCTGGTGTGTGTGTGTGTGTGTGTGTATATAATGGTATAGGACATGTGGTCTGTCACTGTATATAAGGGAACTGCAGTATATAGTTTGGGGTGTGTGTGTGTATATATATATATATATATATATATATTCAAATATTTTGATATCGGGTCATTATAGCAGTGAGTATGCTGTGCCACTGTGTATATAATGGTATATGACATGATATTGGGTTATTACTGTAGTGTCAGGTTGTGCAGTGTTACTGTGTATTTGGGAAGAGCTGTATACTATATACTGTGTCGCTGTAAATATCTATTCTGTTGTTCATTTGTAATAATGACATTGCATACATACTGTGGAGATTATAGTATGGGTGCATGACTTGTGTGTGACCTGCATCCTTCTCTGTATAACTACCAGGTTCAGGTCTTGAGGTATGCTCCATATTAGTACAGGGGGTGCACCTGGTTAGCTGAGCTGTGTATAGCGTATGTACAGAGGGAATGGGGATGTGTGTGTGTGTGTGTGTGTATAGGGGTACAGGGGGTGCACCAGGCTACCTGAGCTGTGTATGTAGTAGTAGTAGTGCGTTTAATTATAAGGTGCCATAAAGTGTCCAGCGCCGTACATAGACAGAGGGAATTGGGATGTGTGTGTATAGGGGTGCACCTGGTTACCTGAGCTGTGTACAGTGTATGTACAGAGGGAATGGGGATGTGTGTGTGAGAGGGGGAGGGGGGGTACAGGGGGTGCACCTGGTTACCTCATCTGTGTATAATGTATGTACAGATGGAATGGGGATGTGTGTGTATAGGGGTACAGGGGGTGCACCTGGTTACCTGAGCTGTGTATGTACAGAGGAAATGGGGGTGTGTGTAGGGGTACAGGGGGTGCACCTGGTTACCTGAGCTGTGTATAGTGTATGTACAGAGGGAACGGGGAGTGTGTTTATAGGGGTACAGGGGGTGCACCTGGTTACCTGAGCTGTGTATGTACAGAGTAAATGGGGGTGTGTATAGGGGTGCACCTGGTTACCTGAGCTGTGTATAGTGTATCTACAGAGGGAACAGGGAGTGTGTTTATAGGGGTACAGGGGGTGCACCTGGTTTCCTGAGCTGTGTAGGTACAGAGGAAATGGTGGTGTGTATAGGGGTACAGGGGGTGCACCTGGTTACCTGAGCTGTGTATAGTGTATGTACAGAGGGAACGGGGAGTGTGTGTATAGGGGTACAGGGGGTGCACCTGGTTTCCTGAGCTGTGTAGGTACAGAGGGTTTGTGTGTAGGGGTACAGGGGGGTGCACCTCGTTACCTGAGCTGTGTATAATGTATGTACAGATGGAATGGGGATGTGGGGGTACAGGGGGTGCACCTGGTTACCTGAGCTGTGTATATGTATGTACAGATGGAATGGGGGATGTGTGTGTGTGGGGGTACAGGGGGTGCACCTGGTTACCTGAGCTGTGTAATAATGTATGTACAGAGGCAATGTGGGATATGTGTGTGTGTATGTGTATAGGGGTACAGGGGGTGCATCCGGTTACCTGAGCTGTGTATGTACAGAGGGAATGGTGTGTGTGTGTGTGTGTGTGTATATAGGGGTGCACCTGGTTACCTGAGCTGTGTAGGTACAGAGGAAATGGGTGTGTGTATAGGGGTACAGGGGGTGTACCTGGTTAGCTGAGCTGTGTATAGCGTATGTACAGAGGGAATGGGATGTGTGTGTGTGTGTGTATAGGGGTACAGGGGGTGCACCAGGCTACCTGAGCTGTGTATAATTTATGTACAGATGGAATGGGGATGTCTGTGTATAGGGGGTACAGGGGAGCATGATAGGTTACCTGAGCTTGTGTATAGTGTATGTACAGAGGGAATGGTGTATGTGTATATAGGGGTACAGGGGGTGCATCCGGTTACCTGAGCTGTGTATAGTGTATGTACAGAGGGGAATGGGGGTGTGGTGTAGCGGTACAGGGGGTGGACCTGGTTACCTGAGCTGTGTATAGTGTATGTACAGAGGGAACGGGGATGTGTATGTGTGTGTGTATAGGGGTACAGGGGGGGCACTGGCTACCTGAGCTGTGTATGTAGTAGTAGTTTGTTTAATTATAAGGTGCCATAAAGTATCCAGCGCCGTACATAGACAGAGTGAATTGGGATGTGTGTGTATAGGGGTACAGGGGGTGCACCTGGTTACCTGAGCTGTGTATAATGTATGTACACAGGGAATGTGTGTGTATATATATAGGGGTACAGGGGGTGCATCCGGTTACCTAAGCTGTGTGTGTATATAGGGGGGCACCTGGTTACCTGAGCTGTGTATAGTGTATGTACACAGGGAATGGTGTGTGTGTGTATAGGGATTCAGGGGGTGCACCTGGTTTCCTGAGCTGTGTAGGTACAGAGGGGATGTGTGTGTGTATAGGGGGGGGGGGGCACCTGGTTACCTGAGCTGTGTATAGTGTATGTACAAAGGGAATGGTGTGTGTGTGTGTACATAGGGGTACAGGGGGTGCACCTGGTTACCTGAAGCTGTGTATAGGTATGTACGGAGGGAATGGTGTGTGTGTGTGTGTGTATGTATGTATGTACAGGGGTGCACCTGGTTACCTGTGCTGTGTATAGTGTATGTACAGAGGGAATGGGTGTGTGTGTGTTTTTTAGGGGGTGCACCTGGTACCTGAGCTGTGTATATAACACCGATTATTCGGATTATTCGGCATCGTCGGTTCCAGCACTGTGCCCTCCTCTCCCCCCCCCCCCCCTGCATCCCAATACCCTCCCACAGTACCCACTATGTCTAAAGAGCAAACATATTACTTCCGGCAGGCACCCAATGTGTCCAGATTAAAGAAGTTTCCGGACCATCGGTTGCCGTAAAATCGGGGTGGTAGTAGTTTGTTTATTTATAAGTCGCCATAAAGTGTCCGCAGCGCCGTACATAGACAGAGGGAATGGTGGTGTGTGTGTATGTATGTATAGGGGTACACCTGGTTACCTGAGCGGTGTATGTACATAGGGGGATGTGTGTGTATATGTACGTACACCTGTTACCTGAGCGATGTGTGTGTGTGTGTACAGGGGTGCACCTGGTTACCTGAGCTGTGTATAGTGTAGTGTTCATTCTAGAACCCGCCATATTTGAAAACCCATGCAGTAGCAGTTCCTCTTCCCTGTCTCGGGTGTCGCTGTTTGCTGTGGTGTTTCTAGCACAGGTGTGGTTTGCATATCAGTGCTGATATACAGAAAACACTGTGCTAGAAGCACATATGGTGGTATTCTATATTTTATTCATACCAATGACCAGCAATAATTGCTGGAAATGTCATACAGCCCATCTCCTATATATTTGGCTACATCTGTCACTCAAAGTGGGTGTCTGTGTCTATAACGCTCTGTTCCTGGACTTTCCTCTTAATGTGTGATTGCCTTCATCTGTGCTGAACACCTTTCTGAGAAATTAACCTGTTTAAAACAGGTGATGGCAATCATACATTAAGGGGAAGTCTAGAAACAGAGCATTGTGTCCCTCCTGGAGAGGGTCATGTTGGGAGGTATGTGACAGAGAACCAGCCCAGTGAGCCCACAGACAGTGCCAGACACCCACTGCCTTCCCATGTTGCCCAGCACTGCTACTCCACAGCCACCAGGTGAGCGCCCCCCTCCCGCGATTTGCGGCAAAACCTCCCCCCCCCGCGCCCCTCCCGCGATTCGCGGCAAAAACACCCGCTCCCCGCGACCCCCCCCTACCGCGATTCGCAGCAAAAACACCCCCGCGACCCCCCCTCCCGCGATTCGCTGCAAAAAGAACCCCCCCACGACCCCCTCCCGCAATTCGCGGCATAACCACCACCCCGCGCCCCCCCCCTCCCGCGAATCGCGGCAAACCCTCCCCCGTGACCCCCCCGATTCGCGGAAAAACACCCCCCCCCCGCGACCCCCCTCCCGCGATTCGCGGCACCCCCCCGCAATTCGCAGCAGCCCCAGGATTAAATGGCACATGCAAAACACTGACATGGCTATGGTCGACAATGAAAAAGGTTGACATGAGTTTTTGAAGATTTATTTTTAATTTTTTTAATTTTTTCATATTCATTGTCATGTGTCGACATGGACACCAATGAAGTGGCACACTTATGTCAACATTTACATGTGTTGACCTTTCTGTGTTGATTTTTTCTTGTGGCGATTCGCGTCACACCCCCCCGCAACCCCCCCTCCCGCGATTCGCGGCACCCCCCGTGACCCCCCACCTCCCGCAATTCGCGGCAACCCCCCACCGGAACCCCTGTGAACCCCGCCCTCCCGCAATTCGCGGCACCCACCCCCGCGACCCCCCCTCCCGCAATTCGCGGCACCCCCCCGTGATTCGCGGCAGCTCCAGAATGAAATTGCACATGGAAAACACTGACATGGCTATGGTCGACAATGAAAAGGGTTGACATGAGTTTTTGAAGTTTTTTTGTCATTTTTTGAATATTTTCATATTCATTCTCATGTGTCGACATGGACACCAATGAAGTGCCACACTTATGTCAACATTTACATGTGTTGACCTTTCCGTGTTGATTTTTTTCTTGTGGCGATTTGCGTCACACCCCCCCACCCCCCCCCCCACAACCCCCACTCCCGCGATTCACGGCACACACACACCTACCCCGCGATTCTCGGCACCCCACCCCGTGACCCCCCCTCCCGTGATTCACGGCACACCCCCGCGACCCCCCCTCCCATGATTCGCCGCAACCCCCACCCCGTAACCCCCCCCTCCCGCGATTCGCGGCACCCACCCCCGCGACCCCCCCTCCCGCAATTCGCGGCACCCCCCCCGCGATTCGCGGCAGCTCCAGAATTAAATTGCACATGGAAAACACTGACATGGCTATGGTCGACAATGAAAAAGGTTGACATGAGTTTTTGAAGTTTTTTTTTTCATTTTTTGAATGTTTTCATATTCATTCTCATGTGCCGACATGGACACCAATGAAGTGCCACACTTATGTCAACATTTACATGTGTTGACCTTTCTGTGTTGATTTTTTCTTGTGGCGATTCGCGTCACACCCCCCCCACCCCCCCGCAACCCCCACTCCCGCGATTCACGGCACACACACACACCCCCCGCGATTCTCGGCACCCCACCCCGTGACCCCCCCTCCCGTGATTCACGGCACACCCCCCGCGACCCCCCCTACCATGATTCGCCGCAACCCCCACCCCCGCAACCCCCCTCCCGCGATTTGCGGCAACCCACCCCGCGACCCCCCTCCCGCGATTCTCTGCAATCCCTCCCCTCCCGCGATTCGCAGCATCCACCCCCCCCACAACCCCCCCTCCTGCAATTCGCGGCACCCCCCGCGACCCCCCCTCCTGCAATTCGCGGCACCCTCCGCGACCCCCCCTCCCGCGATTCGCGGACACCTAAGTTGCAATACAGGGCATCTTTCATACAATTCTAACCATATTTCTCATATACAAACGTTCACAAATTAAGGGGGCGCAGCCCCTTACGACGGTGTGAAGAGCGCCCGTAGGGCGCGATGAATCACCTAGTATACAATACAATGCACCAGAGTGTGCAATACAACTGCAAATGCTGCCACCTACAGCTGGTTTCTGATGCAGCAGGGGATAGGAAACTGCTTAATAGAGTTGACTCAGACCATATGTCAGATCCTTATCTATTTTATTACCAGTTATTTATATAGCACACACATTCGTAGCACTGTACAGAGAATATTTGAACACTCACCTCAGTCCCTGCCCCGGTGGAGCTTCTATATTCCCTACCACATGTACACGCATACACAGACATTTTAGAGTTAATTTCTTTGGAGCCAATAAACCTAGCATTATGTCTTTGGGTTGTGGGTGGAAACCAGAGCACCCGGAGGAAACCCACCCAAGCATGGGGATAATATACCAACTGTGGTTGTACAGAACAAGCCATGGTGGGAATCAAACCCATGACCTCAGCGCTGTGAGGCAGTGATGCTAACCAGTGTTTGTCCAGGTACTTGCACATTATAGTACAGGAGACCTTGCATGCTACTTTGAGAGGATTCTTCTCCATAAAATTGGTCCCATCACACCACGGACACAGGACAGCTATCTGAATACAAGAGCATTAAGAAGTGATATTTATTTTACACCAGTTGGTACATATTTTCCAGCAAGGAAAATGCAGCCACATTGGTCATTTACTGGGGATTGCTAATAATACAAACTAGAAGTCTAAATATGTAACCATCCGTTCACATTACACAATACTGCAAAGCTGACCGGCGCATGGCGTCACTGTCTGGAATTGAATTTCCCCATAGTGCGTGATGTAGGTTTTGGCTTCTCTGTAATTCCCAGAGCATGGAATGGTCGGACTGTTGGGTGATTTGTCCACTGCTAGGCTGACAATGGTCTCCAGTGTTCTCCACTTATAAATAGTCCTCTCAGTGTAGAGCACCTCTGTCCTTGAGGCCAATTAACCGGTCGGGTTTTAATGTTTAGTCATGCTTAAGCACAGATGGTTAAATGAAACCTTTTATATATCCCTAAAACATGGAATGGGGGGGCTCAATTGTTTTGGGGGCAGCATTAGTTAATGTGCATCCAAAGGACGAATTTAATTGTTACGAATGCTGCGGGCACCAAACGTTACTCCTTGCAATCTCCTGAGGAGGCGCCAGAAATATGCGAGATGTCTGTTTCAGCACTGGGGCTCTAACCAGGTCTTTACATTGAATTGCTCCAAGAGGGCCGATTAATTACAGCAGTGCTCTAATCCATTAAATCCCCCTTGATTTTCATTGAATTATTCAGTCAGTGCTGTCTCTTTGGAGTGTTTGGAATGAAAGCTGGACTGTGAAGGGTGTCTAATAGGTCATTGGAAGAGGGTGTATGTGAGGTTCTTAGGTCATTTGGAGGGAGATGAGATGGTCCGGTGAGCTGAGGGAGAATAATTGCAGTTTCCAAGGGGTCAGAACAACAGAATCAGTATGTCGTACAGCGTGTATGCGCTATGTCACCAACGATGCACATTCCCGCTGGTTACCGGCGACATCCTCTGTCACCGGTACATGCAGGACGATTGAGGGCCTCCTCACTAGCGAGAGCCATGCTGCCCCCTCCCTACGCTGCTTGTTGTGGCTGGTATATATACAGTATGTATGCATTTGCCGATGCCGAAACCGCACTGTATCCCATTGAGCTAGATGTCGCTGTGCTAAGTGCCAGACTTACTGCTGATACGCCATTCTCGACCAGCTCGCATGAAGGGTGCCAGCTAAGATCTGTAATCAATGCAGCCCCAATCATCCAAAACAATTGTATTGGTTCCTGGGCACTTTACAGGAGCTAAAGCTGATAACACACGTCACATTCTCATCCAGTCCAGCCTACCAGTCACTGATGTGGGTGTGTCTGACGCCTATAGAGTCCTGGGCTTTCCCCAAGCTCTCCGGTTAATGTGCGTAGATGCCGTGCACATGCCTCTACCCATCTTCCATTTATCAGATCTATTTACGGAATGTTGCATAAATCCAAATAGGAAATGCCAAATCTTCCATGCATCTGTTAGCACATTCCTATAGCTCACTTAAGGTGCCCACACACTAGAAAGATCTGCGCATAAATTAGCCTTCAAGTCTTTTGCCTGTCCTGGACAAAAGACTTCAGGCAAGCGCACATCTTTACCAAAGATTTTTCTTAAGATCCTGTGTGCGTTCCTATGGATCTTTTGTTAAATCTTCTGGTCTTTCATGCAGCACGTAAGATCGGAGGATTTGGCAAGGGACCCACGGACCAAAATCGTCTGATTTTCGACTGATTATCGGTAAACATCGGACAATATATCGGCCGATTTATCGGAAATCAGCCAAAAAATCGTTCTAGTGTGTGGGCACCTTTACTCAGAGCCAGTGCTCTTCCCATTCCAGAAATGGCCTCTGTAAAGGAGGGTTCAGGCCAAAAGCTTGCGTGGATTTCTTCCAGGTGCTTCAGTTTCCTTCCATAATCCCAACATATTATGCTAGTACAATTTGGTTTGGTAGATTGTCTTTTATTTGGATGAATGGAATGATTGATTTGAAATGTGATTGGAATAGCCGCGGATATGAGGTGATGCATGGGTGGATTTTGTATTAAAGGGCACTATTGGCCTGTACAGATTATTATTACATTTTATTTATAAGGTGCCACAAGTGGTTCACAGCTCTGTATATTATATAATATATTTGTTTATTGATAACTTCCCTCCAGGAGTCTTCACATATGGGGCCTTATTCAGATCTGAGCTCAGTACAAATTTGTTTGGAAAATGGGCAAAACCATGTGCACTGCAGGTGGAGCAGTTGTAACATGTATAGAGAGGGTTAGATTTGTGTCAGTTATTCTGTTTCTGTGCATGGTAAAGACTGGCTGCATTATTTTTACACTGCAATTTAGATTTCAGTTACAACACACCCCACCCAAATTTAACTCTCTCTATACATGCTAGATCTGCCCCACCTGCAGCGCATATGGTTTTGCCCATTTTCCAAACAAACTTGTACTGAGCTCAAATCTGAATATGGCCCATAGGGAGAATCTGTGGCCGGCGCTTATTAACATTGTATTCTCTTCATTGAGAAATGACCCCTACACCTTAGCATCACCACTTGACCATTAGAGATGTATGTTATTTGTGACTTTAAAAGAACTTGACTTGCTATTTTTTCCAGATGACAAAAAAGATATTGACCATGAAACGGTGGTTGAAGAGCAGATTATCGGTGAAAACTCTCCACCCGACTACTCGGAATACATGACCGGAAAGAAACTGCCCCCAGGAGGTATACCGGGCATCGACCTGTCTGATCCCAAGCAACTGGCTGAGTTTGCAAGGTAATAACTATTGTAGAATTCTAATTGTTTAGAGGGAGAATACAACTGTAGTCATTCTGTCTGGACACGTTGGGCTGGTAGCCTCGAACGTACGCCCGGAGCAGATCAGTTATAGGCCCCTTCCTATGCGTGGTAAATTAGCTGGTAGTGCACGATAACCTGGGTTAAGTGCCCATTTAAGAAGGGCACTTTCAGTGCATTTCTATTCAAACAGAAGCGCACAGTAAGTGCAACCTGCATCCTTATCGAATACAGGGGGTTATTTTGGTTTCATATTTCTAAGAAAATTCCTTCTTAGATGGACAAAACCATGTGCACTGCAGGTGGGGCAGATGTTACTTGTGCAGAGAGAATTAGATTTGGAGTGGGGGGGGGGGATTTACTTCAAAGTGAGATCTATATTGCAGTGTAAAAATAAAGCGGCCAGTATTTACCCTGCACAGAACCAAAATAACTCGCCCACATCTAATTCTCTCTGCACATTTTACATCTGCCCCCCTGCAGTGCACATGGTTTTGTCCATCTAAGAATTTGTCAGAGTGAACTAGAATAAGTCCCACAGTCTGTGGAGATTAATATTATACGTCCATTGCACTTTTTTCTTCTTTTTTTTACATTTTAAAAAGTATTTTTTAATAGTGAAAGAAAATAATGTGAGCACATAAACCTGTAAACTTTCACTTAGTGTAATTTTCAGAGTGGCCTGTATGGTGTGCTCATTTCCTATGTATAATACAGTAGTTATCCTTTATTTAATACATTGAACACCTACTACAGCTGTGCAACACACCTTCAAGTATGCAGTCATGTTATGTATGCGTGTGAGAGGTATTAGGTAGTTGGTCAGACCAGATTTACAACCTTTGATATTTTTTTTTTCCTAATCGCTCACACTCTAAAGCCACAAATGCCCACATGCAATGGTGGGAATTCAATCAACATTAGGGGCAGCTCTTTTGTTTCTCAACACTGTGATGGGTTGAACTTAATGCAGGTGCTAAGCCATTGGCAATTCTCACCTTTCCCTTTAGATCAGGGCTTGACAAATTTCTTTAAAATCTAGGAGCCAGGATGAAAATGTAGGAGCTAGATAAACGAATAGGGTTAGTGCGCGCCTAAGGTGTGCCCCTAAAAAAACAGTCTATTACATATACCATGGGCCGTAATGACCATTACATCAAATATTGTCATGCTCATTACATATAATACCACATGCCGTAATTACATATTATGCCACATAAGCTCCGCTTATACCTACATGCTCGTTGCTATTGGTTTCATGCTTGACGCCAGGGGGTTAACATACTCATTTCCAATGGGGTTAAGATGCTCTGCCAAGGGTCAATATGCTTGTTGCTATGGGGTTACCATGTTCTGCCAGGGATTAACCTGCTCGATGCCAAGGGGTTAAACTGCTTGTTGCCATGCCATAGTCTGACAGCAGCTGGGGGTTAGTGGCAGCGGCCAGTTACACCCGGAGCTGCTGCTGCGGTGTCCGGGTGAGGCCAGGCTCTGACAGCGGCAGTCGGGTGCATATCCATCCGGAGGAGGAGCTGGAGCTGCCTCTGTGTGCAGGGGAGACTGGGCTCTGACAGCGCCGGCAGCCGGGTACATGGGTGAACCAGCCGGAGTTGCTGCTGCGGTACCGCGATGCCGGCTCTATCGGACAAATAGCCACGGCGGACCTGCTCTGCCATGCACCTGGCCATGACCATATTCTGCTTCCTCCCCACAAAAATCTGGTCGCCAGGAAGCAGAATCTGGTCGCCGTGGCGACCTGTCGCCCGGGGTTTGTCAAGCCCTACTTTAGATTGTATCACGTATTCGGACCCTTGTCTTGGCGGGTGTCTATTGTACATTGGTCACACCCGCTTTGTGCTTTTTCTTAAAGAATGAAACCTCGAAAGATCAAAGAAGATGACGCTCCCGAGAACGATTGCCTGCCCTCACAAGGTGAGTGTCTGTCTGGCTCGGGCATCGCCATTCTTGTATGGGGTACCCATATACATTTTCAGTATGATGTAATCGCCAGGTCTCCATTTTCCCATTCTTACTGTGAATATATATTGGTTGAATCCATTGGTGCCAAGTTTTAATTGTTGCTCCAGTTGCGGCCTCCATTACTATTGATGTGCCACAAACCACTGCGCAAACTGCTAATATGCACCCAAACAGGGTAACAATTGAATTGTTTGTTTAGGTGCCCAGCAAGGGTGCTGCAAACAATTCATTTACCCCGCACTGGGTCAAAACGGGTGTAATGGCTGGTAAACCTGACTGCTCTTTAGCAGGGCATCTGTGTGTAAGGGAACAAATTCTGAGCCTCTACCCGCTCTCCCGGCACTGAGATTGCGGAGACAGACTTATCTATAGGCTGCTATTAGCCAATCAGGTTTTACTGATCCATTATCGACCTTCTAGAAGATAATAGTTAGTATCTATTTGTTTGCCATAAGCAGCATCTCACCTTTAGTAAATGCCTGGCGGCAGGGCGTCTGGGACAGTGCAGTCAGTTGGGGTTTCTTACACTGACATCCTGAATTAAGCACAGATAGGACATGAAGGGTACAGCCCAAATTCCTTAAATGTTTTAATTGCAGCAATGGGAGAAGACTGGGCGTCCTTCGGCACTGGCTTCTGCTTAGACATTGGCCCTTATTCTGGTTCACTCGCAAAGGAAAATTCCTTCTCAAATAAACAAAACCATGTGCACTGCAGGGGGGCAGATGTAACGTGCAGAGAGATTTAGATTTGGGTGAGTTATTTTTGCTGTGCAGGGAAAATACTGACTGCCTTATTTTTACACTGCATTATAGATCTCGCTTTGAAGTAAAACCTCACCGAAATCTAATTTTCTCTGCACACATTACATCTGCCCCACCTGCAGTGCACATGGTTTTGTCCATTTGAGAAGGAATGTGCCTTTGCGAGTGAACCAGAATAAGGGGCATTGGCCTTATAGCAAATCTTAGGATTTTCTTTGTGTTCCCATCTGTATAAGGTAGTACAAACTGACCACCCATACGCTCCTTGTAACCATGAACTGCTTGTTTTGTCTTACAGGGATGTACCAAGATGTTCAGGGATAACTCTGCAATGCGGAAACACTTACACACACATGGTCCACGGGTACACGTATGTGCGGAATGTGGAAAAGCCTTTGTTGAAAGCTCAAAACTTAAGAGACATCAGCTAGTTCATACTGGCGAGAAGCCATTTCAGGTATGTATCCGTCCCTGCGGTGCCTCGTGCCTCATGCCTCACCCTCATGTGGTTTTCTAATGTCCATATTTAGCGCATTGATGTACTAAGGTGCATTGGGGTGTACTGCGGCCACTGCATTAGGATTGTATAGATGCGGTGCTTGGGTTGGGACAGTTTTCCCCCCTTCCATCATTTTTATTACCTAGGGATTAAATCAAATAAACTGCCATTGATTTACAGACGTAGCAGAATATGTCTTCCATTGTGACCCTAGCAGCATTTGGGCCGCTTACAGGGGACAGTAGAAGTGTAATACTCATCCTCAGAGACCTTTGTTGGTGATGTCACTGGTGTAAAAATCCCAGCAACTGCATTTTATTGGTTTTGTAGTATCGCGGTTTTGTGGAAACGCCATTCGTTTCCCTTCCTGTATCGTTCTTCAACCTTATACGATTTGGTTTCTAAGCTGCGCTGCTGGTAAAACCCTTGTAATGTATTGTCATGATACACCTACCACGGTCACACTGTGGCTCAGTGGCCTTTACCGCTTGCCCAGTGGGTGCCATTAGACACGCTTGTGTGAGGATTTATGTCTGCATGGAAAAGTGATATTGAGACTTTAATGTTTGGCGGTTCCTTCATGTAGTGTGGTGGCTAAGCTTGAGTTCCATATAGAGCCAGCCAACACTTTGGCGGGAGGCTTTCTCATTTATGTAGGTCTTGTGCTGGGAGATAACAGAAGTATCTCAGTGAGATGACATTGAACAAATGTGACACTTCTCGCTCATCTTCCTCCTCATCCTTAACATCGTCTTGACTTCCAAAAGTAGCATTGTAGGTCTCTACATGGCCAGGTGCTACTGTAATAAAGAGTTACAGGGAAACTGTTTTTACTACACTGGGATTATACATGGTTATTGCCGCCCACAGAGCTGATGGTATCGGAGCTTTCAGGCCCCGATTACAATCCAGCACTGGATGCCTTCACCTGACACGAAGACACATGAAAAATGGAGTGGAGAAACTCTTAGCATAGGGCTATTTGGCATCATCTTGTGGCCCACTCCCTGATTCTGGATTCTGCTGGGTGATCTTCTACTGTTCCAGGAGTTAGTGAAATGGTCTATTGGCTTTATATAGTGAACACTGCAATTTTGAGGATACCATGTGTGCATGCGCATGTTTCCCATCTACAATGTGATTGGAGACCAGATTGCTTCTATTGATTTTGCAAGCATCCCCCCCCCCCCCCCCCCCTTCCATCCCCTTTGCCTTTATTAATGGTACTAATGTCGTATTACTTTTTTTCTGCCTTTTAGAAATTGTGCTTGATTTTTAATTCTGGGCCCAGATATGACTGTACAATCTTTGTATTCTTTCTTGTCTACGTTGTTGTTGTTGTTGTTGAACAAATGAGAATGCGAGCAGGCCATTGTCATCCGTTCCTGGCTTTAGGACTCGCGGTAACTCCGCTGTGATCTCTCCCGTATTTAGACCGAGACTTAGGTGTAGGTGACAGGTTTCACGTTGCGATGACCCATACAGGTGTGTAATGGCTTCTTGTACTGTCTTGTGTTCCAGTGTACATTTGAAGGCTGCGGAAAGCGATTCTCATTGGACTTCAATTTGCGCACTCACGTGCGAATTCACACCGGGGACCGGCCCTATGTTTGTCCTTTCGATGGCTGTAATAAGAAATTTGCTCAGTCAACCAACCTGAAATCTCATATTTTAACACACGCTAAAGCCAAAAACAACCAGTAACAATGCACACATGGAAGGACGTCTCGCCCCAAGTGGCATCTTTATAGGCGTATGATGACAATACGCCGGCCCTTTGTATATGGTTTCCACGAATACATTTTAAAAGAAGCCTACTCCTCGAAGAGACCTGTTTTTGATAAAGTACTGTAGTACGCAATGGAGGGGAAACACAATTACAAGTCCGTGCTGAAGATGCTCTTTTACCCCCGTTATCCAGTTTTCAAGTGTTTTTTGTTAAGTGTATACCCCCCACCCTCCTCCCCTTCGCAGCAACATCCCCGCAGGAGAGACCGGGTGTTACAGCAAGACTTCCCGTCACAAAGTCTGACATCTGAAGTTTCCACACTTACATACACAGACGCTCACCTCTTCTGGAAGATTTTTTTAATTTGATTTTTTTTATTTCCAAGTGTGCATATTGTACACTTATTTTTTTTTTGGGGGGGGGGGGGGGGGGGGGGTTATGCTCAGTAATGCTATGTGAATCATTTTGGAGGGTGATAACTTTTTGCTTGCAGTAGATTTTCTTTAAAAGAATGGACAGTTACTGTACTAAATGCATACTTCAAAAGTATTTTTCATGTATAAAAAAATAAGAAGAAAAAAATTCAAAAACAAACCCGAAAAAATTGCAAAAGGAAAAAAAAAATCTTTATAATAGGTTTTGTTTGCTATCTTTTATTTTGGTTGTATTTTTTTTTTTTTTTTTTTTGTACTTTTTTTTTTTTTTAGATGTTATCACACTTTGTATAACTGTACCGTATATAGCTGTAATGAAATCATGTAGCACCAAACAGTAGATGTGATTTAAGGTAGCGTTTATGAAACCCATTTTTAGTCCCTCTGTTTTTTATTTTGAGGAAGGGGGAGGGATACGCAATATCCGGATTTTTTTATTTTTTTTTATTTGCCTAGGTCATTTGGAGAAATTGGTGCTTGGTTGTAGAATGTAATTTATAGACCCTACTGTTGTGTTTTTAATCGCTCGCCTGTGTCCGGCGGTGACGGGCTGATAAATTGTCATATGATTGGGTTGGAAAAAACAAGTAACATCCCCCTATCCATACAGCTCTCAAAACTGGTCTTACCCAATGACTTCCCTTCTTGGGTTCTGCTCAGTTACCTACAATTTGGGCTTTTGGGATCACCCGGCTCTTTTAAAATTTGTACCCTTCATTTGTTTTTTGTTTTTTTTTAAAGAATTGATGACTTTTATCTGAAGCTGATATAGTGTCCAGATAGCCCGGCACTGCCTGCATTTCACAATATGGTAGTTAATGACATGTGTGTTTTATAACACAAACTTGTGTTTATCCACTGTTCTGTATGATGGTATGTGAGTGTCTGCTAACTACGGCTGGTGGGGTCCTAGATACCAGCCTGGCTAGAGTTGTGTATGATTTAATTTTTTTATTTTTTTAAATGGTGGGGGAATTTTTTTTTTATTTCTTGTGTTTTTTGTTTTTTTTCTTGGGTTTTTTTTTTACGTTCTGTTTTCCAGGGAGCAGCCGCATGGAGAGAGCTGCATGAAGCTGTACCTCCTCCTCTCCTCAAATCTTGCGTTTTCACCGAAAAATCTTTCTACAGTTTGGAGAGCGTTTTTTATCCAGCATGCACCCTGCTGCCTGGGTACTTGGTTTGTTCTGCAATGTTGGTCATGAAAGTTTCCTACCTGTGTGACTCGGACACCAGGCATACTTTTTGTATTTTAATACTGTAAATACATTTATTTCCCAAAATAATTTCAGTTTGTATATACATTTCATTTTTTATTTTACGTAAACGTTTGCAGGAGGATGATTGCTCACTCGTTGCCGAATCTTCCTCTTCCGATGCTGTTTTTTTGCTGGCACTTCATCCTCCGTTGGCTTTTGCAGAGCTGGGAGTTTAATTAAATGTGGATAAAGATGTCTACTGCCCAATCACACAAGCTGCATAAACTTAAACCATTTGGTTTATTTTATCTCGAGTCAAGTTTCAATGAATCATTATTTGTGTCTCGCCCAATCGGAGAACCTTTAGTAACTTGCATGTTATGGGCAGTAGTCCATGGTGTGGGTGTAATAATTGTAGTCATTCTGGTACAGGCACCTGTGATGTGATGTTATAAGTGCACCTCTTCAATGTCAGTCTTGTGTATTTCTACACAGGAGACTCAGCAAGAGGTGACTTGTCCTACCTATAGCATGTTACTAGCCCAGTTCCCTGCACTCATTTTCTTGAAGTAGGAAATTGTGCAGGTTTGGCCAAACCTGCAGAACTACATATCCTAGCATACCCTGCCACAATTTAGCCATTATTTTATTTTGTGTGTGTGGCAGGGTATGCTGGGTCTTTCAGCAGGAAAGCTGCATGTTGGCCAACATATAATGTGACCTATATAAGAACCGTTACTGGCCTTTCCTTGTGATGCTAATCACTTATATATGATTCTAACTCCACTGCCTGCAGCTGGCCGCCTGCAGGAAGTGTAGAATGGGAGGGTGAGCCATGAACTCCTTCCACTGTGCCACCTGCAGGGGCCTTGGGTTCTAAACAGACACTGGAATGTAAGATTGTCCAGGCGCCTCATTATCATTGTGGGGCAGTGTTGGTTGTGAGTAGCAGACAGAACACTTTGCCTGCTTGCTGTCATTGTTCGCCTGACCCCATACATATGCTGATCCCCCTATTGCTCTGTTTTTGGAGTGAGGGGGATTCGGCATAGTTTGCCGCAGAAGCAGCAAAACTTGTGGCTAAATGTAGTGGGCTCCCTGCATTAGCTGTGAGCCTTGCTGTTTGGGGAATTATCGCTGTCCTGTGACAGTGAGGATTCCCACAGAACATCCAATAGAGTGAGTGGCCGGTGCGGGGGTTAAACAGTCAGGATCGCTGGTTTTCTGCAATCTTGCCGTTTAACTCCTTCACTGGCCACGTGCCCCTGCATTGAATACTGCCCTATGTATGCATTGGTTTATAGGTCTTGGTTGCTACCTGATCAGAATAAGTTATAGATGTACTTCAGTTACCCTTGTCTGAGTTAGAGCAGTGGTTCTCAACCTCAGTCCGCAAGGACCCCCAACAGTGCACGTTTCCCAAGTCTCCACACGGAAGCACAGGTAAAATGTATCCGTGATTAATGAGATGACTGGCCAGGTGACCTGGAAAATGTGCACTGTTGAGGCTCCTTGTGGACAGAGGTTGAGAACTACTGATTTAGCCCAGGTTTTGCCCAGGGTGGGTATATATTACTGGGTATTCCTTATACATGAGTGGCAGACATGGCAGAGCGCTTTGTTCAGCCTCACATTTCTCCCATGGGCTTATCCTGTACATACTCACAACTGCTGGCTTTCTATCTAGCAGCATGTGCAAGGGGATATACATGAACATGACAACATCATAAACTACACACGGGGGGCTGTAGCATGGATCCGATATGATTTCCCGGCGGTCGGAATCCCGACACTGGAATCCCGACCGCCGAAATCCCGACAAGGTGGGGACATGGATCGCCCCCCCTTGCGGGCTCGCTGCGCTCGCCACGCAGCGGGCCCAGTGCCTCGCTACGCTCGGCACGCTATTTTATTCTCCCTCTATGGGTGTCGTGGACACCCACGGAGGGAGAAAGTTTCGGGATTTCGGCGGTCGGGATTCCAGTGTCGGGATTCCGACCGCCGGGAAATTAACCGCATCCCTGTAGCATGTCCTCTGCACTGTAGTCATCATGGGTTCACTTTTGTCAACAGACACCTGCTTCCAGGTTCGCTTGTCCGTTTCTATGGATTAGTACAGTAGTAGGCTCCCTTCTCACTGTCCAAATGAGGTGGCTAAGATTTATTTATTAACAGTTTCTTATATAGCACACACATATTCTGCAGCGCTTTACAGAGAATAGTTATACATTCACATTAGTCCCTGCCCCAGTGGAGCTTATAATCTATATTCCCTACCACATGTACATGGGCACACACAGACATTCTAGGGTTAACTTTTGTTGGGAGCCAATTAACCTACCAGTATATTTTTGGATTATGGGAGAAAACTGGAGTACCCGGATTAAACCCACAGGGAGAATATACAAACTCCACACTGTTAGAACCATGGTGGGAATTGAACCCATGACCTCTGTGCTGTGAGGCAGTAATGCTAACCATTGCACCGTCCGTATTGCCCGGATTGTAATGTGCTATGCTTTGTTCACCTTCCAAAAACTCTGCTGGCTGTGTACGCTGCTGGCTTAAGACTTTCTTTATAGTTTCCCCTGGTTCTCAGACATGTGTTCATCTACAACAGGGGTTCTGAAACTCGGTCCTCAGGATCTCACACCGTTCATGGTTTCCAAGTCACCCAGCAGGTGCATTCATTACTCACTGACACATTTTAAAAGATCCACAGGTGGAGCTAATTATTTCACTTGTGATTCTGTGAGGAGACTTGCAAAACATGTACTGTGTGGGTTCCTGGGGCCAAGTTTGAGAACCTGTGATCTACAGGCACAGGGAAATTGCGATAGTTTTTTTTTTTTTTCAAGCAAGCTGTGTTCATGCAATAGGACGGACTGGGCTGTGTTTCCCTGCACCGAAATTATTAGGATGCCATTAGATTCTGCAAGGGCAACGCCAGTGATACCGCATGACATGCAAAGCTGTTTGGACATGGGATGCATTTCTCATGTTTGGGAAGTCAGAGTAGTCCGGTCATCGACATCAGCGCACATACATCGTGTTACATGCAGTGGGATGAAACAGCCATGTCCAGAAAACCACAGCAGTCACAAAAACGTGTAATGACGATGGGTGATTACCAGCAATTGGGAACCCTGCACTAGAGCTGTGTGTGTAACGTGTGCTGTTTTGGTCCATGACAATGGAGATTTTATCTATTGAATGCGCTTATTTCCTGCTCATCCCCTCTGTCTGCAATGTTACATATAGTACAGCAGTGTGCCAGCCTCGCAGACCTTAGCGTAAGGTCTGATGCTACTCTGTGGCGCTGCGTAAGGACAACCCTGTAGGTTATCTGCTTCCAAGCATTTCAGCAGACAAATCATAATGACCCGTGTGCAGAATATTACAGGTTTACATCAGATCTCTTGTGCAAAATACACAGTTCAACCTGGGCCGCCACTTGCCATTAATGCATCAGGTCTATTAGTGCACATTAACCAGATGGCGCACAGACATTATCTAGGTAGACCGTTAATAGATCGACATGGCAATTATCCAAACATGAAAGGTCGGCTTGAGTGTTTTACAGGGTTTTTTTTTCATGCTTTTTCCATCCATGTGTATGCTGATTGGGAATGATAAATTGCAGCCATAGTGGAGCTGATGTTGACCTTTTCATGTGAAAACATTTTTTTGTTTATCACGGTCAAATTATTGACTTTCTAATTACACATTGTCCGTGAGTTATATCGTGGTCCTAAGGCAGCAAAGGGAAGCCAGGTTTGGGATTTTACCTATGATCACCTGGCACAGAACATTGCCCATCTCTCCTGTAGGTGAAATAAATCATTCAGGTCACCTGTTATATCTGTGCCAAGTGATCGTACTGTAGAGGTCCTGGGCAGGGATGGCGCTGTAGAGGTCCTGGGCAGGGATGGCGCTGTAGAGGTCCTGGGCAGGGATGGCGCTGTAGAGGACCTGGGCAGGGATGGCACTGTAGAGGACCTGGGCAGGGATGGCGCTGTAGAGGACCTGGGCAGGGATGGCGCTGTAGAGGACCTGGGCAGGGATGGCGCTGTAGAGGACCTGGGCAGAGTTGGCACTGTAAAAGCAGGCATTCCCAACCACGGTCATCAAGGCACACCAACAGTGCAGGTTTTCTAGTTATCCAGGCTGGAGCACAGGTGACCTCATTAGTATCTGGGATTCTGATTAAACCATCTGTGCTGAAGCCTGGATATCACTAAAACCTGCACTGTTGGTGTGCCTTGAGGACTGTGGTTGGGAATGCCTGCTGTAGAGGATCTGGGCAGGGATGGTGCTGTAGAGGACCTGGGCAGGGATGGCGCTGTAGAGGACCTGGGCAGGGATGGCGCTGTAGAGGACCTGGGCAGGGATGGCGCTGTAGAGGACCTGGGCAGGGATGGCGCTGTAGAGGACCTGGGCAGGGATGGCGCTGTAGAGGACCTGGGCAGGGATGGCGCTGTAGAGGACCTGGGCAGAGATGGCGCTGTAGAGGATCTGGGCAGAGATGGCGCTGTAGAGGACCTGGGCAGAGATGGCGCTGTAGAGGACCTGGGCAGAGATGGCACTGTAGAGGATCTGGGCAGAGATGGCACTGTAGAGGATCTGGTAGGTATAGTGCTGTAGAGGAATCTGGGCAGGGATGGCGCTGTAGGGGATCTGGGCAGGGATGGCGCTGTAGGGGATCTGGGCAGGGTTGGCGCTGTAGGGGATCTGGGCAGAGTTGGGGATCTGGGCAGGGATGACACTAAAGGATCTGGTAGGTATGCTGCTGTAGAGGACCTGGGCAGGGATGGCACTGTAGAGGACATGGGCAAGGATGGCACTGTAGAGGACATGGGCAAGGATGGCACTGTATTCAGGGATGGCGCTGTAAAGGACCTGGGCAGAGATGGCGATGAAGAGGATCTAGGTAGGGTGTCGCTGTAGAGGATCTGGGCAGGGTTGGCGCTGTAGAGGATTTAGGTAGGGAAGGCGCTGTAGAGGATCTGGGCAGGGATGGCGCTGTCGAAGCAATGATAGCGCTGTAGAGGACCTGGGTAGGTATGGCAATGAAAAGGATCTAGGTAGGAATGGTGCTGTAGAGGATCTGGGCAGGGATGGTGCTGTAGAGGCAGGGACGGCGATAATGAGGATCTAGGTAGGAATGGTGCTGTAGAGGACCTGGGCAGTGATGGTGCTGTAGAGGCAGGGATGACGCTGTAGAGCAGTGGTAGCCAACCCTAGCCCTCGAAAGCTGCCAACAGTTCACATTTTCCAGACAACCTAGCTGCTGCACTCATTAATCACTGACACATTTTAAAAGATCCACAGCTGGAGCTAATTACTTCACTTGTGATTCTGTCAGGAGACCTGCAAAACATGCACTGTTGGTAGCTCTAGAGGACTAGGGTTGGCTACCCCAGCTGTAGAGGATCTGGGCAGGGTTGATGCTGTAGAGGATCTAGGTAGGAATGGCGCTGTAGAGGATCTGGGCAGGGATTACACAGGCAGTGTTTGACTATATACGTTGCAGCAAATGTTTTGCTTGTTCTGTGTAATTGCTACAGAAAATAAGCATTCCTTACAGGCTGTCTTTGGTTCCTGTAGTTCTGCACTAGTCAGCGGCAAGTAGCAGAACAGTTGGTAACAAACCGAGTGCCCTGATAAAAGAAAACAAACTCAGCATTTTTGGAATAAAAAAAAAGACCTTTATTTGTGATCAGTATTTCATTGTACAGTAATGTTATTCCAGGGGTGGTAATGTTTTAACACACGGAGGAGTCGCCAACGTAATTACGAGCAGCGGCAGGTAGAGGCTGGATGAGAAAATTAATTTGGATTTAGAAATGGAAACAACTCAACAAAACTATTGCACCTTTCCCTGTAAAACTGTAAAAGCGGTCACTGATCCCAGATTATAAAAATAGAATAAAATACTGTTCTCTTCCCATTCACAGTACCACAATGTCTGCCCCCTGAGTTGGGCACAAATTATATAACATTCATTTATGTATGCATTCAGTTCTGCTGAATAACCAAGACAGCTGCAATATTTCACATAGAATTGGTGGGATACCCGATCGGTCTAATGGACAAATTAGGCGTCGGCCACCCTTCAGCACTGCAGTTTCTTTTGTAGTGATGCTACAACATGACAGGTGTATATGACAGTATGTATTCACCATCCATTTATGCCTCCATGGCTGTGCACATGATGGCCAGCCGCCTGGGTCACATCTCTGATCTCAGTTACAACCCTGCGTCTCTGTCCTAGGCCGAGGCCTACTCCAGAATCGTACGCAAGTGTTCTGCTTGTGGCCACAATCTAAAAGGTGCAGGTCTAAAAGTCTGAGGCACAGGTCAGACCCGTTTTCCCTGCAGTGCCCTGGGAGGGTTTCATCTAACTTGACAGAAGATTCCTGGAAATCTGCCGGGGCAGTTCAAAGGAAATCAGATGCAATACATCTCGGGTGCTAAAAAGCAACCATGCTGATGGTCAGATTCTGATTTATCTTATGTGCTGCACATAAAATCTCTAGGATCCGATGCGCACGGGACTGCGCACCAGATCCGATCTGATGTCATACACCTCCGATTTGGGCCTATTTCACACAATAAAAATTGTCCCAATACTTTGTAATTGGGTGAAATTGGACTTGTGTATGGTCTCCTTTACACCTAAATAATTAATATACTAGGTTACTTATTTAAAAGTCTTGTAATGGTATAAAAAAACTGCAACAGTTTGTAGTCCCTTAAGGCCCCCATACACTATTCCACTATGACCCAATCTCGATTGATTGGGCCAAGAAATCGGCCCAAAATGGATATATTTGGCATCCGATGGTCGGTCCCACCCACAATGGATGGGATCGGCAGGTCCCACCGGCAAGACTCGGAGCCCGCTCCTGGCAGTGGGGAACAGGGTATCATGCAATATATGGCGTGCGATCCTGCTGCCCGGGAAGCAGTAGTGTATGGCCAGCTTTATACCTAGCCGTAAACTAATATTTTATAAACAGTCTTACAAATAATAGAATTTATCAAATACGGCATACTCCAGCCTTCCCTAGAAACCACATAAATGTGCACAAAGTGATGATTTCCCTATAAACCAGCAGGTAGGGGGTAACCTGGAGATTTGTCCAAATTGCTGAATTTCTCAGTGATTTTTGCCACTGGATTTAGAAGCAGCGATTTCTGGTTTCCCAGCAGCAGTGCCCAGCTCTTCCTTACACTTCTGCTAACTACCACCTCGCACTACTTCTTGTACAAGTCCTTCCCTCGTCCCCCACTTATCTGACTATTACCAGCTAATAAATGAATGAGAACAGACATATTTCTCTGTCCAGTCGCTGCTTCAGCAATATAAAGTTCTCCCCTGCACTTGATAAATATATATATATATATATATATATATATATATATATATATATATATATATATATATATATATATATATATATATATATATATATATATATATATATATACACACACACACACACACACACACACACACACACACACACACACACACACATATATATATATATATATATATATATATATATATATATATATATATATATATATATACACACACATATATATATATATACATACATACATACATACATACATACAACACATGATTACGGCATTTAAAGAACATACAGTAAATTATTTGTATTATTATTATACTATGGAAAAATAAATATCTGACATTAAACGCCTTTAACTGTAGCTAAAAGCCATATTCACATAATGCTCACAAAAGAGGCCTTACATTAGTGTAGGTCATAAAAGCAGCCAGATAAGAAATCTATACCACGTACCTGTGCGGGTAATTAAAAGCAATGGAAGTTTACTGAAGAGGGAGGGAGAGAGGTTTGCACAAATTGCACTGTAACAAGAACATTTTACAGCAAAAACAAGATTTATAAAAAGTCGACTTGTGTAGGAATTTAGGTCCTTATTCAGGATGGCTCGCAAAAGCTAAATCTCTAATGGATAAAACCATGGGTCTTCAAACTGTGGCCCTCCAGATGTTGTGGAACTACATGTCCCAGCATGCCCTGACAGTTTTGGCATGCTCTTATAGGAAAAAATGTGGCAATACATGTTGGAACATGTAGGTTCACAACATCTGGAGGGCCACAGTGTGAAGACCCATGGATAAAACTATGTGCACTGCAGCTGGGGCAGATGTAACAGGTGCGGAGAGTTACATTTGGGTGAGTTGTGTTCAAACTGAAATCTAAATTGCAGTGTACAAATGAAGCAGACAGTATTTACTCTGCACAGAAACAAAATAACTCACCCAAATGTAACACTGCACATGTTACATCCACCCCACCAGCAGTGCAGAATGGTTTTATCCTTTCTGTCCATTAAATAAGGAGTTTCCTTTTGCAACCCAACCCGTCACCCAGTTAGTTTATTTGCAACAGCACCACCTGCAGGATATCTCCTGATAGTGTACAATTCAAGTGTTTCCCTTTTGTTTTAATAAATAATTTAAGAGTAATTATGTTACAAAAGTGTCGACCATAGGCTGTTCCCATTTGGACCAACATATTTTGGACCTATTATCCCAATTCCCTTATATAAAGCTTTTTTTTTTTTGGGTAGGGGTTTGCATGAGTTTGTTAACATTTAAAAGTATGAAGCCGGTGGATAGCTGTAATCTATATGTTACATACTGACATATGCGTGTATCACGCATGACCGACGTTTCGGCAGTACACTCTGCCGCAACACCTTACAATCAAATATTGTAATATCAAAATGATTCAGGACTGACACTAGCTGGCAATGATTCAGGACTGACACTAGCTGCCAGCTTTCCCAAGTATCCATAATCTCGCATGAGATATATTTGCACTAAAAGTAGTCGCAACAACATTTATAGGGTGGTGACATCACGTTACCAGCGTCTGTGGGACGATATTCCCAAAGAAGGCCACATTCTACACCGCAGCGGCGAAAGCCTGTCTAAAATGCATATAAACCAATTATACATATCACTTATGTACATCATATTTATACAACTCGCTTATATATATATATAAAAAAAAACTCAACCGCGATCTGTTTCGGCATGGCACAGTAACGTTTACATGCTCGTCGGCTGTTGTATTGCCGGCCCAGCCTCACACTCGTTGATTGTGTTTTCCGATCTCATATACATGAGAAACATGGTGACTGTGGCAAAGGTGGCGGCATTTACAGGAAAGGCCCTGAGCAAGGTGGAGGTCAGACCTCTGGTGAATACTCTCCAGCCTTCCACTTCATAGCTCTTTCTCATGCAGTCCAGAATGCCGTTGTATTGGTTCACACCGCCGACACCGTCAGCCTGAAGTCGCGACTTGATCACGTCAATGGGGTAGGTCGATAACCAAGACACTATGCCCGACATGCCTCCGGCAAACAGCAGCTTGGGGATTATAAGGCCGTCGTTGAGTTCGCAGCTAAGGTACCTGGTCAGATAATCGTACGTCAAGAAGTAGAGGCCGAAACTTGGTGTCTCCCGGATGAACGTGGAGACCATGCCTCGGTTGATGCCCTTCATCCCTTCCTTTCGGTAGATTTTTACCAAACAGTCCAGAGAATTCGTATAGTGTTTGGAGCGGGATTTGTATTCTCCAGTTCCTTGCAGCTGCATCCTAGTCTTTGCCAGTTCCATTGGGCAGCAGATGACACACTGGATGGCGCCAGCCGCTGATCCTGCCAGAAACTGGTTTAACGGTGTATCCCTGCCTAGGTATCTCAGGGTGTTTCCCTGCACCCCAAACACAAGAGCGTTGATGAAGGTCAGTCCCATCATTGGGGACCCGACTCCTTTGTATAGTCCCCATGCCTACAATAGAAAAACAGACATAATGCCATCAAGTCAGATCTTACATTACAGAATGAGATACCCGCTGATTAGGTCTCATCAGTAATTTGTATTGGCCGTGCTTTGCAGAGAATACTATAGTGTTAGATCTAAACTGTTTTAGCATGGTGCCACTCCCTGCCGTTTTTAAAGGGCAAAATGCGCCCTACCCCTCTAGCAGCGCCTACCTCGCTTGGGGGAATCCAAGCGCCAACATAGATACCAGGCCTGCCCCCAACAGTGATATTGACAAGCCCAGCCCACACCCAGCTCTCCCATACCCCATCACCTGCCCCAAGGATATCCTTGAAAAAACTGCCCCTAGAGGCAGTGAAACGCGTTGGAAGCTGCTACTCTCAAGGCCCCTAACTGCCATTGTTGCACTGCACTTTCTGGATCCAACCAGCTGCCTTTATCTCATTACTATTGGAGAACTGCTTATTGGGAAATATCCACCTCTTTCCACAACCATCGTGATTCCTAAAGCGGAGAAAGTTTCATCTACTTCACCAAACGGAGATCGCAGCTATTCATGCAATCCTAAACGGATACAAGATTCCAAGGTGACCCGCAGTGGTAATTATATCTACCTCCAAAAATACCTTTTTGAATCCAGTGGAAAGCTAACTTACTCCCTCTTAAGAACTGTACCGTTCCAAATTGGGACATTATTTAGGCGGTAATATATGAGCGGATCCTAACCAATTATCTACACAGTGGCTTACAAAGGGCCGTATATGAGAGATTTTTTATTCATTATATTAATATGTAATTTTTATTGTGATTTATATGTACATTAAATGTTTTTTACTTTAATTCCTCATTGGTGAGCGCTACTTTCCTTTTTTATTCTTTACCTAGGGACCTACTCAGTCCCTCAAGTAGCAGCTCCACTTTGACCTCACATCCCACGGCAGCGCCCATCTGACCGCCCTAGGGTGGTCTTTTGTCTGTTATACAATTTTTTTACAGGTCAACCTTTTCCTGTGTCGACATTTTGTTAATGTCGACCCAGACCAGTGATTTTCAACTTGAGGCACACCTAATGAGATTTTAAAATTGGCAAGGTACAATATCAGTCCCCCACAGGAAAAAAATAACAAACCCATTGGCCCCACTTGAAAAAAAACCCATTCATACTGTCCACTATAGAACATAAAACACATATTTACCCCTTCTGCCTGTACGTGCAGCTCAATCTGACAATATCAACAGCATCTGCATGTACCTCAGTGTGTATGCTCAGCATTGATATATCACTCACTGTGTACCCAGCTTAACTTGCCTTGGCTGAGAATTGTGATCTCGGTAATGTGAGGCAGCAATGCTAGCCACTACACCATGTTTCCATCATTTAATACAAGAACTGTACACTTCATCCAGAGCCAATGTTACAAAGGGAAGCTTGTGTATAGTGGGTTCAATGTTCCCTATGGCAAGTGCTGTTTACTCTCCCTGTACCGCGTACTCTGCACAAACAGAAACATCCCGTGTGTGCAAACTACGGGTGTCAGAACTTACATCTCCTTTATGAGGCCTGGTGTAAAGATATATAGAAACCAGAATATACTAGATGAATGATAGAAGGTCAGTGGAGGCTTTCGGGTAATTCAGCGTAATTACTGGAATCAGGCCCTGGGCTGGGATTGGAAACTTTCCGCAATGTCCAAAGCCACTTGTAGCCAATGTGACTGCTCTGCAGAAGATAATCCCAGCAGGTAAGGAGACATCCAGTATGGGCAATTATTATCCATCTACTGAAAGTTACACAAGGACTGCCAAAGGGCCCAAATCAGATGTCCTTAAATTCACGGCCTTTCCGATAATTCAAAATGGTTATTCATTGTTAGTGATGTCACTGCTGCCCAGTGAGGTCACTGGCTCCAAATTACTTCAGGCGACACTTTCATAATTCTCAGTGATGCCACTGGCTCCTAGTTATGTCATGCTACACTCTCCTGCTTATCAGTGAAGTCACTGGTTCCTAGTGACTTCACAGATACACTTGCCCGCATCTCAGTGATGCCACTGGTTCCTAGTTATGTCATGCTACACCCTCCTGCTTATCAGTGACATCATTGGTTCCCAGTGACTTCAGGCTACGTACTCCTGCTTATCAGTAAAGTCACTACTGCCAGTGAGACCACCTGAAACTATTAGCAGCAAGAGCCATCACTGAGACAGGAAAGTTCAGCTTGAAGTTGCTAGGAGTCAGTGACATCACCAAGACACAGGACACTATAGCCTGAGGTCATTTAGCAGTAAGTGACATCACTGAGATGCAGGAGAATGCTGCCATGAACTTATAAGCATCTCAGTGATTTCACTGGCTCTTAATGACGTCAGCAGTGGCGTAACTTTCGGAGGCAATGAAGACATTGGCCGCCGGGCGTTAGCCACTAAGTGGGGTACTGAGGAGCCGGCACCAGGAGCCTATGACTTCTGCAGTGAGCGGTAACGCACCTGCTGCTGCAGTTGTCACAGGAAAGTAGGAGCCAGCACCACAACTATGGGGGCATCATCTGACGCAGGAGCCAGATCAAAGTGAGTGCCGAGATCACTGCTGCAGCAGCCGGGTCATAGGTGCAGGTTAGGGATGAAACTGAAAGTAAACTACAGTTCCTAGCAGCCCTTGCTGCAGGAAGCTCAGGGCTGCTGGGAGCTTTAATTTACTTTTAGAGTCACTGTAATGCGGTCAGTTCTCCGGCAACCAGATGAAGAGGGAGCTCATCACACCCCTCCCCAACCTCCCAAGAGTTTTAATGAATCACCCTAGCAGGCTTCGAGGAGCAGTCCGAAAAGGGGGCAGGGCTAAACGGCAGGCTCTCCAGCATCATGGTGAGTGTGACAGGAATGTGCACTGTATATATTTATCTGTGTGTGTTACTATTATACTGTATGTGTGCAACATTTATGTATGCATACAGATGTTTGACTATGTATTTTTGTGAGTGAATGTATAATATATATATATATATATATATATATTGTCCAGAGATGAGCAGCACATCCTCGACGACAGTTTAAAACGGGGTGCCATCCATAACCGCAGAGGTCAATCCATACATCCAGACGGCGGCACTCACCCAAAAATAATTCTTAGAAGCAGTGGTATGACCAACGTTTCGAACCTTTATTTAGCGGTTCTTCATCAGGATCATATATATATATATACACACACACACACACAGACAAAAGAGGGGATTCATGCCAGGATATAGTACGTAGAAGGATGCTTTAAGAGAAGGGGGTGGTGTCCATAAATAAATGAATTGGATAGAAAAACACTTCCCACTTACAAATGGGCGTCTGCACGAGACCAGGGACAGACAGTGGTGAACCGTCTGTATAGAAGAAAGATATTTAAAAAGTATATGGAACTCGGCGATCTGTGTTTTGTTAAAAGTGAAATGGACCAAGGTGAGTAATATCAAAAAAAGGCAGTACTTGTGTATTATCTGGGCACCCAATGTTGAAAATTGTAGGCTGACGTGGACTGGTGGATAGTGTTTGGTGATGGGGGGGGGGGGGGGGGGACGGACGGACGGAAATCCTAGTTTCAGTTACTACATTCTGGGGGTTGCAGGTGCTGTCTGTAGATCTGGGGGTCACTTATGCTATGTATGTGTAGTTGGGGGGGGGGCACTACCATCTTTGCCATCTCCGGGCACTTGATATGAACTTACGCCACTGGTCGTCAGGATACACTCTCCTGCGTCCCATTGATGTCACCGGTTCCTAATGACTTCAGGTTACACTCTCCTGCGTCTCAGTGATGTCACTGGCTCCTAATGACTTCAGGATACACCTCCTGTATCTCAGTGATGTCACTGGCTCCTAATGACTTCAGGATACACTCTTGTATCTCAGTGATGTCACTGGCTTCTTATGACTTCAGGTTACACTCTACTGTGTCTCAGTGATGGTTTGGGTTCAGCCAAGAAGGTTGCTCAGACCACTGTACATAAATAACAGATTTAATACAGATTACTTACTGTTTCCTGCTTGATGATGGACTGAAAGCAATGAATGGTCCCACGGTAAAGGGGTTTTGATACACTCTGAACCTGCAGTCGCACCTAAAACGTAAACGACATTACATTACACTCCTGTATGATGTACCATGGCTATACAGCAGATCACAATAAATCAGTGGTCACCGCATAATACAACAGTGAGAAAGGCACTTTTTGTTTTGTTGAACCCTTGTAGTGGAACTGAACTTTCTTAATAGTAAGGATTCCCAGTCAGAATACCGGAAGCGGAATCTCCAAGGTAAGTTATTTTGCCCTACCCCTAACTGACCCTTCCTGAAGCCTAACCTCTGCCACTTCTCCTACAGCCTAACCCTAACCACCCCCACTTCTTATACAGCCTAACCCTGACCATTCTATACTGCAGCCTGACCTTAACCTCCCCCACTCCTCACCATTGTATACCGCAGCCTAACCTCCCCCACCCCTCCTAAAGCCTAACCCTGGCCATTCTATACCGCAGCCTAACCCTAACCTCCCACACTCCTACAACCTAACCATGACAATTCTATACCGCAGCAAACCCTACCCCCTCCACACACACACACACACACACTCCTCCTGTGGCCTAACTGACAATTCTATACCGCAGCCCAACACTAACCTCCCCCACTCCTCCTATGGCCTAACTTGGACCATTCTATATTGCAGCCTAACCCTAACCTCCCCCACCCTTTCTGCAGCCTAGCCCTAACTGTCCTACACCAGCCAGAAGCTTCTTTAAAGAGGAGGATGCTCCCATGCACAACAGTAACGCCACACACACCACGCCCGATTTTATTATTTCCATGTATTGTTTAGAAGCCCACATTTGAGAATAGCCAATTTTATAGAACTATAAAAGCCACTGTGACATTTTTTTTTTTTAGTGTATATACATATATGTGCTATGTAAGACTGCTTACAGGGTCAGTAAGTGCAGGTCCCCACCAGTTACACTACATATAAGATGGCATACAGTACAGTACACGAAATACTTTGCAGTTACTGGTACAATTTGGGCTGACAGTACCAACACAAGCATCTGCCCCTAGGCACCTGCCTAATGGGATTTGGACCTCTGACCGCCGCCTAACCTCCTCCACCCCTTTCTGTAGCTTAAGGGGTTGATTTGCTAAAATTGGATGTTGCTATGGGCAACCAATAAGTAGATTCCGGTTGGTTGCCCATAGCAACACCCCTAACCATCAACACAACGCATACCCCTAGTTTAATTCAATATAGAAAAAATTAAATAAAAAAAATGTAGTATAAATAAGAACTGTCTCCAACCAATCAGAACAATTAGCAAATAAGGACATGCCGTTACCCCTAACCAAGTCCATAGCCTCCATCATGGCCGTGCCCATCTCCCAGGAGGCCACACCCTTTTTAACCACTGAAAGTCAAAGTATTATTAGTGTCAATTCTCCAGGGGCAGAAGAAATGCTGCTGTGCTCTGCCAGACAATCTGGTTACAGTCACACAGGCCAAACACACGTGTATTATCCTGTATCCCTGCACAATAATTACACTTCTTACAGGACAAAACATTGCTACACATGCAGATGCCACTCAGAGCTGTTCAGATGGGCCAATAAGTGGCTTGGTTTGAAAGGGGAGGGGTGGGTCTCAGACCAATGGAAACTCCTTAAAGAAACCTGTACAAATAGTGAAGTCACATGTTTACCCAGACGGCTCAGTGTTCCGTACAACAATGCAAGGTTTCCGGACTAAGGGCCTTATTTTAGTTCACTCTTTCTGACAAAATCCTTCTTAGATGGGCAAAACCATGTGCACTGCAGGTGGGGCAGATGTAACTTGTGCAGATATAATTAGATTTGGGTGGGGTTTTACTTCAAAGTGAGATCTATATTGCAGTGTAAAAATAAAGCAGCCAGTATTTTCCCTTCACAGAAACAAAATAACTCACCCAAATCTAATTCTCTCTGCACATTTTACATCTGCCCCCCTGCAGTGCACATGGTTTTGTCCATCTAAGAAGGATTTTGTCAGAAAGAGTGAACCAAAATAAGGCCCAAAGTACACAATGTTCTGCTTCCTATAGTACAAGGGGAGGCGGAGAACATTGTATGCAGGAACGCATTCCATACATAATAAAACACACTGCGCCTCCCATACAAGTAACTAGCTTACCATAAACAGGGGGAAAGCTACAGTGGATCCTGAATAGGTGGTTCTACCAGGGACTAAATCTGGGACAACCCACCGAATGGTCCAACGTTCGGTAAAGTTTATGCACAGATGAGTTTTTGCATACACACTTATTAATTGGCCGACCGATATTGCTGGCAACAGGGTCTGGTAGAGAAGTCACTGCAGGTGGATTCTACGGCCAGTAAATCAGGCAAGTGCACACAGGCATATATGGTGTTGCACTGTCGATGGTATAGATCTGAACGACATAATTCGTTGGCATATGGGCTGTACACGGGCCGGTACACTTAGCGATATATTACGCAGTGGGCCCGATTCATCTTGAGTTGTAGATTTGTGAGGATTCGCAAAACTACAACTCTCCTTGGCAGCATGCAGGGGGGTGACCAGCAGAGGGCATTGGCGCACCCCAATGCCGGGTCCCCGCTAGCGATTCGATTGCAAAGTTTTGCAATTGCATTGCTAGTATGCGAATGCTTTGCTATATTCTGTGCAGCCAGATGGAAGGACATCATCTTACGGGTGGCATCAGCAGTGTGTGCTGTAGTGGCATCAGGCAGCTGTAGTGACCCACCCAGCAAACTGTCTGGACCACACCCTGCAATGCCCCATTGACAGCTAGTCAACTATTAGACTGTGAAAATGCGACCGCGGTTTAAGAGGGCACTCGTGCGCTCCAACATTGACACGCATTGCCGAATAGCAGTGTTTGGAAAGCTGCATGGCCTGCTGAATCAGGCCCAGTGCCAGCCCTGCATTAGTCATACATCTGGAAATAGTTTTGGCCACGCCATGCCACCTGCCACATAACGTAATGCTCAATCTGCAGCGTTTCACACACTTTATTCCAATTCTTGTGTGGCCGTAATACTAATCTAGTGCCCCTGGCACCCTGCTTGCTTGAATAAGATGCAGAATATGGGAACGAGTACACCGCTATTCGTGGCATGATACGCAGTGCAAACACTATGTGGATGAGGACACATCTGGCAAAGGCCACCAATATTGTCAGTATATAGGTTTCTTTGTTTTGGAGTATCGCTTTAAGCAGCAGAATATTGGATGCGATAGGTGGCTCAGCGTTTGATTTGAAATCATCAATGGTTCATGGCCGGTGTGGAATCGATATGGAACCAGATGGTTTCCCTCCAAAACCGATGTTTGTTTTTTCCAAGGTGCCGGAACACGGAGCATAGCTTTGTCCCCAATAACCATGGGTATTGTAGTGCACAAACATTGTGGCATGTGACTGGTCATAGACAGATGGATTATAGCAGTGATTCTCAACCTCGGTCCTCAGGGACCCCCAACAGTGCACGTTTTCCAGGTCTCCACACAGAATCACTGGCGAAATAATTAGCTCCACCTGTGATCTTTTAAAATGTGTCTGAGTAATGAGTGCACCTGCCGGGTGACCTGGAAAACGTGCACTGCTTGCGGTTCCTTGAGGACTGAGGTTGAGAACCACTGCACTAGACTAGTGGATGTATGTAGTCACTGCACTGGGCATCCCTACAGCCCAAGAAGAGAGTCTGTTCTTGGCTGCAATACAATGGGATTAGATCTGGCAGAGTGGGAAACCATGTTGGTGGCGGAGCCTATAGCGCTGTGAGCAAGGCCAGCACCAGTCTCCTGGGAGGATACTGTGCACGGACTTTGTATTATGATGTGAATATTTCGCCCAGCATTGGAATGACTGGATTGCAGGAGCCTTGCCAACAGGATATTACTGAAGGACACTACTGGGAACATATTGAACCGAACAAATGCAGATTAGAAAGAACAGTTAGCGATTGAGATTTATACCAAGGCTACATACAACCCCCTCCCCGCTCTAAGGACATTGGAGACCTGGTTCTGTAGGGGTTCTCTATTGTCCAGACAAAGTTGCCAGCCGCCTGGAGCAAGAACACCGTTCCCATTCTAATGGGGCCTACACATAGCGAATAAGGGGTAGGGATGGCCATCGTTGACATTGCCATCAATGGCAATTCTGAAACTGGCCATTGATGGTGCTAAACTATGCAATGGATGACCATTAATATTTTTACATATCGATGGTCAACCATTGTGTTTGATTGATTGGCCTGTGGGCCAATCAAAATATGGGGAAGGGGAGGGGCTTTGTGGGTGTCAGGGGAGCGGAGCTATGCTCTGTGTCCCGGCACTTTGAAGAAAAAAAAAAGCAAAACATTGTTTTGCTGTTCCATCGATGGAGGGAAACCATCTGGTTCTCCCCCATTGATGCAAAATTATTCGACATCGGCCAGGAACCATCCATGATTTCTAATCATCGATGGTCGATGGCCATCCCTAATAAGGGGTAATGTCTAAGCAATCTCACTAGAAATGCCCCTACATCGCTCCGTGTGTAGGGGCATAGCGATGTGCTGCACCGTAGTAGTAGTAGTACGTTTATTTATAAGTGCATCACTATCGCCAGTGTTCTCCATGGCCCGACAGATTGCTCACAGCACATCGCTGCGCACTGCTTGTGCCGATTGCTCTTCGCTACATGCGTATTAGAAAACTGCACATCCCACGAGATGCCGCCGATTTCAGCTGCCGTCACTATGAGGTTTTGCTGTAGTTGTGGCCTTGTATAAAGCAGTCACTGGCTGGGATCATCTGGCCACAGCAATACCATATGTGACAGTATACAGCAGAGATTTATACACAGAACTCGTACATAAAGCTCATGGCCTTGTCCTGCCCACATGGTTTCCCCACCGCAGATCAGGGTGAACAGCCACGTTCTCCTTTCAGGGCACATGCAGAAAGATGGCGGAACCCAAAACGCTCCATTGTGCAAACGTATCAATGTATTACAAGCATGATCATGCAGGCTTCAGTACAGATGCCACTGTTTCTCCATGGGCAAAGTGCGCCTAGAACCCAGAGACATTTGAATTTACAGCTCTGTCCGTCCCCACTTGTGTTACTACATATACAGACAGCTACAGATCTCGGTGCCCCCTGACAAATATCTATTTCATTTACACCCTGGGACAGATGGACTAAGCCTTGGAGAGTGATAATCTGGAGAGATATAAACTACCAACCAATCCGCTACTGTCACTATTCAAACACAGCCTGTAACCTGGCAGCTAGGAGCAGATTTCCATTGTGTAGTTCCCCTTTTAATACAATGGTTACTCTGGAAAGGAAAGACAAAGAGACAACGGGTGGTCTCTGGGGGAATAACGGTGACCATGCAGGGAGGCGGATGATTTGTGACCACACACTACATAATGCGGATTTACAAGCCCGGGACACGGACACAAGACAGAAAAAAAAATCAGAAAAAAAACAAAAAACACATTGATCCTTTTATTCTGCTCCAGATAAATACAGAATTATTGGAGAATGAATCAGTTTGAATGAAAGGAGAAATCACCTGGTCTATACTTACTGGCAGGTAACTCTGTGGGAAGAGGCTTATTCCTCATCTACAACAAAGTAACATTTATAAGACATCCCCTAGCTGGGAGAGCAGAGGAAATGAACAGCAACAATGTAACAGCAACAAAATACATACAAAAGGACTCGCAGGAGGCAAGTGGCATTTTGGAAAACATTTTCACCTTAAAAAAAACAAACAAAAAAAAAAAAAAGACATTCTCAATGCCCTTGGATACCGCACATTAGTATCCAATACAGAGCAGATCTGTTACCAAGGGCAATGAAGAGAAATATGATGCAGAAGTGGAAGGTGGGAAAAATGGATATAAACGTGTGTGGCCTTACAACCAAAGTATAGCTTAAACTGGATTGCCCAGTAAAAGCCAAGTTTGATTATAGCTTCACTTCGTAGCTGTACGGCAAAATGACCTGCATTGGCTTTTAACAGGGAGATCCATTTAAAATTAGGAATACGATCTAGTTCAATCCACAGAACGTTTGGATAGGTTGCAAGATGGCACGAGTTTATATCAGTTTACCCACTTCCAGAAGATATCTACAACTGGTTTTCCATCAAGCAGCAGGGTCATGTTCATTACTCTTGGAAATAGAATCCGCTCTGCTCATTGTATTGGATACAATGAAAAGCAGAGCAGCTCTGTGTCGTATCCAAGGTCAATGAAGTGAACTTTGTGTAGATTGCAAAAAAAAAAGGCAGCAGAGTGGGCATGTTGTAAATACCACCACTAGTATAATAAAGGTTATGCTGGTCCCAAGTGATGTAAATTGACAGGCCATTGTGGGCAAAGGGGCCAGTAATAATCCATAGAAAACTGATCAAATCATTATCGCGTACACCTATCGGGCCGAGGAACAGTTGTGAGATGCTGATGTTCAATTAGCTGCACTTGCGCTCCACGGTGTGTGAGCAAAAAGTCACAGTTGACATTGAGACCCAAGGTGAGAGAAGTGTACTGGAAAAGGTGGTCCACCTTATGGACTTGTTATGGGAGTGCTGTGGGTGTGTCCCTGCACCTGTCAGAGCTGCTGATGGCCCGACAGACGGAGCATGTAAAAAATACACCAGGTGGTATTACGGTATTTACAGACAATGTCAGTGGTTGGTCCCAGTCCTTACACATTCATACGCATGGGTGTACCCCAGGGAGGGGCTGCAGATAGGCTTCCATTGATAGATGCAGCTACATCTCCGCCCACCTATAAATCAGGCCCATTGACCGGCGTGTGCAGTCCACAAGCCAACCACATTAACGGGCATTATATGCAAATCCAGTCACTTAAAGATGGATGGGATGGGAGGATGAGGCCTTGTGTGACCAGATATAAACATGGATAGCATTGTGCGACACTGGCAGCTCCAGACGCAATGGTCTCTTTAGTCCTCCCCTCATGTGGAGAGTGAGCATGGGGTATAGAAAGAGAGAGAAATAGAGAGAGATCCCTGGTCAGTACTGCACATGCTTAGAACATGTGTGCACATCATCGGGGTAATATGTATTACAGTCGCACCTACAATGTGATGGGGGGCTGGGGCGCACTCATGAAGGCAAAGCATATCTGCGTCACATCCAAGGGCAATGTCACCTGATGATATAAACATTGGACTAAAAAGCACAATGGGCAGCTAGAATGAAGTAACAGTGTATAAAGCAAAAGCCCAAAACACTAACGTAATTGAAGTATTGAAACCCTATAAGCCAGGGGTGGCCACACCGGTCCTCAAGATCTACCAACCGTTCATGTTTTTCAGGCAGCCTGTGGCTCTATGGTAGGAATGAATGCCGCATGTTTGAAAATGTGGCAGTTAGTAATGACTACAGCTGTGCACCAGCTAGGTGAATTGGAAAACGTGGACTGTTGGTAGATCTTGAGGACCGGTTTGGCCACCCCAGCTATAAGCCATCGGGATGAGAGGCAGCCGAGGCTGCGCTGAAACCGGCTCTATTCTGCCTTCACTGACAACCATCAGATTCAGGCACATTTACCGGACATTCAGCAGCAAATGACATAGGCCATAAATCAGTGTTTCTAGGAAACATAGAATCCGTGGTAAATGTGCGTGTCAAATTAAAACTCACCTTTACAGTATCGAAGGGATGTCCGACTAGTACACCAGTAACACCTACATACAAAACAGAATGAGGAGATTAATGATCTGTTCCCTGAATCACCAGTATAATGTCTGATCGTGTAATGCTGCTTTCAGACCGCATAACTGGCTTTGACCCTGTATTTGAAAACGTTTCCAAAAACGGGTCTGCCAGATAAAACCCCTTTCACACCGCAGCTCTTAAACGGTATATTACTGTTTAAGTGCCGATTTTTTGACACTGGCAGACCCGTTTTTGGAAACTTTCCAAATACAGGGTCAAAGCCAGTGCAGCCTTCAGCCCTCCCCTCCGTGCAGCTCCCCCTTGCGCGTGTCGACACCCCCCGCGCATGTCGACACCCCCGTGTCGACCTACCCCCCGTGCAGCCGGTACCTCCGTTGTGGATCCCGGCACTGCAGTTCAGTATGGTCGGAAGCACTTATGAAAAAAAGTGTCTTTCAGAAAATGGCTGCCCCATAGGAAAACCGGTACTTATGTAATATCTGGGCTCCCGTTTTTCTTGTGAGACCGAGTCCCCTTGCGGGGCTCGCTGCGCTCGCCACGCTTCGGGCACGGTGGCTCGCTGCGCTCGCCACACTATATAAAATCAACTCCATGCGTAGTTGGATAGTAGGGGTATGAAAAAATGAGGTGCATTTAACATGGGAGCCCAGATAATACATAAGTACCGGAAAACCTGTTTAAAAAAAACTGTCTTTCGTATGGGGGCAGCCATTTTCCAAAAGTCACTTTTCTTATAAGAAAAGTGACTTTTGGAAAATGGCTGCCCCCATACGAAAGACAGTTTTTTTTAAACAGGTTTTCCTATGGGGCAGCCATTTTCTGAAAGACACTTTTTTTCATAAGTGCTTCCGACCATACGGAACTGCAGTGCCGGGATCCACAACGGAGGTACCGGCTGCACGGGGGTAGGTCGACACGGGGGGGGGGGGCGTCGACACGCGCGGGGGGGTGTCGACACGCGCGCAGGGGGGGCGCGGGGCGGCTCTAGTGCTGTGAATATTTAATGAGCACTCATTAAATATTCACTGCGCTGAATTTAGGACCCAGCTCATTGGCTGGGTCCTAAATACCGTTTCAGACCCGATTTTGAGCCTAAAATACCGGTTCTGAAACGGGTAGGACCCTGCATTTTAACCGGTTAGAAAAAACGGTATTTTCTAACCGGTTAAGTGGTCCTGCACCTTTCAGACCGCACAGATTACCGTTTTAAAACGGTAAAAAAACGGCAATATACCGTTTACAAAGTGCGGTCTGAAAGGGGCATTACAGAGCCACTCTCCCGAGATAGGGTCACCTAATAGACATGCTTCGGGTCAACCACTGAAGGTAGACATGGCATTAGGCCACAATGGGAAGGTCGACAGACATAAGATCGACATGAGCGTTTCACTTTTTTTTTTAGTCGACGTGCCGACAGGCGGTATTTCATACCCTACCATCCACTACTGCATGGTGGGAAAATATAATAGTGTGCCGAGCGCAGAAATGCACCATGCCGAAAGCATGGCGAGCACAGTGAGCCATGCGAGGAGACGCAGTACACTTAGACTGTGTCCGTGTCGACATTCAGGACAAAATAAAAAACTTATGTCAACCTTTTGACAGTCAGCCTTTCCATTGTTGATTTAATGCTTGTACCGACCCCGACGGCTTTAGCCATGTCGACCTATTTCTGGTGTCAACCCAATGGCCCGTACCCCATTCTCCTTAGGCTGGCATGGATGACCGCAGTGACACTAGTAGGGTATATGGCAGTAGCTGTACGTGCTCTGTGCATTCCTCCACGGCACAGCGACTGCAGTGCACAGATCAGTCCTTATCTCTTGTACAAGGTTTGTTTGCCTTTTAATGGGAAAAAGGGTCACTACCGCCAGTCTGCATTTCTCTCCCGCAGCCAGGCGCTGTCACTTTCAGAGGTTACATGTAATACCTCCCAAGTGGTCCGATGTAGGTGGGACAGTCTGGATTGGAAGGCTCGGTCCCAGGTTTCAGCACAGCTGAGCCACAATACACTGATAGGTGCCCATTCAATGCCATGGTCCCAGCAGTGAATGAACATGGAGGGTGAGGGGCATCTAGGTGACCATACCCTTGTGGCAATACATACTGTCCCAATTTTTAGAAACCAAAGTTAGGAGGGGTGTCAAAGCATCAACAGTCAGTAGGTCCATGTCAACCCTTGTCAAAATGGACCCCCCCTAATTAGTGTAGGTAGCACATACCCTTGCTGTGCCCCCCACATGTTACAGTTTCTAACTGCAGTCCACATGGATTATAAAGCATGAAAAAGTTCAAAATAAAAAATACATCACGAAAAACTCACTTTGACCTTTCGTTGATATCAACCATATCGAGTCTACCCATCACCCAGACATCGGTTAGGAGACAGGTATAATATGAAAGATAACAAGGGCATCGACTAGTCCAGTGATGGCTAACCTTGACACTCCAGCTGTTGTTGAACTACACTCCCCAGCATGGCCTACATCAGGGCATGATGGTATGTGTAGTTCAACAACAGTTGGAGTGTCAAGGTTAGCCATCAGTGCATCAGTGACTTTAGCTGCTGGTAACCCTGGGCGATGTACAATGTGAGGCCCGAGGCTGATTCCACAGTTTGTTTGTGCTGAGTAAAGGTACTTTCCAATGGTGCGTTATAAACTCCTGCCGACTTACTAGCATGGTACAGAAAGAACGAATGCTACGTGCATCAAGAAGCCGAGGTCATTAGCACTGCGAAAATGTTAAAATAAATAATTAAGCATTTTTATATTTAAAAGTAGAGCAAAAAAATTTAACACCCTGGGGTCATAGCCAAAAAGTCCAGATCCAACAATATTGTCCCCTCCTCAAAGATCAGGGAGCCAGCTTGCAGTCTGTGTCCAGGGCCCTCTCCTCTCTGGCGGTCAGCTTTCTAGTGAGCACCAGCAGACACTGGCACTGTGCTAGAGTCTGCTGCTGATATGCAGGTCTCCTGGAAAATGGTGCAGAGACCATTCCAAAATGCTGGGAAAACTAAAAGGTGACCCTTAAGACATTTCCCATCTGCAAAACTCAGGAAGATTCGGACGGATGGAGTCAAAATCCCGGCGGTCGAAATACCGACGCTGGAATCCCGACCGCCGCAATGTCGGCAATTTCTCCCTCCATGGGTGTCATAGAGAGAGAATAAAATAGTGTGCTGAGTGTAGCGAGGAACCTTGCCCGCTGCGTGGCAAGTGCAGTGAGCCCGCACGGGGGGGGGGGGGGGGGGATCCACGGGGGATTGCACCTTCTAGAAGATAATAGTATCTGATTGGTTGCCCATGTGAAATAGAAATCCCATTTTAGTAAAGTTCCCCCTTACAGTCTGTGCAGAAGTTGCCCAAAGCAGCCAATCAGCTTCTGTCATATATTTAGCACAGTCCTGGAAATGGCAGCTAAAAGCCAATTGGCTACTTTAAGTAACTCCATTTTCTCGCTCACAAAGGATTGATACATCTCCCAGTATATCAGTGGAGAGATTGCCCATTAGAAGGAGCCCTGCATGTCCCTTTATATGGAAGATGGACTTGGACCTTATTATCCAAAGCTAGACCCTGGCTGTGGACAGGTATCCCATGAACAGCCCACACGCCTCTGGAGAGGATACAAACAGCAATCCAAAATGGCTGCCCCCATTTACCGGATCCACACTAACTCATACATGGCACCTGGTTACTGGTCTCCACAGCCAGGGTCTGCTGGCTGTAATGCAGAAGAGTAATAGGATATTTATATGCTCACAAACATCTACACTGAGGCCTTCGGATGTCCTGGAGACAGCTGTATGGCCAGAGAATCCAATATGTGTCCACATGAACAAGCAAAGGGAGGTCGCAGAGTTAGACAGCTGTAACCGGCCGTCTAAGCGGCCAAGGGGGTTATTCAGATCAGATCGCTGCTGTGCAAATTTGCAGACCCTGCGATCAGATAGCCACCACCCACCAAAGTTATATCCCGCCCTGTTCAAGGCTGCGACTTACTGTCAGAAATATCGTCCATCGTTGCCCAGATGCAAATCTATTCGCAACTCACTAACCAAATGATTTTTCCCAGTTTCCTATCAATCAACTCACGTACGGCAGCGAAAAGATCCAAACACAGTAGTTCAATAATCGTCTGAATAACCCCCATTGTCTCTTACTAAAGCCTGGAATGTGTCCCCCTCTTAGAACAGGGTAAGTATTCCGGTTTTGGCACGCTTAAGTGGAACACTACAATGGATCCCTTCAAAATAAATAAAATATATTAAAGGGACTCCATGCACTATGGCTCCCAATATAGCAGACTGCTGGACAGCGGCACTCAGAAATAAACACACAGGCATGTGTACGTGTGTTTCTGTCTGAAGTGCTGCCGTCCAGCGGTCTGCTATATATATATAATATATGGGATGCAGTTAGTATCACGGCACTTTGTCCCTCTATAGGTGTCCACGACACCCATAGGAGGGAGAATAAATTAGTGGTGAGCACAGCGGGCCGGCAATGGGGGGCGGGCCGGGCCACGTGTCCTCCCCCCCCCCCCCCGTGCCGCCCGCTCCCTGCTGGGGGGATTTCAGCGCGGCACTACCCGGCATAGTATCGCCCGCACACATCCCCCAGTGCCGTAGTAAGTATCATCCGTACCCTCCCCCCCCCCCCCCCCCCCCCGCGCCGCCCGCTCCCTGCTGGGGGGATTTCAGCGGCCGCGTAGTATCGCCTGCACCCCCCCCCCCCTTGTGCCGCCGTAAGTATCGTCCGCATCCTTCCCCCCCGCCCGGCGGGCGGCACAGGTTTTTTTTGCCTGGGGGAGCTTGCACCAGCCCTGTGTATGTATGTATGTATGTATGTATGTATGTATGTATGTATGTATGTGTTTGTAATAAATTGTTTAAATTTACTATTGTGATTCCTTCAGTGAAACCCAGCACATGTATTTTTTTCCCTCATTTCCCTTTAAACAGCTCCATTAATATTAACATGGAACAAAACAGGCAACGCAAGGGTGAGAGTGGAAATAGATCTGGCAGAATTGGAGCGGCTATTTTTACACCAGGATACCTTGCAGATGGAAAACAACCTGACTGCAAGGCCCTATACGGTCTCTGCGACCTTAACTCTGTGTGTACAGGGGATAAGAGATCTCACCATGGGTCTGGTTCAGCCATGCTTGCTAGGATGCGTGTTTTCAGAACTGTACGACCAGCTCTGATTCGGCTCCCATGTGAAGAGATACTGCAAGCTAAAGAAGCCTAGGACCTACATATGCAAGTAGCGCTCGTGTTTTAACCCTGTCATTTCCAGCCAAAGTGGAACATACACTCTATGGCAGGGCTGGGCAACACCAGCCCTCCAGATGTTGATGAACTACACATCCCAGCATGCCTTCCATCAGTTTCAGCATGGCCACATAGCAAAACTAATGCAAAGCATCCTGGGTTGTGTAGTTCATTAACATCTGGAGGGCTGGTGTTGCCCAGCCCTGCTCTATGGGGTCTATTTACTAAACCTTGGGAGAGAGATAAAGTACAGACCAGTCAGCTCCCATCATTTTTTTTAAAATACAGCCTGTAACATGGCCGCTAGGAGCAGATTGGCTGCTACTTTATCTCTCTCAGGATCAGATGTATCAAGCTTCAAAAAGTGATAAAGCAGATGGAGTGATGAACAACCAGCCAATCAGCTCCTACCTGTCATTTTTAAAACCCAGCCTGTAGCATGACAGGTAGGAGCTGATTGGCTGGCTGTTTATCACTCTCCATTTTATCACTTTTTGAAGCTTGATACATCTGGCCCTCAGCGTCATATTCTGTGGGTAACAAGAGACATTTCCGTGTAGAACATGACCATGATGTATACGGCTATAAGTGCTGATGGGGATATAGAAAGCAGGGGCCAGGCGTTACGCCGTGTCCTTAACTCCGCTCTTAGCTTTGTATGTACAGAAATGCATAGTAGCATGTTGTCCACATGTCACCTGCACTGTGATTGGACGCATTTGGGGGGTGTGAGTGAAACGTAATCCTGAGGAAATTCCTCATTTAACCTTACAATCTAGCAGAGCGTTAACAAACAGGTCCTGCAGGAGCCTCAAACAAGTCTCTGGACACCAGCGGCAACTTGCTGCAGACGTGTCACACACACACACAATTGTGCACATGTATGACCCACAACTTACATTTTTCAGTGATGTTGATTCTGTCTTGATTTATACAGTTAGGACCACATGGCCTAGGCACTGATGGGACCAGGCCTAATTCAGTAATCGTGGTCACGGATTCTGTATAAAATCCCGAATGGGTCATAACACCGACAAGGACAAAATCCCGACATTTAAAAGGATGGGTGACACTCACAAATAGGGGCAGCACGGATGGTGTAATGGTTAGCATTACTGCCTCACAGCGCTGAGGTCATGGGTTCGATCCCCACCATGGCTCTAACTGTGCGGAGTTTGCGTGGGTTTCCTCTGGGTACTCCGGTTTCCTCCCACAATCCAAAAAATATACTGGTAGGTTAATTGGTTTCCAACAAAATTAACCCTAGAATGTCTATGTGTGCGTGTATATGTGGTAGGGAATATAGATTGTAAGCTCCACTGGGGCAGGGACTGATGTGAATGTTCAAATATTCTCTGTAAAGCGCTGCGGAATATGTGTGCGCTATATAAGAAACGGTTAATAAATAAATACCGACTTCCTGCCAATCACCTTGCGTAGCAGGATTGCCTCTCCGGCCCAGTTACCAATGCACATCGCTCCGCCAGCTGGTGGCCCGTATTCCAGTACAAGTAGCCCGGTTCTAACATTTATTTTTTTTCCTCTTTTTCAATAGGCAACTTGTGCTTGGGTCTCTCTCAGACGGTCACATTGGAAACAGTATGTCCCTTTCACAGCCAGCCTGTTATTTATGGAGCTAGGCCTTCACCCGCAAATCCTGCCGCTCAAACCAACGTGACTGGATTCCCCTATTTTTCCTCCTTCCGCGCTTAAAGGAACCACCTCACAGACAGCTTTTGTTTGGTTCTAAGGGGGCAGAATCTAAAGCAGTGGTTCTCAAACTTGGTCCTCAGGACCCCACACAGTTCACGTTTGCCAGGTCACCCGACAGGTGCATTCATTACTCACGGACACATTTTAAAGGAGCCACAGGTGGAGCTAATTATTGCACTTGATTCTGTGAAGAGACCTGCAAAACATGCACTGTGTGTGGTCCTGAGGACCGAGTTTGAGAACATGTGATCCCATGGGCCAAAGATAGAGAACTATTCTTGTTTTTTAATTAACTTTAAATCGTGCCATTATTTATTTATATATATTTTTTTGTGGGGGGGGGTGTCTGTCTCTGGTTTAGTTGGGCCCTTGCGACATCCTGGACAATCAGAATTTAGCAGAGCAGAGAATGAACAGCGTACTGCCATCGGAGGGGTCTCTGGCTTGCAGTGTTAGGGTCAATTCTGAGTGGACAGCTCTTTATTTAGCCCTCCGACTGTAAAAATATCACTTTTTTTGAACTGAACTGTTGCCCAACTCGCTATGTTGCGAGTTCGCAACGGTGACCGATGTTTTCTGCCTGCGCATAATCACTTATGCGCATGTACAAGTCTTCACTGCGGGCGCCCTTGGAGACTTGCATAAGTTTAGGGTGCAGGAGGAGTTGCCCAACTTCCCAGAACCAAAGAGGCTCATATTCAGGAGCATAGGCCTATTTGTTAGTCCATGGAGGGGGGATCTTGAAGCCCAAGATGGCCGATAACGGAGGACAATAGCTGACACTTACATACCATGTACCTTTTACAATGCTCTATGGCCCTCATTCTGGTCTGGTCGCTATGTTGCGAGTTCGCAACGGTGACCGATGTTTTCTGCATGTACAAGTCTTCACTGCGGGCGCCCTTGGAGACTTGCATAAGTTTAGGGTGCAGGAGGAGTTCGCAACTGAACTGAACAACAACTGAAGCCCAAGGACGCATGAGGGGTTTAAAATGGAACTCTTCCCCTCCCCCCAGTCATACACTCACACTCTGCCCTGAGCCCCCGACGCTACAGCTAGCTGACGAGGTGAATGTTTCATTCTGCACCAATTTATCGGACGTTATCCAAGGGTACATGGCTAATATTATGGTCTGACATTTGCATTGAACCCAACGCTCAGGTTTAGCAATTTGATGCATAGCTGTCACGGAGGATCAGTTTTGCAGTCCGAGCCACAGCCAACCAAAATCACCAGGAACTAGCAATACCTCTGTGACGCACCAAATCATGACCTGGTTCCTGAGACGAGAGCTAGAACAGCTGACACGGTCAATGACCTTTCTGTACCCAAGCATTTAGTCAACTTCCCAGAACCAAAGAGGCTCATATTCAGGAGCATAGGTCCTATTTGTTAGTCCATGGAGGGGGGGGATCTTGAAGCCCAAGATGGCCGATAACGGAGGACAATAGTTGACACTTACATACCATGTACCTTTTACAATGCTCTATGGCCCTCATTCTGGTCTGGTCGCTATGTTGCGAGTTCGCAACGGCGACCGATGTTTTCTGCCTGCGCATAATCACTTATGAGCATGTACAAGTCTTCACTGCGGGCGCCCTTGGAGACTTGCATAGGTTTAGGGTGCAGGAGGAGTTTGCACCTGTGTTTCCTGGGCAAACCCTCGAAAATGCTGGTCATCTCCATGTGAATGGGGGCAGCTACCGGCCTTCTGGGGGCAGGCGGCTGTTCACAGAGCAGTGTGCTCTAAAGGCACCAGAGAGTGATTTAGATGAGCGAGAGCTTCAAAAAGTATTCGATGGTCGGCAACCATCGAAGGATTTCAGTCACCCACACAAGGCTGCGAATGGATGTTTATGCAAAACATTGATTTGCAGCCCTTCAGGGAAAATCAGCGATTAGCGGGAGCCAATCAGCTGCACAGCGGGCGGTGCTACAAGACTCGCAATGCAGCGAATTAACACTGCTTTGCAAGCTAACCAGAATGAGGTCCTGTATTTGTTACAGTTATAGTTTGCGGAACTGCGTTCCCCCCAGTTATTTCTCGTTTGCTTCACGGGGCCGAATTTCAGAGGCAGTTTGTCTTTGGGCACCAGTATAATCTATATGTCATAAGATGTTTGCTAAATGCTGTAATGTGATATTTGTTGTAAATACCCCTTCAGACTAAATTGTAAGCCTGCCCGGTCTATATAGCTATATAGACATAAATTGCTTCTTGTGTACAGAACAAGGGGACTGATTCAGGTTGGATCGCTAGGCTGCCTAGCGAGCACCTTAACCAGCAGTTCGGTCTAAGAGCGTTCACTAAGCTTAGCCTACACGAGAACGTTGTGCCTCTACCCACGTGCGCCCATTCAGTCACAGGTGGAGATGCGACAGATCCGCGTAACTTTGAAGCGCCAGCAGCTGCAGTGGCCGTCAGGAATACGCACTTGCATTTAGATTTTCTGTAACGCCCTCCAGACTCAGAAAGCCACAGTACAGCGCCCGTCTTTTTCTAACAGAATGGGACGCACATCGCGGCATGCAGATCAGCCAGCGACCCATGATCGTAACTGAACAATCACTGTTCAGTACTGCTGCTCATGAAATGCATCGCTGTAACTGGGTTCCCTGCCCTGATCTACATAACCGTACACCAGGGGTGGCCAAACCTGTCCTCAAGATTTACCAACAGTTCCTGTATATCAGGCAACCTGCGGATCTATAGAAGGAATGAATGCAGCAGGTTTAAAAAAGTGACAGTTAGTAATGACTACAGCTGTACACCAGCTAGGTGACTTGCAGATGTAAACCGATGGTAGATATCGAGGACCGGATTGGCCACCACTGCTGTACACTGTGTTACTAATTTACTAACAATTACTCAGTAAGAGGTGGAGAATCCGGTTTTGGCTGTACTCTACCAATGCTGGAGAGATCAGAAATAGCCCCAAGCACGGATTATGCAACAGTAATTGCTAATACATTCTTCCTATTAAATAGATGAATGCAACCACTGTGTTACCGCTCTAATCAAATACTAGGCCTATCAGGAACAAATGCAATACACAAACATAAGAATGGGGCGGAACAGGAGGTAGTTTCAAATCTGGACCTCATTATGGTCCAACTGCATTCTTCTGGCCCTTAGTTGGGTTATTTGGTACAAGGGGCTAATTACAGGATCCAGAGACAAGAGATACAAATGACCGGTGACCTTCCGGTACCTGAATACAGATTACAGTTTGTTGCAGAGTTGGGGTGGACTGCTGGAAGTGTAATAGCCTGGCTGGAACTCCTCATGCCACCAATTAATGGGCCAAAGAAAGGACTATCGATCAGTATGAATGACAACTGCACTATGGACACCATTATAGTTTAGAGACACAGGTGCAAAATCCCATCTAGACCACCCATCTTCCATCCAGTCATGCCACGCTCTACACTGATCTTCTCGTAGACCGCCTCTTCTCTGCAATGACCCAGTGATGCTTCCTCAAGGCATCAGGCACTCTGTAAATTAAGGTTTACCTCCACACTGTAAGAACAACAATGCCACTGATCTAATCAGCTCTTGCCTCCAGCTGCTGTTGGGCTGATCTGCAATTCCAATTGTGATAGGCGGGGTCAACTCTACACTACGGGGCAAGGCGGAACCTGGCCATGTTGGACTTTTGCAATGAGCAGCAGGAATTCAAAATGTGAAATGCTGCTGGAATTATTCTTATTTTCCTTACTGACGACCCCCGTCCCAGGTCCTAGCTGTCCACCTCCTTGCATGCAAAACTAAGCGGCCTTCATGGTGGACTACTGACATCAGGCAGGTGTCTAGCGCGGAAGTTTCTGTGCTACGTAACCACCGTACGTAATTCAGGCCCAGTTCTCTTTGTGGAGTACATAGATAACATAGGTAGGAAACACAAAGACTACAGATTTTTGATTCTCCCATGGAAACATTGGGTTGTCTGATGCAATCCGCAGCGGCATACATTAGCCTTCGATGCCTCGGCACAGGAGACTTGGACACAGTTCCCCGCTGCAATCCTCTTACAGAAGCACACTACTTATATCACATAATGCTCTGCCTTGTTGGAGGTCCAAGGTCCTTCCACTAGGCACAGTACATGCACTGCATCTATACCCATTGTAAGCACACATTGTGGACGTTTATTTACACTGTAGTAGCTTGTAAGTGGCAATGCCAGGAATTGCAACGTAAGTGCCAGAGGTATTAACTCTGACAGAAGCAGCAATGTTTATTTATAAGCTCCTGCCACCCACGCACATATATCACTGGCTGCCTCCTGGTCTTGTGACGTCGAGGAGTCATCATTCAAGGAGTCTCTGCCAACATACGCTGAGGCACCACTAGCTGCCCCACAGCGGGTCATAATTGGCAGCCACTGAGGAATAAATCAGTGAGCAGTGCCATCTCTGGAAACAGGCAGCTGTAAGCCAGGGCACCCACCTGTAATAAGGGCATACACAGTAGCCCATGGCAGCAATGACATACTCTGTGCCCTGTAGCTGGCTGGCACAAACAGTATATTAGCGGCACACATTTCCCATTCTGTCATCTCTGGGCACATTGTGGGCCTGCGTTGCCCTCCATATATAGGGACAGCATATTCAGGAGCACTATGATACAGCAATTGTACAAAAGCAGAAGTGCCAGCCACACAGATGGCACTGGGGGGGGGGCAGCCTACCAGTATATTATTCACATCATCCTATTACAATATTTGGGTGGTGCTTGTATAATAACAAGACACCATAGAATAATATAGGGATGGGGTGTACTGCAGATTCAGAGCAATCAGTGCCCAGGGTCACCTCTCCAAGAACAGAGGCTGCCCCTGTTGAATCAGAAAGATGCCAGCATGGTAATAATGAAGGGGGCACAGCTAAGTGGTACCCTATGTGCATGCTCTGCATACCCCCATGTGCATGCTCTGCATAGTGTCCATGCTGCTGTAGTAAATCCCTGCATATGAATACCGCATGCCCACCCCAGCCTCGACTCTCACCTCCTGCGCAGCCAGCCAGGAAATCCAGCGCCATGCCTCCCGGGAAGAGACACCGAGCCTGCGCTTCCGTGTGCTGCCCAGTCCCAGCTACAGGGGTTAGTGAGAACGGGGCTCTCAGACAGTACGATAACAGCAGCAATGCCCCCTCCCCCGGCCGGTCCTGTACTGCGCTCTCACCCAGCTGCTGCAGCTCCCGGCGCCGCCCAACAAGGTGCAAATGTCCTTATGTGAGAGGCGCGTCCTGTCCAATCAGCGCAGGAGGACGGGACAACACCCCCAGGACCCGGCCTCCTTGCCCCGCCCTCACCGAGGGCTTGTCTGGAGGAGGGGGTGGGGGAGCAGCAGCAGAATCAATAACAGTAGGAGGGTAGTACACACAATGCTGCCATATTACCCCAGTAGGTATATATATTATATATATAGATATGTGTTCCCTGTGTGATAACTGTGCTGTCTGCTTTTATTGTTACCTACCTGGCTGTTGCAATGACCAGTGGCATCGCTGATGGCTGCCTGGGTGCTGTGCAGCTCAGCGAATATATGTTCCCTGCGTCTACAATCCCCAGGGCACATTGAGCATATACCTGTATGTGTTATGTATATCTGTACTGCCACTGTTTTAACTGTTAATAAATGACTGTTGCACAGCAATCGAAATCAAATTCCTAGTATACGCAAGTATACCTGGTCAATAAAGCTGATTCTGATATGTGTGCGTTATAGGCAGGTATAGGGCCCTGATACTACCAGTGATTACCCCAGTAGGTGTGTATGTATATATATATACCGTGTTTCCCCGATAATAAGACACTGTCTTATTTTTTTTTTCTCAACAAAAAAGACAATAGGGCTTATTTTCGGGGTGGGTCTTATATTAATAACATGCCCCCAGTCCTCCTTTAATGACATGTCCCCAGTTCTTTTAAACAGCCCCATTCCTCCTTTTAATGACCCCAGTCCTCCTTTAACACGCCCCCAGTCCTTTTAAACAGCCCCCATTCCTCCTTTAAATGACCCCAGTCCTCCTTTAACATGCCCCCAGTCCTTTTAAACAGCCCCCATTTCCCCTTTCAATATGAATTAAGAGTCCTGCTCACCAACTTTCCACTTCTTCTTATTGGCTGCGCCACTGCTCCCTGCTGCAGCCGCATGATGTGCGCGGTGACATCACGCGCTGCCCGCAGTGCATCCCTGGGACCGGGAACTAAAACGGCTTTGATACAGCAACGCAGAGGTGAGGGGGGGGGGGGGGGGGGGTTAGCGTGGGTGGCGATGGGGTACAATTTAATGCCTGCACTCCGTTTTAGGCAAATTTTAATAGGGCTTATTTTCGGGGGAGGGCTTATTTTGGACCAATGTCCAAAATCTGGGGTAGGGCTTATTTTCGGGGTAGGTCTAATTATCGGGGAAACACGGTATATATATATATATATATATATATATATATATATATATATATATATTATAAACACTTAACATTGGCACTCACCTTTCCTAGTTTTGGGGTGCCCTATGGCTTGTGACCACATTGTTTAAACAGACATTGTAGGGGCTCTGCACACACTAAATTAACTGATAATAAATAGTGGAGATTTGGTTCATGAATTGATCAATGCATTTAAGCCTGCAGCCCCCTTCACGGGACCCCACTGTTCTGCAGGTCCTAACACTATCGCTGAAAATGGCTATAATACACATAGCTATGTGTATAGGGAACCCTAAAACTAGGAAAGGTGAGTGCCGATGTTAAGTGTATATATTGTTTATTAGATTAATTTTTTTAATTAGTCTTATTGTGGTCACATTCTCTCATGCACCATGTTTTAACTAAGATTCCATAGCTTATGTTAGCCATTTCCCTAGATCAGTGGTTCTCAAACTCGGTCCTCGTGACCCCGCACAGTTCACGTTTTCCAGGTCACCCGGCAGGTGCACTCATTACTGACTGACACATTTTAAAAGATCCACAGGTGGCGCTAATTATGTCACTTGATTCTGTGAGGTAACCTGCAAAACATGCACTGTGTGGGGTCCTGAGGACCGACTTTGAGAACCTGTGCCCTAGATGATTAGTGACAGGTGTGTTGGTAGCTGCTCACCTATAAAAGCAAAGTGTGCTGTGAGCTTCAGACCAGACAGCATGCCTGGAATCAAACATTGATGTGATAGCTATGTGTATTGTAGCCATTTTCAGCGATAGTGTTAGGACCTGCAGAACAGTGGGGTCCCGTGAAGGGGGCTGCAGGCTTAAATGCATTGATCAATTCATGAACCAAATCTCCACTATTTATTATCAGTTAATTTAGTGTGTGCAGAGCCCCTATATATATATATATATATATATATATATATATATATATATATGGATGGGGGAGGTACGGCACTCTCAGATATAAAGTGCACTTACAAGCAGGTATCAGCAACGTTTTAATGCTTTATTCGCATTGTCATCAGGCTCCTGAAACCTGATGACAATGCGAATAAAGCATTGAAACGTTGCTGATACCTGCTTGTAAATGTACTTTATATCTGAGAGTGCCGTACCTCCCCCATCCATTTGCATTATTTTAGTAAGGGCACCCAGAGAAGCATTTCAGCGTCGGAGCTTGTGGACTGTTGCCGGTCTCTGTGCTTGCTATATATATATAAAATACCAGTTCAGTCGGCACTCACGTATGCGTATAACAAGCTGACTCTGGTGCCCTCAATGCGACCTCCAGCCGGGGGTCACCAAATACATCTCCACTTCAGAGGCACTCACGGATATAAACGACAGTAGGCAGCCGGAGTAGGCGCGCAGGACCCCAAAAAAACCACAACGGATATAAACGACAGTTCACTCAGCTGTAGTTACCAACGTTTCGAAATTTTCTTTATTTCGTCATCAGGGTATAAAATACAATATACAATGACTCACCTTATATACCACCAGCACCAGTGCACCCACGAAAATTGCCGGCTCTGACCACTGATTACCACAGTAGGTGTATATATGTATATATGCATATATACAACTGTTCCTCCAGTCTCCCCCTGCCCTTCCCCCTGCTCCTCCCTTTTCCCCCTGCCCTTGCCCCTGTTCCTCCAGTCTCCCCCTGCCCTTCCCCCTGTTCCTCCAGTCTCCCCCCCCCCGCCCTTCCCCCTGTTCCTCCCATCTCCCCCTGCCCTTCCCCTTGTTCCTCCCTTCTCCTCCTGCCCTTCCCCCTGTTCCTCCCATCTCCCCCTGCACTTCCCCATGTTCCACCCATCTCCCCCTGCCCTTCCCCCTGTTCCTCCAGTCTTCTCCTGCCCTTGCCCCAGTTCCTCCCATCTCCCCCTCCCCCTGTTCGTCCCATCTCCCCCTGCCCTTCCCTTGTTCCTACCATCTCCCCCTGCCCTTTCCCCCTGTTCCTCCCATCTCTCCCTGTCCTTCCCCCTGTTCCTCCCATCTCTCACTGTCCTTTCCCCTGTTCCTCCAACCTCTCCCTTTCCTTCCCCCTCCCAAATCTCCCTGCCCCTCCCATCTCTCCCTGTCCTTCCCCCTGTTCCTCCCATCTCTCACTGTCCTTTCCCCTGTTCCTCCAACCTCTCCCTTTCCTTCCCCCTCCCATCTCCCCCTGTTCCTTCAATCTCTCCCTGTCTTTTTCCCTGCTCCTCCCATATCTCCCTGTTCTTCCCCCTGTTCCTCCCATCTCTCCCTGTCCTTCCCCCTGTTCCTCCCATCTCTCCCTGTCCTTTCCCCTGTTCCTCCCATCTCTCCCTGTCCTTTCCCCTGCTCCTACCATATCTCCCTGTTCTTCCCCCTGTTCCTCCCATCTCTCCCTGTCCTTTCCCCTGTTACTCCCATCTCTTCCTAAAAATATGAGCAACAATAAAAACATGAGAAGAGGAAAACACTTGCATTCCCCCCATAGTGGTGAGGAGCAGCATTAGCCTTTCATTATACAGGATGTCATTAACACCAATATGGCTGTAATGAAAGCTTGGATGAGCAATGGGATTAGAGTGGACGGAGATTACATGGATAGTGTAGGAGAGGTCAATGGGTTAGTAGGGTGGAAACAGATTAGAGGAGTCTGTGAAGGTCTCAGAACAGTAATTATGGTTCACACACAGGAGGGAGGGTAAGGGGGTGTACACACAGGGGGGGAGGGTAAGGGGGTTGTACACACAGGAGGGAGGGTAAGGGGGTGTACACACAGGGGGGAGGGTAAGGGGGTGTGCACACAGGGGGGAGGGTAAGGAGAGTGTAAACACAGGGGGAGAAGGGTAAGGGGGTGTACACACAGGAGGGAGGGGAAGGGGGGTGTACACACAGGAGGGAAAGGGGAAGTGTAAACACAGAGGGGAGGGTTAGGGGGTGTACACACAGGAGGGAGGGTAAGGGGGATGTACACACAGGAGGGAGGGTAAGGGGGTGTACACACAGGAGGGAGGGTAAGGGGGATGTACACACAGGAGGGAGGGTATGGGGGTGTACACACAGGAGGGAGGGTAAGGGGGGTGTACACATAGGAGGGAGGGTAAGGGGGATGTACACACAGGAGGGAGGGTAAGGGGGTGTACACACAGGAGGGAGGGTAAGAGGGTGTACACACAGGAGGGAGGGTAAGGGGGGTGTACACACAGGGGGAGAAGGGTAAGGGGGTGTACACACAGGAGGGAGAAGGGTAAGGGGTGTACACACAGGGGGGAGGGGAAGGGGGTGTACACACAAGAGGGAGGGGAAGGGGTGTACACACAAGAGGGAAGGAAAGGGGGTGTACACACAGGGGGGAGGGGAAGGAGAGTGTAAACACAGGGGGAGAAGGGTAAGGGGGTGTACACACAGGAGGGAGGGGAAGGGGGTGTACACACAGGAGGGTAAGGGGAAGTGTAAACACAGGGGGGAGTGTTAGGGGGTGTACAGACAGGAGGGAGGGTAAGAGGGTGTACACACAGGGGGCTGTACACACAGGAGGGAGGGTAAGGGGGTGTACACACAGGGGGGAGGGTAAGGGGGGTGTAATGCAAACACCTAGACAGACAGAGGTGTAGCTGTAGGGGAATGCCGCTGAAGAAAACTTCACAAGGTCCATTCATACCTACTGAATACATTCGTTCCTGCTGTTACGTAATATTCAGGATTCAGTTCTACCCTGTTGGCTGTAATGTCAGATACATGGGATGTTTCACAGCTTGGTAATATATAAAGCGCTCAATTGCCATTGTTCTAATACAACCTGGCAAATGACTGTTGGGAGCTAATTGGCGAGTACTTTATATCTCTCTTTATCTGCCCTAGCTTTGATATACAGTACCTACCCCTTACACTCACTGTGGTGGTAATATGCCAAGGGAGGTATCTCATGGTAGCATAATATCATGCGGATCTATGTAGACAGGGCCAATATAATGTGATTCTCATATAATCAGGTCAAATTAGCTCCTCCCACTTCCCCTCTAACCTGCGACTATTGGCAAAATGCTGCAAATGAGCAGTACACAGATGGCAGACTGTAAGCCTGACCTTAGCAATAAAAAACGTTGGTCTATCGGGGACATAGGAGGGCGGCTCTGGGTACTCAGAACCCCCCCCCCCCTTGTGTGCGCCACTAACTATTAGTAGTGTGGCTGCTGCAATCATTGCTTTATATTTCTATTGTTTAAAAGGTTTCCATTGTTATTTTTTGGAAGGAGTCAATAGGTATTCCTATTTAATGCAATGTAATTTGTAATTTAAATTGTACTGGCATCTGTTATGTAATTGTAATAGTTAATACAATAGCTGTAATATGGTAAAGCAGCAGTAGGGGGCATCACACCTTACATTTGCATCACCTCGGACGGATGTACAGGCCCCGCCCCTCTCCTACCATGACATGGTTCTGATTTGGGAAACAGAAGATGCAGCCACCCCCGAATGGCATTATACTGCTGATCACTGACAGTCTGATACCAAAGTGCAACTGGTGTCGCAGATCTGTTCTTCACTATCATCATTTTCCAGCGATTTCGTGGGTCTCTGGAGGCTATTCAAGATTGTGTGCAATTAATAATTTCCCTTCACAACATAAAAATGGTGCAGGGGGGGGGGGGGGGGGGGGTCTTAGCGGGGTCCAATCGCAATCTGTGGTTCCTAGTTCCAAAAATTCCTTAGCTGCTGTATTAAGGCAAAACTCCATGGCGAGGCCTTCATGGTGGCTGCTTCTACTGCTCATCAAATTAAGATTTTAATTTTTATTGAGCGTACGGATTTAGCATTTGGAATCCTCAATTCTAAATGTCAGTGTAAAAACAAAGCTGCCCAGTATTTGCCTGGTAAACGTGTCCGTAAAAGATGGGGTGGTGCCAGTTTTTGTACCGTTCGGGGGGAAAAAGGGGGGGGGGGGTTGTTTCAACTGAATGCAGTGTAGGCTTGTTGGGGCAACGCAGATGATGTGCTGTTGGAACAGCACATGAACGCCAACAATGGCATTCTGCATCACGCGTTTTACCTCCTTCCCCTATACTGACGGACAGGGAAATGCACATCCATTTAAAACAGTCTTTAATGGGATGTAAAAAATCATTATCATTATTCCAGGGTTGCCGACTTTCAAAAAATCCTCTCCGGGAGAAGCCCGGAGAGGAATCTTGCATTACGCGTTTTGGGGACGGGGCTTAACTGTGACGTCATTAAGCCCCGCCCCTATTACAACAAATAGCCGAAATAACAGTTATCCATGAAGGGGTGGGGCTAAAATGTCACGATTGTGCCGTTTTAGCTCCGCCCCCTCCCCTGAGACCCGCGGATTGCGGCATATAAATGCCGCGATCGGGGGGCTCAGTGGGGGTCCCCCTGATTCCGGGAGAGTTGCCCACCCTTCCGGGGGCCGGGAGGAAGGACCCGATTTTCGGGAGGCTCCCGCAAATTCCGGGAGGGTCGGCAACCCTGCATTATTCACTGCTGTCCCTGAAACAGTTTGCTATATAACAAAGCTGCAATGCCAATAATTTCCCACCAGAGGGCAGACAGATATGTTTAGCTGAATAATAGACCACAACTGTCCCAAAGACCACACACAAACAGCGGCAGAATTGGTGCCAGGAGATAAGATAATTGGCTCCTGCATTTGTTGATGTGTTCAATCCACCTCAATATTCAGATTGTATTGGGAAATACAGAAGCCTATTACACAATGTTTCCGGTGTAGGTGAGAATGTCATTAGATCAGAGTCTAGTTTAGAGGTGGCATTGCATGTGATCTGATGTGGAAACAAAAGAGGGCCTGTAATAACTAATACTAACTATAAATGTTCCCACGTCTCCCAGGACAATGACCTCAGGGCCAAGGGGAGGGCCAAAGACTGAAAGGTGTTCATAGCACAGTTTGGTATAGGCATGGGATAAAAGACATAAGGGTAGATGTGCATTGGAGAGGATACCTCCCAACTTTCATGGGTTCCTAATCGGGATCTGCCGCACCCGGTAAAAGGGGCAGATGTAGGGGGAGGGGTGGGTGGAGCGTATTACAGCGTGTATGGGTGCTATAAGGGACCTTACGCAGGCTGGCAGGTGTCGGAAAACAATGCGAATGGTGATGGTGATCTGAGGCAGCATCCTTACATACTGCACTCAGATCCTACTATTGGGGAGCTGCCTAGGGCGCAGGATCTGGGGGGCCAGTGAGTATTCCTATAACAACATGTTAATTTTATTTTTTTTGCAGAAAACTTTACAAACATAAATAAATGTTTCCTTATCTCCTCTTCCAGCTGGTCAGTATTATGGATCTGCTCCGTGTGGACCGAGCTGTAGATGTTTTCCTGTTTCTGAACTCACAGTCCGATTCTGGCCCCAGTATGCTGCGCTGCGGTCAGTGATGTTCAGTGCAGTCACCTTTGCTGTGGCTTTGGAGTGCGGTCAGTTTACACATTGCTGAACTGGCACAAGGTGAAAGGCCAATGAGATTTAGCCCAGTATAAATATTGACATCTAAACTTTCTACTACTGGGAGACCTTCTGCCTGAATTCCCGGGTTGGCCCTGGGAACAACCCGCGACTAGCGCTGGTGTGCAAGGTTCCTTGGCCAAATTCCAGAGAAAATTTCCTGGGAATTCAACCCTGCTAGATAGCAGGGTTGCTCCCAGGATCAGCCCGGGAAACAGGCCAGTGTGAAAGGTACTTACCCTGCATCCCGGCTTGCTTCCATCTGAACAGAGGGTTCCGGGGTCCAGGTGGCGCGTTCCGGGGTCCAGGTGGCGCGTTACGGGGTCCAGGGATCTGGGCGGTGGGGTCCGGGCAGCGAGGTCCAGGGATCCAGGCTCTGGGCTGCGGGGATCCGGCAGAGGCGGCAGTACGCTTGTAGAGCTATTTGTCGGGCAGCCTGGACCCTGGACCCCACCACCCGCTGCCCCCTCACACCAGAAAATGCAGGGACTAGGCCGATGTGAAAGGGGCCAACCCGGGAATGTCCCTGCATGATCCAGGGACAATATTCCCGGGTAAGTCCCTGCATCTTCTGGTGTGAAAGGGGTATTACTGTGCCGTAATACGTGATATCACTATGGACCTCAGGAGCAGACGGTGCAGCTGCTATGGGGCCCAGAGCCGAAAGGGACCATCTTCCCTGTCACAGTACATTTGTTATATACAAGGGCATAGCTACCATAGTTGCAGGTGGCACAGCTGCTATGGGGCCCAGACCTGAGAGGGGCCATGTTCCCTATCACAGTTACATGTGTTATATACAGGGGTGTAGCTACCATAGGTGCAACTGCTATGGGGCCCAGAGCTGAGAGAGGCCACCTTCCCTGTCACAGCCACATGTGTTATATACAGGGTATAGCTACCATAGGTGCAGGGAGTGTAGCTGCGATGGGGCTCAGAGCTGAGAGAGGCCACCTTCCCTGTCACAGCCACAGGCACGTTGCTGCTGGTCCCCGCCAGCGCCCCTCCATCTTCTTGTCCCAATCACCATCGCATGCACAGTAGCACCGTGTACAGCCGCTCAGCCGGGCAGCGCTGAGCACTTGGCTCACCCTCAGACGCTGCCCGGCTGAGTGGCTGTACGCGGTGCGGGTGGAGGAAAATGTCAGTTAACATGCACCGGGACTGAACTGCACACAGCGCAGCGAGCACTCCCTCCTGCCCGCTAATCCAGACCTCCAGCTCTCCCTCCTGCCCTGCTCCCAACTACCGCCCCCCAGTGGCCGGCACCCTAGGCAAATGCCTAACACTGCCTAGTGGTGGCGCCGGCCCTGATCCCCCCCACGCATTGTGCACAAGGGAATTGGCGGTTGGGAAAGTCGACAGTCAAATGGTCAACATGAGTTATGCATGTTTTTTGTTCCAAATGTTGACGTGCTCCCTCCACACACAAGTCTCAAAACTCACACGTTTCACTAATGTCCCTTTATATCCTTAAAAGTACATGATCCCAATGCTTAGGTTTATTCTGTCGTTGTGTTCTTAAATGCAAATGTGAAGTACTTTGAATCCTCTTTGGAGAAAAATGCTATATAAATAACGTTATTATTATGTATGTGCATGTACACAATGTAACTCTTCCGCCTGGGACACAGAGAACCAAAGTGAAGGTCAGATGTAACAGACACTGCGATGTCATTGTGCTGCAATCTGTGCACTTGGCCACTGGGCTCCATGACCAGCGTGTACTGAGGAAGGGGGCGTGTAACAGATACAGGCACAATGTATGGCTGGAGATCAGCCGGCTGCTGTGTAGGGATTATAGGCAGCAGCAGTAGCAGCTTTTACCTTTATAACACTGCGACAGTCACCTGACCTGTGACACCCGTGGCCGGTACTGTAGGTATTCATTTACCCTTGTCATTGCTCAGTGTATAACCCCTGTCCCCGCTGTCTCCTGTTCCTATTCCAGGAGGCTCTGGGAGTATAAAAGCAGCGAGAGATCAGCCACCAGCTGAGCGGGGACGTGTGTCAGGCTGAGAGAGCCTGGCAGATGGCTGACTTCATCGCCGGAGCTGTTGGAGGTAAGCTGTGTGTGTGTGAGTGAGTGTATACATACATATATATATTGCAGTATATGTCTAAGCAAGTCAACTGCATCAAGCCGTCCCAATTGGCCAGTCCTGGTGTCCCCCTGTCCTGCCAAGTCCCACCGAGCACATTTTTTGCATCCTTCTACACTGGGGCAGGGGGGGGGCATTCAGACCTGATTGCACAGCCGCAAATTCTCATGGTGGCTGATTATCGATACACTGCATAGGAAAACACTGGGAGTGTCCGGGAGATCAGTCTGCGGAATTCCCCCAATCAGGGGGCTCACAGGTGTGCGGACAGGGAAATATATCATTTATAAGGAATGATTAACATGATTCACACTACAGTAATAGCCAGTGAAGAGAAGGGAGCGCATATCCTGTTTCCTAGAGCTTACAATCTATTTAAGAATTTCTGCATGTACACGACCTCTTGTCGGTCAAGCTACGGCCACTTTCCATACTTATTTTCTGTAGTTATTTGGTCTCGCGCCTGCACAATCTATCGATGATCACTCGATTTGCGAATTCGCTGAGCAGCGATCGACTCTGAATAAGGGCAAATCTGTGGTTTACACCAACTCTGTAATACCCCTTTTCCGCTAGCCTAAATATCCCGGGTTTTTGCGCAGGAGCGCGCAAAACTCTGGATTTTAGACAGGTGGAAACGCTCCCTGTAGAAATAACCCAGGTCGTGAGACCTGGCATTTTTACCCAGGTAGCGACCAGGGTTGAACACGGGTTCAACCTGGGTCACTGTGTAGTGTAAACGGGTAACCGGGGTCGATGCGACCTGGGTTCCGTTCACTACAGTGCGAAAAGCCGGCGCTGGGAGATGCTTTCATCTCCCAGCGCCTCCCCAACCCCACCTCCCGATGACATCACCCGCTTGGCATTATGCCGGGTGGGGACTCTAGTGTGAATGGGTTCGGAAGCGGGGTCGCACCCAGGTTGTAGCCGGGTACAAAATTCTGGGTGCGACTCGGCTTGCAGATGGATAGTGCACTATTATATCTCTCATACCGCAATCATAACTACAGGGATTTGTTTTATATCAGTGCAGCACCCGCTAATACCAAGCACAAGGGAACAATGTTCTGGATCAGTGGCCTTAATCTGTTTTATCCTTATTAAGAACATGTGACTCTGAATCAGGCCCTTAGTGTCCTGGGTATAAAAGGCTGAGCACAACTACACTGGAGGTCACCATTTTGAATTAAATAGAAGCTGATAATATCACAGAGGCACCATGGCAACAGAAGGATTTTAAACGTTCCGATAATGGCCCATTTTCCAAGCAACATCCACATGCGTGGACTGATTAAAAGTCATGTACTCTCTATAAAGGCCCATACACACTGGGCGACTTTGAGCTGAAAGTCGCTCAAAACACCCAGTTTGAGTAGCTTTCAGCTGAAAGCCGCTCAGTGTGTATGCCCCAGCGATGAGCGGTGAGTGCTGCTGCGCGCTCCCGCAACATTGCCGGGAAAGCCGTTCATCTGCTGGTTATACCAGCAGATGAGCGGCTTTCAGGACGACTTTGCATAGCGCTCCACTATGCAACGCCATCCTCCCCCTCCGTCGACGCTGGGCAGGGGGAAAGTCGCCCAGTGTGTATGGACCTTTACACACTGGGATAGGAATCAGGAGAGCTAGCGATGTCACTGCCGGGGGGCCCCTGACAGTGGTGGGCTGGGTACAGTATCCCTTGACTGAATGGGATTGACATATATATAATCCAAGGGTCCAGGGCATATATAATTTGGACTTGGCAATTGCTGGGTGCCTGATGGGAGCACCGCCCTTGGAATTCACTAAAAACTGTGAGTGCATTGGATTTATAAAGGATATATATATATATATATATATATATATATATATATATATATATATATATATATATATATATATATATATATATATATATAGTAAAAATCAAATAACAAACAGTGACATCTGTAAATGGACATTTAACCTTCGAGCCCAGAGAGGACCATCTGTATCATGTGACCGTCCTATATCCAGCCAATCATCTATCGGTTTGCTCAGACCAAGCTTCAGCGCATTACCCTAGCAGTGGCACATATCCAGTCCAGTAAAGCTGATTTTATTAAGCTGTCTTTTCCTTCCTGACATCACGGTGACACAGAAGCCATTCATGTGTACAGATGCTGCATATGTCCAAGGTTATCTGATGTATAATGGTATTGGACAGAAATTCTCCAACTGGGATTTCTGTCACCTTAAAATCGACTCTTCTGGTCAGCAATCATTATTTATTTATTTACAGTTTCTTATATAGCGCAGCAGATTCCGTTGCGCTTTACAATCATTATCTGTAATCCTATTGCAAGATTTCCTGCTGCCTGTCTAATGCCTGTATATCAGGCAATAGGCACCCCTGGGTATAGGGGGTTTATGTACTAAGGAGAGAGATCCAGTGTATTTATTTATTTACTTAACAGTTTCTTATATAGCGCATACATATTCCCATCAGTCCCTGCCCCAGTGGAGCTTACCCGTGTATTCCCTACCACATGTACACGCGCACACAGACATTCCAGGGTTAATTTTGTTGGAAGCCAATTAACCTACCTGTATATTTTTGGATTGTGGGAGGAAACCGGAGTACCTGGAGGAAACCCACGCAAGCACGGGGAGAATATACAAACTCCACACAGTTAGGGCCATGGGTATTGAACCCATGACCTCAGCGCTGTGAGGCAGTAATGCTAACCATTACACCATACGTAATGCCCAGTGGATGGAGATAAAGTACTAGCCAATCAGCCCCATAACTGACATGTCACCTGGCATGTTTGAAAAATGGCAGTTGGGGGCTGGTTGGTTTGTATTTTATATCTCTCTGCTTTATCTCTCTCCAATTCTTAGTGCATAGAACCCATAGATGCTAAGGGGTGTATTTACTAAGATGGGAGTTCTATTGAAGATGGGATGTTGTTGCAATAGATTCTACTACTTATTTATTTAGCACTTTCTTATGGATAATAGATAGAATCTGATTGGTTGCCCATAGCAACTTCCCATCTTCTGTGCTATTAGTCAGCCATCTTCCAGTTTGCGCACTCAGTGGGCCAGATTCAGACTGGCTGCACTAGCATGCGAGAGGATGTGTACGCTAATACATCTGCTCGCCTGCGGACGCACGGAGGAGAAATCATTCGATGGTCGCTCACCATCGAATGATTTCTCCAGCCTTCGCTCTGAAAAGTCAGCCATATTCACTATTCAGATGCCCGCTATCCGCCAAATTGGGGACGGGAGATGACGTCATGTGATGTCAGCCGCCCGCCCCCGAGGATGCAGAGGCACGCCTTCATTCACAGGGGTACGCCCACCGTTTTTACACATGTTTGAGCATGCGCAAACCCCGTCATCGGGACAGGGGGCGAATTCAGACCTGAGCAATCAGGTTTGAATCACCCCAAATATAAGGGAAAATACCTGTAATTATTGGGACAGCAAATCACAGATACAGAAGCTGAATGACAGGAACATCATACTTACAGGAGAGATGATGGTTGTGCTGCCTTAATACTATCTGCACTAAAACCTATGTGTCTATATTATAGGGGCTTGCGGAGTTATGGTGGGCTACCCCCTGGACACTGTAAAGGTAATGTATCTGTTCCTCATACAGGTGTGTGTGTGCACGTGTGCCTGCTGTCCTGGCCGGAATCTGTAATGAATAGAAGTCTACACATTCTCTACAGGGGTACAAGCAATATGGTGGAGGGGGGCTATTGTTAGGAGCGGATTGGCTAGCACTCTCTCCAAGTATATCTGCTGCCAAGTGTGTTGGGATAGGCAACGCGTTTTGCCTCATTGTAGCCCCTCCCACTTTTTTGGAGGACAGGGCAGGACCTGGGATCAGGGTTTAGAAAGAGTCTGGGAAAACCTGCCCAGTCTTTGTGAGTCATTAGGGGATCTTGTCACTATATCTGCCGTCTCTCCTCCACCCTGACCACTGCTTTCCACGCTAGAGTTCAGGACTTTGCCTGTGCTGCACCCCTTCAGTGGAACGCACTCCCTTACTCCATTAGACTCTCCCCGACCTTGCAAAGCTTCAAACGGCACTGAAAACTCATTTATTCATCAAAGCATACCCTTCCGCTGCATAACCTAGTCCTGAGGCTGGTCCTCCGATCCCCTAACTCATGCCTTAAGCCACCTCTCACTTGCATGCACCTCATGTCTTCTGTCTGTCTCCCCTTCCTACTAGATTGGAAGCTCCTCAAAGCAGGGCTCTCTTCCCTCCTGTTGTCAAAGCCCTCTTCTCTACGGGTGCCAGACGGCACCCCGACAGTCATTACCCCAACGTCTGAATCCCGATTGCTCCCTCGAAGGGGGTCCACAACCCCCATAGAGGGAGAATAAAATAGGTGGTGAGCGCAGTAAGCCACTGTGCCCGCAGCGAGCCCCCAGGGGGCTTTGTTGCGCTCCCCCGCTGTGCAGTCGGGATTCCGAAGTCAGGCTAATGCCTGTCGGAATCCCGACTGTCGGGGTGTTATACCACACCCCTTCTCTACACATTTCCCTCACAGCTCTTCCACACTCAAACACTCAGCGACCATCTTCGTCCACATACTCATCTCCATCTTTGGCCACCAGGCCCTAGTAGTACTTTGATCACGTCCTCACAACTTGCATCTAAGCTGTACTGTGTATTGAATTGTGGCGCTCTTTTTACCTGTACTCTATTTTTGTTATTTATTTACTGTAATATTAAGTTTTGCCTCCCTGTATTGTTCCTTGTGGTACCTTATAAATAAAATAATAATAATAATAACTTGCCCTAGTCCCAGATGCGTGGATCCCCCCCCAAAAAACCCAAATGACAGGAAGGGTTCTAATGTGGCGCCTGGTGTATTCGCATGTGCTTTATATTTATGGGGATTTTTTGGAAATATGGGGGGAAATGTAATAGGGTGAGAGATCAGAAAGTGAGAGATTTGGTAAAAAAATCTCCAGTTATTTTTTAAAAGCGGAAATCATTTCCACGGCAAAACCAGTTTAATTTTGTAGTGTAAATGATTGCCACTGGAGATTTCTTCCTAAATCTCTCACTTTCTGATTCTCTCACCCTATTACATTTCCCCCGTGGCATCAGCAATGCTTGTTACAGTAGTTCCACCCTTCTTCCCCACCACTAATCCATGTACAATCCACCTTTACTGTACCCATATGAACATCCTGCAACTACTGAGTCTTCTTCTCCGTCCTAGGTGCGAATTCAGACCCAGAGGCGCTACACTGGGATTTGGCACTGCATCCGCTCTACGTACAAAGTGGAGAAAGTAAGAGGTGTCTGCTACCCGCTTACTGTACAAAGCTGCTTTTACTGTGACCTTAATGTTTCCTTGTCTCACAAAGGTGTCTGGATTCTTCAAAGGGATGTCCATGCCCATTTCTACGGTGTCCGTCAGCTCGTCAGTCGTGTTTGGGGTACAGAGGAATTGTCTGCATCACCTGTGCAAGCTGAAATATGGCGCGGCTAATGCCAAACCGTCAAAGCTGGATATTTTCCTGACTGGTTATGCGGCTGGAGGAGTGCAGGTACGTATCTACTATCTGATATCCGTTCGACAGCCAAACCTATTAACATTATGTTATGTATGGTTGGCGACAGTACCGGCTGGCAGGGGTTTAACCAGAACTTTGTGAGCTACTTAGCAACATGTTGCAGGGCCCCTGCCACAATGCTGCTAGAGAGACACCTCCTTGTAGCAGTTTTTTGAAACATTGGAATTTTGAATTTTTTTGAAACATAGAAATGCCCTAGAAAATATTATGGCCCATAGTAGTTCCCTACTTTACATGACCTCACCCAGTTCATATTATGCCACATTTCAGATTTACCAGTTCATATTATGCCACCTTACAGTGCCCTAGTTTATATTATGCCACATTGCAGTGCCCCAGTTCATATTATGCCACCTTACAGTGCCCCAGATTATATTACGCAACATTGCAGTGCCCCAGTTCATATTATGCCACCTTACAGTGCCCTAGTTTATATTATGCCACATTGCTGTGCCCCAGTTCATATTATGCCATATAACAGTGCCTCAGTTTATATTATGCCACATTGCAGTGCCCCAGTAAATATTATGCCATATTACAGTGCCCCAGTTTATTTTATGCCACATTACAGCGCCCCAGTTTATTTTATGCCACATTACATGCGCCCCCAGTTCCAATTATGTTGGGGTCCCGTAAGCACCACTGATGGGCAAAGCTGCACATCACTGTTAATTGCATACTCTGCTCTCAGCCTGAAGGGTGGCGGTGACTTAACCAGACTTTGTTCATATGGCTCAAGCTCCACCCACACTGTCTTACTATCCCACTAAATAAGCCATGTGATAAATCCCAGGTGTGATGAGTTTCGTTCTCTATTTTTAGGTGTTGGTGTCATCACCTGCCGACATGGCGAAGGTCCGGCTACAGACGCAGGTGTCGCCTCACCATTCCAGCACAAGCTCTCTCTTGGCCCGCCCGAAGTACACAGGCCCTGTCCACTGTCTGCTGACCATAGTGAGGGAGGAAGGCTTCTTTGGCCTGTATAAAGGGTGTTTTGCCCTCATGTTCAGAGACTGCCACTCGTTTGCCACATACTTCCTGTCGTACGCTGTGTTCCGGGAATGGTTTGCACCAGTGGAGCAGACGCATTCAGGTACATGTTGAATAGGCAACATATGACAAACAGAATAAGTATCTGCATTTATTCCCTCTAACCACTGATACTAACACACACACACACACACACACACACACACACACACACACACACACATACAACCCCCCCCCCCCCCCCCAACTGGAACACCTTATCTCTGACCTCTGGACAGTGGGTATGGCTGCTGCAGCACATCCTGACTGCTTACTTTGCATGAGAACCAGAGCTCTTGTCTTAGTCCCTGTAGGAACTGGAGGATCTGTTTAATGAAGAATACGTTGCTGGTTCGCCAAGTGTGGGTTCATGGTCCTGCAAGCTACATGTCCTAACGGTGGGGGGTATTGTTAGGCCAAAATTCTGATCATTCTAGCAGTGGAAATGATTTGAATATGTCTAGTTACCTCCAGAACTACATTCACCGTTCTACATGGTGCCTCATCTGTGCTGCCATTGGCCAGCGGTTCACCTGTGATTGCACACGCCCCATACATATACTGCCTACTGTATGGCATATCACCAGGCATGGCAGCTGCAGGACCGGGGTGCACACATTGGTGCGGCACTGAATATAAGAGACTCCGATGCAACCCTCATCTTATACAGTGACAAACCCGAAAAGGCATTATCCAAGCCAGACAGGAGAAATACGCAGGTGCATAGGGCCTGATTCAGCATGGATTGATAATTAGAGAAAAGGCCGTTGACTGTGAGCATAAAAGCCGACGCCCAGACAGAAAGAAAACCCGCCACAGCAAAATTGCAAATACATCGCAGATTGTAATGCATTCGCAGATCCATTCTCAAATCCCAGAACATGGAAGTGTCCCTGTACAGATGGGAGTAGCGCTGAGGCTGCCACTAACCTGTGACTGAGACGGGCTGGAAGTGGTCGCTGATGTCAGAGACCGGCCTCAAAACGCCTGGGCATGCCTCCGTTTCTTCAAACACACCCAGGAAACGCCATGTTTCCACCCCCAAATGCCGGCTTCCTGTCAGTCAAGTTGCGACTACTATGCGATCGCTAAGTATTGGCATTTTCAGTCTCTTATTTTGTTTGTGCACACACAATGCGAACGCTGCGCACACGCAGTGGGACGGTAATCACTCGACTTGCGGCTTCTATAATTAGCATTCTTGGCTGAATCAGGCCCATAGACCGCTAACACCAATTGATGATGGCATCAGAAGGCAAGTTCTGATATATAACTATGGAGCTGGGGGTTCTGCACCATGTAGACACCCCAAGACTTTAGTACCCCAGGAGATCTCTGACTATGGGGGTGATTCTCTAACACAGAAATGCAGTAAAAAACCCATTATCGGGGTTTTTACCGCATTTCTGTATGCTGTATTGTTCCTCCACAGTGGCAGCGCTGCGGAGGGAATCGCCAGCAAAAAGGAGAGTTATGGTAGACCTACCTTTGTTAACTCCCTTTCCTTGAAGTCCATGGGAACCACAGGGGACATCGGGGTTGTAGGTGGATCCAGGGGGTCCGAGGCACCAATCAGCAAAGCTTTCAATGTTTTCCCAGGATGCCCGGGCCCTCTCCCCTACAGCCCCGCCTCCAGGCTCATCCAGCCAGTTTTTAGTAACAAGTCGTAAGCAGGAAGCGGAGAGGAGAGAAAGACAGGAGGCACACATGCCCATAGACTCGTACAAACATAAGAGTTAACATGAGCCAAATATGGTCATTACAGGTCACATAATGATATACCACTCCTAGGGATACCTCAGTAGCAAATTAAAGGGAGGGCGCCCTGTGGTTCCCATGGACTTCAAGGCAAGGGAGTTAACAAAGGTAGGTCTACCATAACTCTCCTTTTCCTTTTCAGGGTCCATGGGTCCCACAGGGGACATCGGGGATGTCACAAGCCGTATATTCAAGGGAGGGAATTTGCCTGAGGTGCCAGAAGAACCCGACGACCAAAGGAAGCATCCTGGGAGGCGAACGTGTCAAAAGCATAAAATCTAGTGAAAGTATGGACAGATGACCACGTTGCAGCCTTGCACAGTTGTTCGGCAGAAGCTCCTCTGCTTGCTGCCCAAGAAGGACCAACCGCTCTAGTAGAATGTGCTTTGATTGATACAGGGATATGTAACTTTGCCTGTTGATACACTTGATGGATGGCCATACGAATCCAGCGGGCAATGGTCTGCTTAGTGGCAGGCCAGCCTTTTTTGTGAAAACCGTACAGTACAAAAAGAGAGTCGGATTTCCTGACTGCTCTGGTACGTTCCACATATGTAGTCAGAGCCCTGACTACATCCAGAAGACGTTCCTGCTGGGTTAGATTTTCAGATGTAAAGGCCGGAACCACTATTTCCTGATTCAGATGGAACCTGGAAACGACCTTAGGGAGGTGTGACAGTTTGGTTCTCAGGACCGCCCTATCCGCATGGAAGATAAGGAAAGGAGGTTTCCAGGACAGGGCCGAAAGATCAGAAACCCTCCTAGCCGATGAAATCGCGAGGAGAAAGACCGTCTTAATCGTAAGCCACTTAAGATCCACTGAGTGTAAGGGCTCAAAGGGAGGCTTAGTCAATGCCTGCAATACTAACGTAAGGTCCCAAGGCATGGTAGGAGGAGTATATGGCGGCTGCACATGTAGTACTCCTTGAAAGAAAGTGCGGACATCTGGCAGAAGCGCAATTTTCCTTTGGAACCAGACCGACAGGGCTGAAACCTGGACTTTTAATGATGCCAGCCTCAGTCCCATATCTAGGCCTTTCTGCAGGAAAGCCAAGATCCTGGCTATCTTAAAGACTTTAGGATTGTACTTTTTCAAAGTACACCAAGAGAAAAACGTGTGCCAAATCCGGTAGTAGATTCTGGACGACGATGGTTTACGTGCCTGAATCATAGTCCTAGCCACTCTAGAGGAAAACCCTTTCTGTTTCAGTAAGGTAGTTTCAAGCGCCACGCCGTCAAAGACAGGCGCTGAGGATCCGGGTGCAGGCAGGGGCCCTGGGACAACAGATCCTTCCGAGATGGCAACGGAATGTGCTGCAGGTGTGACATTTGTAACAAGTCCACAAACCAAGGCCTGCGTGGCCAAAATGGGGCTATCAAGATCAGATTCCCGCGTTCCACTTTGAATTTCCTGATGATCCTTGGGATCATATTGACTGGAGGGAAAACGTACGGGAGATGAAATCTCCATGGAACTGTGAGAACGTCTGAGAAGTCGGCTAGAGGATCCCTTGTCCTGGAGCCGAACCTCTCCACCTTGCGGTTGTGCCTGGACGCCATGAGATCCACGTCCGGCACGCCCCAACTGTCTGTCAGAGAGGCAAAGACCTCCGGATGGAGAGACCACTCCCCCGGATGAATGTCCTGACGGCTTAGGAAGTCTGCTTCCCAGTTCAGGACACCCGGGATGAAGACAGCTGAAAGTGCCAGTAGATTGAGTTCCGCCCACAAAAGAATCCTGGAAACTTCCCGCAGGGCCGCCACGCTGCGGGTGCCCCCTTGGCGGTTTATGTACGCCACCGTCGTGGCGTTGTCGGACCGGACCTGTACTGGTTTGCCCTGTATCAGGTCCCTTGCTCCGAGAAGCGCGTTGTACGCTGCCCTCAATTCCAGAACGTTTATAGACAGCCTGGATTCCTGCACTGTCCATACGCCTTGCAAGGACTGGGATCCTACTACCGCTCCCCAGCCTCGCAAACTGGCGTCGGTTGTGAGGACTAGCCATTCGGTGAACCAGAATGGTCGGCCTGACGACAGGTGCTGCGGGAGTAGCCACCACTGGAGGGACTCCCTGACTTCCTGAGTGAGTTGGAAGGAGGTGGTCCTGATATGCTGGGTCAGACCGTCCCACCTCTTCAAAATGAGACCCTGAAGAGGGCGAGAGTGGAACTGGGCCCACTCGACCATGTCGAAAGTGGACACCATCCGACCTAGAATTTTCATTGCCCAATGAACTGTGACTCGTGGGCTGGCGAGGAACTTGCAAATGTGCTGGTGTAAGGCAGCACCTTTGTCCTCTGGAAGAAAGAGCCGGAGGTCCTTGGTGTCCAGAAGAGCTCCCAGGTGCAGCATGCGTTGCGAAGGAAGCAGGGTGGACTTTTCCCAGTTCAGGAGCCACCCGTGGTTCTGTAAGGTCATAATTGTCGTCTGCAGGTGCGACAGGAGGATGTCTGGCGACTTCGCCACCAGCAAGAGGTCGTCTAAGTAAGGGAACAACCGAATGCCCTGCTGGTGTAAGAGCGAGGCCATTACTGCCATGACCTTCGTGAAGATCCTTGGGGCAGTGACCAGTCCAAAAGGCAGAGCCCTGAATTGAAAGTGCCTGTGTAGAATGGCGAACCTCAGGTACTTTTGGTGCGCTGGGAGGATGGGGACATGTAAGTATGCATCCCGAATGTCCAGGGACACCATATAATCCCCAGCCTCCAGCGCCAAGATTATTGATCTCAACGTTTCCATTCTGAACTTGGACACTCTGACTGACTTGTTTAGCGCCTTTAAGTTCAGAATGGGTCTGAATGTCCCGTTTTGTTTTGGGACCAGAAAGAGTGTTGAGTAAAACCCCTGTCCTCTTTGGTGTGTAGGAACGGGGACAATAACCTGAGAACGTAACAGGGACTGCAGAATCCTTTGCAGGTGATCTGCTTTCACAGGATCGTGCGGGAGGCCTGTACAAAAGAACTTCTTGGGAGGTGTCCTTTTGAAAGAAATGGAGTAACCCCGAGACACCACTTCCCTCACCCAGGCGTCCTTTGTCGTGGACAGCCACCGTTGGGAGAAGAGAAGGAGTCTGCCTCCCACCTGGGGCTCTCCCTGTGGGAGGCCCGCCCCGTCATGCGGAAGGCTTGTCAGGCTTGTTTGGGGCCTGTCTGGCAGCCCAGGCCTGCTTTGGTTTTGCCTTACCAGGTTTACGGGAGGGGGAAGGCTTCGTAAAGGGCTGACCTCTGGCCTTGCCCTGTGGACGAAAGGACCGAAAGGCAGGCCTAGACTTCTGAGGAAGAACCGTTGGGAGGCAAGCAGTTTTGGCCGCCGCTAGAGAGGCTACTATTTTATTAAGTTCCTCTCCGAAAAGAGTTTCACCCTTAAAGGGTAGTAACTCCAGGGTCTTCTTGGACTCTAAGTCCACTTTCCAGGGCCGGAGCCAGAGGATGCGGCGTGCTAGTACAGAACTAGCTGAGGCCTTGGCTGCTAGTGTGCCAGCATCCGACATGGCGTCCATTATATAGTAAGCTGCTTGCTTGATATGGGAGATACACAGTTTGGCATCCTCAGATGCATCCACTGTAAGCTCCTCCTCCAAGGTCTGAACCCACGGAAGGATGGCTTTAGCTGCCTAAGTAGCCGCTATAGTAGGCCGTTGAACTGCGCCAGTGTAGGCAAAGGTGGCTTTAAGAGCCTGTTCCAGACGCCTGTCAGTTTGGTCTCCTAGATTGGATCCAGATGACACAGGCAGCACCGATGGCTTTACCAGTCTGGTAACATGGGGATCCACTGAGGGTGGTATTTCCCATGGTTTGCAATCCTCTGGTGGGAGGTGGTATTTGTTTAAGACCCTCCGTGGAATGCTGGCCTTTTTGCCTAACTCCTCCCACTGATTGGTCCTAATTTCAGTTAGGTAATCAGAATGTGGGAACTGGGTCTTAAGAACCTTTTGTTTTTTAAAAACATCTTTTGTTTTAGCGACAGGTTCAGGCTCCTCAGGGTCATACAATAAAACCGCTTTAATGGCATGTATCAGGGCTGCCACATCAGGAGTCTCTGCATGAGCGGCAGGAGTGTCCACAGGCATGGGGTCATCCTGAGTATCATCCAAAAGGATGTCATCCCCTGTATTATCGACATCATCTCCCCCATCGCCACCATCATCAGAATCAGTGTCATCCCGTGTATCTGCCAGCAACGGGGTCAACAGGGATCTACTGGGCTGTACGGTCTGGGGCAGCAGCTTTTGCATAGCCACCGTAGTCTGTTGCAAGGTCTGCACCGTGGTCGACAGGGCATCCACCCAAGGTGGAGGGGTCTGGACTACAGGGGGAGCAACAGTAGCGGGCAAGCGATCCACAAGAGTACCCAGCAATTGTTGGAAAGCTGCCCATGGGGGTTGTTGTACTGTGGCAGTGGACTGCGCAGGGGATATGCAGTTGACACACAGGCCATCCTGAACAACATCCATATCAGACAAGCCTGCAGCACAGCCCTTGCAGGACAAGAGCTGAGGAGATTCTGTCTGCTGACGCCCTCTTTTAGACATGGTGTACAAAACACACTGACAAGGAGAGCTGACAGTGCACAATAGGATAATTCACTAAGGAAAACCTAGGGCGAAATGTAATAGGGTGCGATTTTTTAGACTAAAAAAAAATCGCACCAAATCGCACCTTTAAAAATCGCATTTTTTGCCGCGAATTCGCATATGTAATGAGATGCGAATTAGCGGCAAAAAAATGCGATTTGCCGCGATTTTTAGTCATGAAAATGTGCGCATTTTCAGTCATGAAAATGTGCGCATTTTTATAAATGCGCTTTTGTGCAAAAAAAAAAAGTTAAAAAAAAAACGGCGTGGGGTCCCCCCTCCTAAGCATAACCAGCCCCGGGCTCATTGAGCCGGACCTGGTTCCAAAAATACGGGGGACAAAAAGCATAGGGGTCCCCCGTATTTCTGAAACCAGCCCCGGACTCTTGGACCGGTCCTGGTTCCAAAAATACGGGGGACAAAAAATCTGGGGGTCCCCCGTATTTTGAAACCAGCACCGGGCTCCAACAGCCCGCGGTGTCATGCCACAGCCGGGGGACACTTTTTATACAAGGTCCCCCGGCCAAAACATGAGCACCGTGGCTGGTCAGCCTTGGACGGGGTACCTGGAGGAGTGGGGACCCCCCCAATAAAGGGGTCCCCCCCCCCCCCAAGCTTCACCCGTCCAGGGCTGAAGCCCGGGGCTGTCACCGGCGTCCGTGGCCAGTGGACGCCGGCCTGATAGGGTTAAATCCATCATACATATCATTACATTGCTTTTTACCGGCGAACTACAAGTGCCAGCAGACCTCCCCCGCATGCTGGGACTTGGAGAACCACAAGTCCCAGCATGCAGGGCATTAATGGGCCCGCTGGGACTTGTAGTCCACCTGTAAAAAGAATGTTTATAAAAAACACACACACAGAGAAGTACAAGTTTATTACACACACACACCTCAATTTTACACAGCATACTTACCATTCCTGGATCCAGCGCTGGTCTGGCTGCTTTACAGCCGGCTCCCCCCGCACTGACCAGCAGCGGGGAGAACCGCTTTCTCCGTTGCCTGTCACCGGCTTTCTCCGTAGCTTCTGTAGCTCTGTCCCAGTGCTACAGAGGCTGAGAGCGTGATTGGCTGAGCTACAGTATGCGTCTCCATGGAGACGCATAGCTCAGCCAATCAGGACTGAGCTATGCGTCTCCATGGAGACGCATACTGTAGCTCAGCCAATCACGCTCTCAGCCTCTGTAGCACTGGGACAGAGCTACAGAAGCTACGGAGAAAGCCGGTGACAGGCAACGGAGAAAGCGGTTCTCCCCGCTGCCTGTCAGTGCGGGGGGAGCCGGCTGTAAAGCAGCCAGACCAGCGCTGGATCCAGGAATGGTAAGTATGCTGTGTAAAATTGAGGTGTGTGTGTGTAATAAACTTGTACTTCTCTGTGTGTGTGTTTTTTATAAACATTCTTTTTACAGGTGGACTACAAGTCCCAGCGGGCCCATTAATGCCCTGCATGCTGGGACTTGTGGTTCTCCAAGTCCCAGCATGCGGGGGAGGTCTGCTGGCACTTGTAGTTCGCCGGTAAAAAGCAATGTAATGATATGTATGATGGATTTAACCCTATCAGGCCGGCGTCCATTGGCCACGGACGCCGGTGACAGCCCCGGGCTTCAGCCCTGGACGGGTGAAGCTTGGGGGGGGGGGACCCCTTTATTGGGGGGGTCCCCACTCCTCCAGGTACCCCGTCCAAGGCTGACCAGCCACGGTGCTCATGTTTTGGCCGGGGGACCTTGTATAAAAAGTGTCCCCCGGCTGTGGCATGACACCGCGGGCTGTTGGAGCCCGGTGCTGGTTTCAAAATACGGGGGACCCCCAGATTTTTTGTCCCCCGTATTTTTGGAACCAGGACCGGTCCAAGAGTCCGGGGCTGGTTTCAGAAATACGGGGGACCCCTATGCTTTTTGTCCCCCGTATTTTTGGAACCAGGTCCGGCTCAATGAGCCCGGGGCTGGTTATGCTTAGGAGGGGGGACCCCACGCCGTTTTTTTTTTTATAAAAACACTTTTACACATTTTTATTAACAGAACCATGCACAGATCTCAATGATCTGTGCATGGTTCTGTCAAATTCGCCTGTCAGAACCTGGTCTATTTTTTTTGCGATTTTTGGTAACATTGACCAAAAATCGCACCCTATTACATTTGCGAGTTGTATACTTTATAATGGGAAAACATCTGGATGCGAATTGAAATGTGACTAAAAATCGCACTTCTAAAAGTGCGATTTCGCGGTAAAAAGTGCGATTTTTTTACCGCGATTTTCAACATATTAAATGTGCGATTTTCGGAAAATGTGCGATTTCGGCCGTTTTTGACCAAAAATCGCACTCTATTACATTTCGCCCCTAGAGTGATATCACTGAGTGTTGTGACCAATGAGGTATTGCCTCAATATCAGAGGTGAAGGGACAGATCACAGGACAGAAGCAATGAAAAACTAGCACAGGTCACACACACACTATAGTCAGAAAAAGACTACCTCACCCTGTGTCAACCGCTTGACTCTATGGAGAAAAGTGGGAATAAGGGTGGCTGTGAAAGTGGCTACTGAACCTGTAGGCGATTTCACAGGGGAGAAGAGTGCCCGCTCTCTGGAAGTGCTGCTGCAGAAATGGCGCCTGTCCGAGAGAGGGGGGCGGGCACTAAGGTTACGGCTAATAGGGCGGCAGATCTCAGTGAGAATGGCGCCAAAGCCGGGGGAGGGGCTGCAGACCCGACGCCGCCTCCCCTTGCTGGACTTCCCCCACCGGGGATGTTAGCGAATAATGGGGACCCCTCTCCCCGGTCTGCGCTATTCCCCGGTGGTCTAGTGGGGTCCCGGGCCGAGGCCTGTACCCACGCCAGCTACCGCGTGCGTCTCCCACGCTGGCGCGGTACAGCAGCGATTTGCGCTCCAGGAGGAGCCTTACCTGCCCTCTGATCCAGCCACGCTGCCCGGGGTAAACCGACGGCGGTGCTAGGCGTCGCGGTATTCCCCCGCCGAGGTCCTCCGTGACGTGACGTCATTGGATGGAGCCGGCGCCGGGAGGGTGATGCGGCCGCACACTCTGCCGTCAGTGACTGACGGCGGGGAGCAGCCTCAGCCGCGAAGCGGCTTCTGCCGCCGAGGCGGCAGATTTAAAAAGTCAAATATAAAAAGTAAAAATAAAATAGCTTTGTGGGGTTACCTCAGTGAGGTAACCCCCGCTGATAGAACAGGTGCGTCTGCTTCCTGCAGGCACCAAACAAAAACTGGCTGGATGAGCCTGGAGGCGGGGCTGTAGGGGAGAGGGCCCGGGCATCCTGGGAAAACATTGAAAGCTACGCTGATTGGTGCCTCGGACCCCCTGGATCCACCTACAACCCCGATGTCCCCTGTGGGACCCATGGACCCTGAAAAGGAAAGCTGGCGATTCCTTGCAGAGGCCTATGGGCTTCTTACCGCAGCGCTGTGTGAGGGATCCGTCACGGATCCCTCCCAGCATGCCCTGCGGCCGGCGCCATCACTCTGCGCATGCGTAGATGGACTCCCGAGTCACAGACCCGGAAGTCCAGTGCCGGCACCGCATTGCAAGGGACAGCTCTTATCGCAAGAGCTGTCCCTTATGTTAATAACAGCATATGTTAGAGTATATGCCGTTATTAATAATGCGATGCCCGGCTATAGAGGGCTGCGGATGTTACAACATCCTGCCCTCAACCTTCATATTGCATTTCATCAACCAAACAGATGATATATCGATGGAACATCAGCCAGTGTGTATCAGCGATGTTTGAGTACAGCGTCGTTCACATATCACGGCGGCTGTGCAACACAGCCGATGATCAATATATATCTTTGCATCGCGCTGTGTGTACGTGCGATCCACCGGCTGCCCGTAAACCCACAACAGGCGCTGAGGGTGATTGGTAGCTCAATGCACAGGTGCGCGCTCACCCAGGTGTGACATCAGCACGATGGATCTGCCAGTGGGTACCCAGCTTTGCTGTTGCAGACAGTGGCGGGTGGTCATGTTACTGGAACGTGAGATGAATTCTCATTCCAGCCACATAAAATCAGGACTGTCCTTAGATAAATGTGACCGCATGGTGGAGGGGGGCGGTATTGCTTGTGTACAACACTTGTAGTGTACGTAGCCTGCTGGGGAACTACTCAAATGTCAGTTTCAAGAAAGCAGGGAACATTCACTGTGTAAACGTATCCTCGGGAAATGCTGAATAGTAATGAGTGGAAAACTACTGGCTGTCTTCCATTTTCCTTCCCCGTCCCAGTAACTGCTCCCAGCACCTGCCAGCTGGGACCGCTCTCATGTACAGCAAATGGTAACGGGAACCAGCCAGGATGAGGCAAGGTGGGATAGATGATATGAACTCAGATTTCAGATATGTCCTAGATCACGCGTAGCCAACTCCAGTCCTCGAGAGCTACCAACAGTTCACAATTTCCAGACAACCTAGCTGCTGCACAGGTGTAATCATTACTCACTGACACATTTTAAATGATCCACAGGTGGAGCTAATTACTTCACTTGTGATTGTGGGGTATTTATTAAGCTCGATGAAGTGATAAAATGTATTTTTTTTATCACCGGCCAATCAGCTCCTACCTGTCATTTTTCAAACCAAGCCTCTAACTTCACAATTAGGAGCTGAGTGGCCGGTGATAAAATACTTTATCACTTCACAAGCTTAATAAATCTGCCCTTCTGTGAGGACATCTGGAAAACATTAACTGTTGGTAGCTCTCGAGGACTGGAGTTGTTTACCCCAGTCCTATATCATAGAAGGCTAATCTGCTCCTCTCCTTTATGGGGGGAATTCACGTGAAAAGATCACCATAGTTTTTCGGTGTCAATGTTGACATGAAAACGTGGATCCCCAATTAGTGTAGTGCTTCACTTGCTAAGCTTCTGGTCACTTTAGCTTTCCCAATCGAAGTCCAAACAGGTCAAACTAATTTCAACAATTTCATGTGTCAACTATTGACATACCGACTTTGTCAATATCGACCTATTGACTGTCTATCTAGGCACTGTCCTCTCATCCGGATACCCTTGGTCGAGCCCTGTGGTCTGATTGGTTATAAGAGTATATATGACGGTGCTCACTTGATAGGCTGTTGTCTTTGTGAATTGATTTAGTTACTATCACCCCAAGCATACGTCTTAGGGCACATTTACTAAGATGGGAGTTGTAATGGAGATGGGATGTTGCCCATAGCAACCAATCAGAGTCTACTTAATTAGCACCTTCTAGATTGAAGATAATAGATAGAATCTGATTGGTTGTTCTGGATAACATCCCACCTTCAACAGAACTCAGACCTTAGTAGATTTAACCCTCAGGGTCCATCTCACACCAGGAGAGCCCAGATTACCTCAGGTGTTTGTTTTGCTTTCTCCAGAATCAGGCCCAAACCAGTACAGCATGGTGCCTTCATCAGGCTCTGCCATTCACCTTGATGTCAGTTACTAGTAAATTGATAAGACGGCACCGTGGCAAACAACATAGCAGCCTCTACTGCACACTCTCCCCTTCTTTTTTATAGGTGTATTAAAAGTTAAGTTTTAATTCACTCAGCCTCACTTTTTCATTCAATTCTTACAAGTGTGCCCCAAAAACCTACATTGTTTTGCCTTTTGTTCATCTCTGAACCCCCCTTTTTTCTTAGCTTTATTGCTGAACTTATTTGGGAGCACCGCCAACCCAGTACCTGTAAGGAATCTCACCTATAACTGGTCTAATGTTGGTCTAGAAAACACAATCCCTTATTGAATCCAATTACACAACAATTTCCGCCTGTGACAATCCCCTTCCCTTTGTACAAAAGCCTCTACTGCATGCAAGAGACAGACTTACTTAACAAGGTCCTCCACTTTATCTTACAGAACTAATGGGCATCCTTCTGGCCGGTGGGCTCGCTGGAGTGGTGGCCTGGGGCTTAGCCACACCAATGGACGTGATTAAATCTCGACTGCAGGTGGACGGAGTCACACAGCAGAGGTACCGAGGAGTCATTCACTGCATCACGGACAGTGTCCGGAAGGAAGGGCCCACGGTGCTCTTTAAAGGACTCTCCCTGAACTGCCTCAGGGCCTTCCCCGTCAACATGGTTGTGTTCATCACTTACGAGTCCATACTGAAGCAAATCAGACCTTACTCCTTATGATCGTTTGCCTTGGCGAAGGCAATTCTCAGGGAGACAGGGCCATGTACTGTATGTTGAGGTTGGCAGAGCTTTACACATTGAGGGCGTGGATATCTATGTCCATATTTTGCACATCTGGCTGTGACGCTGAGCCTGTGCCCTTCCCATTTCCTGCCAATACAGACGCTCGCTGGATTCACCAAGGCGGGGGTGTAAATACCTGTCTGACTGCGCCATTCCTGGTCGATGCCTCCAGGAGGACGTCATTTATTATTTTCTAAAGACTCAAGTGATTCTTTCCAAACACTTCACGATTCCCGCGTCCAGTCTGTACAGAATTCATAAACAAGGTTCATTTTTACTTGGGCGAGTAATCTCTTCATTGTGGCATTATGTGGCCTGGAACCAATGTACTCTTCTGTGTGGATATATTATTACTTATTAACAGTTTCTTATATATCGTACACATATTCCACAGCGCTATACAGAGCATATTCAAACACTCACATCAGCCCCTGCCCCAGTGGAGCTTACAATCTATATTCCCTATCACATGTACACACAGACATTCTAGGGTTAATTTGTTGGTAACCAATTAGCCTACCAGTATATTTGTGGATTGTGGGAGGAAACCAGAGTACCTGGAGGAACCCATGCAAGCACGGGGAGAATATACAAACTCCACACAATTAGAGCCATGGTGGGAATCAAACCCATGACCTCAGTGCTGTGAGGCAGTAATACTAACCATTACGCCATCCGTACTGCCCAGAATGCCCATGAATGTGTACAGATGGTTCATCGACAGTGCCTAGGTGGATAATAGGTCAACATGCACTAGGTTGGCAAGCAAAAAGTCGACATGGCAATAGTTGACATGAGTTTTTCATAATTTTTTTTCTTTCCTTGGACTTTTGTTTTATGAATAACGATCCATGTGGGCTATGATTGAGAACGGTCAAGTGCCCGAAGCTCGCTCACCCTGCGAGGGTGCACCCTACGCTAATTGAGGGTTTACATTGAGCCCTCCCAAAAACGTGAAGAACTCATGTCAACCTTTTCAAGTGTAGATTTTTGGTTAATGTCGACCTAGACACTGTCAACCTTGTGACTCTGTAGAGACAGTCTGTAGGTATCAGCAGTAGAAAGAAAGAAGTAATAATGCCACTGTATAGGTCATTGGTACGACCTCACCTAGAGTATTGTGTTCAGTTCTGGAGGCCATATCTCCAGAAGGATATAAATACATTACAGACTGTACAAAGAAGGGCAACTAAAATGGTGCATGGCCTACATCACAAAACGTACCAGGAAAGATCTTAATATGTATACTTTGGAGCAGAGAAGGGAATGGGGGGACATGATAGAAACTTTCAAATATATCAAGGGCTTTGACAAGGTGCAGGTGGGAGACATTCTTCACAGGAAGAGGAGCAACAGAACACGAGGACATGCACTGACACTAGAGGGAAGAAGATTCAGGGGAAATGTGAGGAAGAATTACTTTACAGAAAGAGAAGTAGGTAAGTGGAATAGCCTCCCATCAGAGGTGGTAGAGGCAAATACAGTAGTACAATGTAAACATGCTTGGGATAGGCATATTTATATCCTTACAAAAAAATAAGGATCTGATATGGTTTGAGGAAACATTTTTATAAAAGGAGCAGACTAGATGGGCCAAGTGGTTCTTATCTGCCATCCAATACTAAACCAAATTCTATGTTAAAGGGCAGTATTCAATGAGAAAAGTTCTCCGTCTTTTGTGGAGAACTTGTGCTTTTTTCGCCGTGGAGAGAGGTTTTTTTTCTCCAAAGGCGAGCCACCCTATTCAATGTGAAATATTCTCCGTCTTTCTTAGTGATTCTCGCCGTCTCTCTCCGTGAAGAAATTCTCCATCTTTTGATGGAGAGCAGGAATGTGAACTTTTAAACTAAAAGGGTGTTTTTTTTAATTTTGGTGTCAAAAAATCAGGTTTTTTTTTCTGTGGAGGGCCATGTTATTTTTATTCATGTGCCTATAGCACATGAATATATATTTAATTTTTAAAAAAATATTTTTTTACATTTTTTTTTTTTTCTTTTTTTTACACAGTGCAGCCAGCAGGGGGCCAGAGCGCTCGAGCCGCTCATTAGATATTCATATATTCACTGCACCCGAAGCACGTTCGGGTACAGTGAATACTGGGTCCCCCGCTGGCTATAGAGGGGGGCAGCCTGTGCTGCCTGGGTCCCAGGGGGGCCCCCTACCCTCACATATGTTCTGTGGCATCCAGGGAGACTTTAATCTCCCTGGATGCCACGTCCCTGTCAGCTCCCTGCTGCGGACGCTCGTCCGCTGCAGGGGTTAAGACTCGCCGCGAGTGGCGGCGAGTCTTATAAACATTGAATAGTGGCAGCAGGAGAGGCAACGAGCCCTCCGGAACACGGAGAGTGCACGGCGAGCAAAAAAAAATGCTCGCCGTGCACGGAGAATATTACCATTGAATACTGCCCAAAGATATATGGTGCAGCTGCTGGAAAGAGATGCAACATGTATGAGACTGCTGCAAATATCAGCGTTCGTTGAAATCACATCCATTATACAAACCACGGTCAGGCAGAATTAGTCTACCCTCAGTCGCTGCCAGTAATTACTATAGAGGTCATAGGTAACATAGGAACACAATGATTTATAGAGGAAGCAGCACAACACAGAACAATATTGGAATCACCGATTTTCCAGAAATGCTACCTGACACGTCCGAGGAGAGCTTTCTTGAAAAAGTGATTTATGGGAAAAGCCAAAACAAGTGTTCAACACAATGGGTGAGATTTATTAGGATAAGAGATTCAGAAAGTGAGAGATTTGGTAAGAAATCTCCAGTTTTTTTAAAGCAGCAATCATTTACACTGCACAACCAAACTGGTTTTGAGGATTAACAATGATAAAGGATGGGAGGCACCCAAGGCATTTCATCATCAATACCTGGAGACAAACGCATTGGTTTGCCTCCAACGTTTGTTTCCCATGTGCGGAATCATTCCCACTTCCGGTAATCCTTGGGGAATATAGCTTTATTAATGAGGAAATAAACACGTCCGGGTGGGCGAGGAGTGAACACAGGATGTATGGAATAACACCACCCCTGGGCGACAGGATGTTATCTGAGGCCTACGTAGATGTCGGCAGAGCATTTTCTAGGCGATAGCCCAACAACAGCTGGTTTACAAGGCTCTTTTCGTTGTTCTTCTTATGGACTGGTAGTGGTGGGAGCGGGTTTCCTTTGTATTCTATGACAGCCATCTTGGCAATGTTCATTTGCTCTCGGGTCGGTATCTGGAACACCGTTACATAGTTGCCGTTATCTGAACTGTAGCGGGGAGCCAGGGCCTTGAAAAGCTTGTGAATGAGATCCTTCTCCTAGGAGAAAAGAGAGAATCATTGGCATGATACTAATGTGTTCACCAGCGGCCCGAGTGGCTGCACCAGTGGCCCGTGTGATTTACAGCTCTATGTGGCAGAGGACACCAATTCCACGCCGTACCGCACACAATGCACAGCTTACCCGACGTGGGTGCAGGATGATATCATAGGATTTACATTTACCCGACGTGGGTGCAGGATGATATCATAGGATTTACATTTTCATAGCTTCTGTTTATTGACTCCTGTACATACAGCCACGTGCCCGCATTGGCTGGTGTGCATACAGCCACATTCTGGGGTGTGTGGGTACATCCCTGCATGCATATAGTCATGTGCTAAAGTTGGGGGGAGGGGTACACCCCCCTTTGAGCATACAGCCACATTCTGAGTTATGTGGGTACACTCCATGTTTTCTGACACTCCCAGAAGACGCCCAGTTACCATCCCCAAATGTCAGTTTTGTGGCAGTCAAGCTGTGAGGGTAATGCAAAAAATAAATTGCAGATTTTTTTTTTACGCTGTTTGGCCTCGCACATGGGCGCTATGATCTGTGAGCGTGCGCAATGATTCAATAATCAATCGCTTTGTGAATTCACACAACAACTCTAAATAACAACCAATATATGACCTTCAAAATTAAATATGTTCCCCTCACTGATGAGCACCTCGCACCTAGAGGTAACAATAAATATCCCAAACCTGGCCTACAAGAATCAGGGTTTTGCTTATTCAAAAGTGCCAGTAATCCCTTATCTATATAATAATTGGGGTACAGTGGGTCCCACCTCTCGGCATGTTCCAACAGATCCCAGTGCAAGGGAGAAAGGAAACGGGAGGGTGGGACAGTACAGGGGTGAGGACAGAACTGAGGAGGGTGGGATGGGGTGAAGACTGAGGTGACCCTAAAAAGGTCCAATAAATAAGAAACTTCATGAGAGAAAGACTGAAATGTATGTAATATTTGTGGTTATCTTTGACATCCCATGTAGCATAAAAAGTGCCCAGTGTCAGTCTGTGCATTGTGGGAAATGTAGCTCTGGAGTGGGGTAATTAAACTTTGAAAATAACACCCGGAACCACTAAGAAGTAAATCATCTCACATTGTTGTAAATTACATCATTTAACGTACCGTCAGCCAGAAATCCGCCATCTTCATGGCTTTCGGATCTGTATCGCCACATTTTGCATAATCGATGATCTAAAACAAAAACCAATGACCTAGTGAGCGACGCTAATGTAAGACACCAATCCTTTCTACTCCCTCCACACGGGAACCCAGAGATGGAAATGATCCCACCCAGAGTCAGTATAGTACCGCTGTACCTGTGATTATCGCATGGACAGACTTCTACCAGCCATAAGAACACGTCAGGTATGTAACCCTTTAGCTGTCACTATTGTATGGACAGACTTCTACCTGCCATAAGAACGTGTCAGGTATGCAATGCTGTACCTGTGCCTAGCCCATGGACAGACTTCTACCTGCCATAAGAACGCGTCAGGTATGTACCGCTGTACCTGTGATTATCCCATGGACAGACTTCTACCCGCCATAAGAAACGCGTCAGGTATGTAGCGCTGTACCTGTGATTATCCCATGGACAGACTTCTACCCGCCATAAGAAACGCGTCAGGTATGTAGCGCTGTACCTGTGATTATCCCATGGACAGACTTCTTCCAGCCATAAGAACACGTCAGGTATGTAACCCTTTAGCTGTCACTATTGTATGGACAGACTTCTACCTGCCATAAGAACGTGTCTGGTATGCAATGCTGTACCTGTGCCTAGCCCATGGACAGACTTTCTACCCGCCATAAGAAACGCGTCAGGTATGTAGCGCTGTACCTGTGATTATCCCATGGACAGACTTCTACCCGCCATAAGAAACGCGTCAGATATGTACCACTGTAACTGTGCCTAGCCCATGGACAGACTTCTACCCGCCATAAGAAACGCGTCAGTAATGTAATGCTGTACCTGTGACTATCCCATGGACAGATTTCTACCCGCCATAAGAAACGCATCAGGTATGTACCGCAGTATTTTATATCCTACCATCCACTTGGGCACGGATGGAGAATACAATAGTGTGCCGAGGGTAGCGAGCCATGTGAGTGAGGGCACCACACTAACAGGGGGCCCATGTTGACAGGTGTCAACATGGGCACAAAAAAGTGCAAAACGAATGTCAACCATTAATGTGTTGATATTGTGGTTGTGTCGAAATTTCCACAGCATCAACCTACTGCATTTTGACCTTTTGTCAATGTCAACATAGTGCACGTCGACGTCTTGGTGTCAACCTAGACATTAGCGCTTTCCGTCCACACCCTCTATGTGTCACATCACATAACACAGGCTGAGGTGGGAAGACTCCTCACCAGATCATCTCGGTACCTTGTTGGCATAGAAGCGCAGCTCGTCCGCACGGGCCCAAGTTGTCTCTATACGCTCATGTCTGACCAGCCCCGTCAGCAGGTTCCGCAGCATGTCCAGCCTGGAGCGGGGCCCCAGCCCCATCCGCCGGGCCACTCTGCCATGGGAAACGAGGAGGCTCCCGAACAGCCTCATAGTACCGACAGAAGGTTACAGAAGTATGGCCTGGGGCGGCCGCCGTACAGCATGGGAGACACTTCCGGAATTCGTACACCCTATGGCTACTTCCTCCTGTACACCATGAGGGAACTTCCGGCTTCCGTACACACTGACAGATGAAATTCCGTCCCCCTTTTACAGCCCCGGTCGGGGTCCTTCCTACTTCCGGCACCATGCTAGGAGCCGTGACCCTCTCGGCTTCCGTACACACTCCGAGGGTTCTATCCCTGCGACGACCGGAGACTCAGCGGTGAGGAGGTGAAAACCCCGGTACCGGACACGGGAGGGCACGGAATTTTCCGTTGAGAGGTGCGTGCCGGGCGGACAGTTCAGCAATGACATGGACTCCATCATATCCTGTGTTGTGGCCCCCCTACAGCTGGTGCTCTATATAAGCGTTTATCAAACAACCCCCCCCCCCCCCAAAAAAAAGCTGGTTTATTATTTTCCTCCTCCAACTGTGCTCAATATCATATCCCCCCCTCCCAACTGTGCTCATTATCATATCCCCCCCCTCCCAACTGTGCTCATTATCATATCCCCCCCTCCCAACTGTGCTCATTAGCATATCCCCCCTCCCAACTGTGCTCATTATCATATCCCCCCTCCCAACTGTGCTCATTATCATATCCCCCCTCCATCTGTGCTCATTATCATATCCCCCCTCCAACTGTGCTCATTATCATATCCCCCCTCCCAACTGTGCTCATTATCATATCCCCCCTCCCAACTGTGCTCATTATCATATCCCCCCCTCCCAACTGTGCTCATTATCATATCCCACCCTCCCAACTGTGCTCATTATCATATCCCCCCCTCCCAACTGTGCTCATCATATCCCCCCTCCCAACTGTGCTCATTATCATATCCCCCCCTCCAACTGTGCTCCTGTGCTCATTATCATATCCCCCCCTCCAACTGTGCTCATTATCATATTCCCCCCCCTCCAACTGTGCTCATTATCATATTCCCCCCCTCCAACTGTGCTCATTATCATATTCCCCCCCTCCAACTGTGCTCATTATCATATCCGCCCCCCCCCTCCAACTGTGCTCGTTATCATATCCCCCCCTCCCAACTGTGCTCATTATCATATCCCCCCCTCCCAACTGTGCTCGTTATCATATCCGCCCACCTCCAACTGTGCTCGTTATCATATCCCCCCCTCCCAACTGTGCTCATTATCATATCCCCCCTCCAACTGTGCTCGTTATCATATCCGCCCCCCCTCCAACTGTGCTCGTTATCATATCCGCCCCCCCTCCAACTGTGCTCGTTATCATATCCGCCCCCCCTCCAACTGTGCTCGTTATCATATCCGCCCCCCCTCCAACTGTGCTCGTTATCATATCCCCCCCCCCTCCAACTGTGCTCGTTATCATATCCCCCCCTCCAACTGTGCTCGTTATCATATCCCCCCCTCCAACTGTGCTCATTATCATATCCCCCCCTCCAACTGTGCTCATTATCATATTCCCCCCCTCCAACTGTGCTCATTATCATATTCCCCCCCTCCAACTGTGCTCATTATCATATCCGCCCCCCCCCTCCAACTGTGCTCATTATCATATCCCCCCCTCCCAACTGTGCTCATTATCATATCCCCCCCTCCCAACTGTGCTCGTTATCATATCCGCCCACCTCCAACTGTGCTCGTTATCATATCCCCCCCTCCCAACTGTGCTCATTATCATATCCCCCCCTCCAACTGTGCTCGTTATCATATCCGCCCCCCCTCCAACTGTGCTCGTTATCATATCCGCCCCCCCTCCAACTGTGCTCGTTATCATATCCGCCCCCCCTCCAACTGTGCTCGTTATCATATCCGCCCCCCCTCCAACTGTGCTCGTTATCATATCCGCCCCCCTTCCAACTGTGCTCGTTATTATATCCGCCCCCCCTCCAACTGTGCTCGTTATCATATCCGCCCCCCCTCCAACTGTGCTCGTTATCATATCCGCCCCCCCCTCCAACTGTGCTCGTTATCAAATCCACCCTCCAACTGTGCTCGTTATCAAATCCCCCCCCCCCTCCAACTGTGCTCGTTATCAAATCCCCCCCCCCTCCAACTGTGCTCGTTATCATATCCGCCCCCCCTCCAACTGTGCTCGTTATCATATCCGCCCCCCCTCCAACTGTGCTCGTTATCATATCCGCCCCCCCTCCAACTGTGCTCGTTATCATATCCGCCCCCCCTCCAACTGTGCTCGTTATCATATCCGCCCCCCCTCCAACTGTGCTTATTATCATATAATAAACACACCCCCCAACTGTTCCCAGTATCATATAATAAACATCCCACCCAACTGTTCCCAGTATCATAACCTATACCTGCCTTATCCCCTCCAACTGTGCTCATTATCATATCATACCTCCTCGCCAACTGTGCTTATTATCATATATCCCCCCGCCCCCCCCCCCCCTGCAAAATGTACCCAGTATCATAACTTATACCCTTTTGGCTCATTATCTTATCCCCTTCCCTCCAACGGTGCTCATTATCATATTCCCCTCCCCTCCGACTGTGCTCATTATCATATTCCCCTCCCCTCCGACTGTGCTCATTATCATATAATAACCCCCCCCCCCAACTGTTTCCATTATCATAACCTATACCTGCCTTACCCCCTCCAACTGTGCTCATTATCATATCATACCTCCTCGCCAACTGTGCTTATTATCATATATCCCCCCCCTGCAAACTGTACCCAGTATCATAACCTATACCCTTGGGCTCATTATCATATCCCCCCCCCCCCTCCAACTGTGCTCATTATATCCCCTCCCTCTCCAACTGTGCTCCATCATATCCTGTGTAGTGGCCCCTACAGCTGGTGCTCTATATAAGCGTTTACCCCCCCCCCCCCCCCCCCAAAGCTGGTTTCATATTTTCCTCCTCCATTTGTGCTCCTCTTCATATTCCCCTCCGACTATGCTCATTATCATATTCCCCTCCCCTCCGACTGTGCTCATTATCATATAATAACCCCCCCCCCCCCTCCAACTGTTCCCAGTATCATAACCTATACCTGCCTTATCCCCTTCCCTCCAACTGTGCTCATTATCGTATCTTCCCTCCCTTCCAGCTTCCACTTTATCCTGTGCTCTTTATCATACCTCCAGCCACCGGCTTTGCCCATACCTGTCCTCTTGGCTACTTGCTGATAGGCCCCAAATGTGTGCTCATTATTACGTGTCATTTGTGTCATCTGCTTTGTGAGTCCTCAGCTTTGTGTGAATGACTGTGCATTGTTGCAGGTGACCTCCTCTGCGTTTGTCACATACTGGAGCAGCCCCAATGTTATCTGATGAGCTAGAGTCTAAACCAGAGGTAAGTGTCCTCTCCTGTCACTGGGGACATACCTCCCATGACCATGTGCCAGGTAGCGCTGCTCTCTTACCTCCTGCAGTAATTCTATAGCATGGGGGATGCATACTGTAGGTGAGATTGGCTCCTGTGCCTGTAGTGAGAGCCTGGGGTGCTGCAAGGTGGGAGAGTGAGGTTGGTGGCTGTCTTGTACATCGGTTGTTGTGTCTGCCCTCCTTATCGTATATCGCTCGCTGTCTGCCATCAACCTGGTATATGGTGTCCTCTCCTTGTTGTGTTGCAGCTGTTGGTGGAATTTGTGCAGAACGTCTCCATCCCGCTGGGAGAAGACCTTGTGAAGACGGAGTCTAAAGATCTGAGCTGCCTGTCCCTGCTACCCGAGGCCTCAGAATGTGGCTCCATGCTGCTCCCAGGTGACGCCCAATCTCTCTCACATTCTTTGTAACTGTGACTTTCTTGATACCATTATATGTTGCAGTCTTGTGTTCTCATAAATAAGGACGGTACGCAGGATGAGACTGATACAAATAAGCTTTGTGTAACTTCTCAGGCCGATACGTGTTCTAGTGTTGAATGACTTTTGTGGCTATAAAGTGATTAAATGGGTATATTATCTGTGGGCATACTCACCCTGTAGTGCGGACAATGAGCCCCATAGTTTCAGTACCACTGACATGCCAAAAGTCAGAAGGTTGCAGTATGTAATGGTAGGTGGTGCCACCACATTGTGACGAATTTTAAGTGCCCAGACCTGCATCGGTTGTAATCTGACATCTTTGATTCGGCTTCAACATCGATGCTGAGTGCCCAACAGACATAACATTTAGTTTCCAAAGTTGTGCAGCCATTTAATGTTCCTCAAGCTAGTGTCACACGTGTATTGGGAATACCCGATTACCACGCTTGTATTGCGCAATGGCCGACCACGGATGACCGTGACCAGTAGACTCTGTAGAGGTGACACTGAATCAAATCCCATCCACATATAATGCAGGAGGAACCAGACGCATGTCTAGCAGTCAGTGCAGTGTTCTTTGGCTTCCATGGGATATTGGAGCAGAAGACCAACCAGCGTTCCCCTGTTTTCTCTACGGCACCTCACCTTGGATCATGTTCCCAATAATTGGACCCTGGAGGACTGGCGGCATATGGCGCCCTCTGATGAGTTGCGGTTCAAGTTGTTTTGGGTGGATGGTAGGGTTTGGGTGTGGTGTAGACCCCAGGAAGCCATGAACACCAGTAATGGTGAAGGCTGTATTCACGTGGCATGGGTGGGGTCCACTGGTTTATCTGAACACGTCATTTCCCATTAGCCGTTAAAGCCCTTGGGCTTCCTGTACCATCGCAACGATGGAATATTATAGCAGGATATCTCCGTGTCATTGGTCCAAAGTTATCCACAATTGGTTGGAGGAGCATTCTGGAGAGTTCCGATGTATGGTGTGGCCACCACATTCGCCCAGTTTGAACCCAGTCACGGATTTATGGAATGTGGTGTAGAGGTCCATTTGCACCAAAGATCCTGCACCTACAAATATTGGGGTAGGGGGTTTCTTACAGGAATTTCTGTCCTGGAAGAAGACACCACCTATAACCTTGATGGCTAATCTTGACATTCCAGCTGTTGTTGAACTACACATCCCAGCATGCTCTCCTTCAGTTTTGCTATTTTGCATGCTAAATCTGATGCAGAGCATGCTGGGATGTGTAGTTCAACAACAGCTGGAGTGTCAAGGTTAGCCATCAAGGACCTAGAGTTTCTTCTTATGAAAAATAAATAAATTACACCATATACATATGTTGCACTGAAAGTGTTGTTCTACCCCTGGGAGCTGCTGAATATAATGAACCTTTTTGTTGGGGTATTTTCTGACAGGTGCTTCCGGGGCGGAGCGAATCTCCTCTAAGGGGCGCGGAGCTGGATTACTGAACAGTCTCCAGGTGGATATAGATAACAGCACGGACAGCCGGGAGGATAAGAGCGGAGCGCTGCTTTCTCCCTCTGAGCCGTCATCGTTGCTACAAGACCTTCCTGCAAATGAGAACTCATCATTCATCCTCCTCAATCTAGCTAGATCAGGTAACTGTGTGCCCGTCACACTGACTGTTACCATATCATCACCTTATCCATGGCTGATGACTGTCTGAGGTAAATTTACTAAAGCTACTAAAAATTTAAATAGATGATGTTGCCCATAGAAACCAATCTGATTCTGGATACAATAGAGAAATGATAGACCGAGTCTGGTTGTCATGGAAAACATTTCCTTTTTTCATATCTATAAGAAGTCTGTGATGTAAGGAACCTATTGCACTCCTAGAGTGTACTAAAGGCATGGGGAACCTTTGGCCCTCCAGCTGTTGTTGCACTACATGTCCTGCTACAGTTTTGCTATTTGGCCATGCTAAAACTGTTGCAAGGCATGCTGGGAGGGGTTGTTCCACAATAGCTGGATGGCTAAAGGTTCCCCCATCCCTGGTGTAGCAGGTACACTGGCAGGTATCCTGCTTTTGTATTTGCAGTAAAACGCATGGTATTGTAACTCAGATGGATTGTAATGTGACTTTTATCTCGTAGGTCTAGGCTCCCCTTCTGAACACTTAGTCTTCGTTCAGGATGAAGCAGAGGATTCTGGGAACGATTTCCTGTCCAATGACTGCACAGACAGCAGCACCCCTTGGTTTCTACGGGTTCAGGAGTTGGCTCATGACAGTCTTATCGCTGCCACTCGGGCGCAACTAGCAAAAAGCGCAAAGAGCAGCAGTAATGGTAAGTGCCGCTACCTAGTAACGGTCAGACTATACCCGTTGTCCAGGGCTGCACCATTACAGTAGATAACTGTCCACAATTACTTTCTGCAGACTCTTCCTCAGAGCTATAGGTATGAGGTCAGTGTAATGCGTTTAATATAACGTGTTCCCGCTAGGCTGTTTTAGCGGGGCGCTGCGCCCTGCCCGATTTCTAAAGGGCAAAATGCGCCCTGCCCCTCCAGCAGCGCCCCACTAAAAGAGCCTGCTGCCTTACTTGCTGGTGTGCCCGGAGAAGCTCCAGGCACCGCAATCTCTGCGGCACTAGGCTTCCCCGGCAGCTCAGGGACTTCGGCGGGGCCAGGTCCGCCCCTTGCACGACGGAGGAAGCCTGGGCACGCCCCCTTTAGTGATGCGGTGGCCCGGGCATGCCCCCTTTAGTGTCGCGGCAGCCCGGGCACACCCTCTTTAGTGACGTTGGCGGGCCCGGTCCGTCCCCATGCCCTGCCCCTGTAAATACCTAGAGGGAACACTAATAACATTCCTCATCTGGCGCAAAGGAGTCAGCTGTATTATTAAATCATTACTACCCAATTGATTAAGAACCACATTAATGCAGTCACAATTAATATGATGGCGCCGTTTTCCATTCTCTGTAACCAGATATATGTAAACTTAGAGACTGTTCCGGAATGAAAGATTCCATGTAGTGGAGTTATTGTTTCACCTGCTTACAGATGCAGAAATGTTTATAATCCAAGGGATGGCGTCACAATGGCCGGTTCCCATATATGTTTATCTGAAACTGCTGTCAGTGATTTTGGCTATGTTGGCACTCCAGTTAATCAAAGTTTAATAATATAAATAAAAAAAAACACAATGGTGGCCAAATGCAATAGGCTCCAGGTTGGGTTATTGTGCAGGACGCCGGCCATACTCAGAGGTCTTTTAAAGGGGCATGGTTTTGCCTTGTGAATGACTCACAGTCTTGTCCATACGTTGTAGTGAGATACAAACCAGATTGTTCACATTTCACACAATCTTTACCTTTAATATTGCAAATATAAAATTGCCTCCATGGTTCAATTTTTGTCTATTCGATTTTGCTTATATAATAAATGAATCGAACTCTTTCGATTCCATCCCGATGTGCGCCCATGAGGCATCAAAATCAAATAGAAAAATAGACTGTGTAGGCAACACAATATAGTACAGATCTGTACTATATAGTCTGAATTTAATGTGTACACAATGCCGAGCAAATCGATTGAGACTATTGCACTGTGTGTACACCCCTTAAGCGTTATCTCTGGAGTGCCCTACTCCAAGTAGGAAGCTCTTAAGTTCTTCCTATGAGTTATGCTGGGTACAGAATAATTCTTCAGGTACTCTTTACCTAGCACGGCGCCCATCGCGGCCATCAAATGCACTAAAAAACGGGTGCGACGCGATGCCCGCGATTTCCCATAGGGAACAATGTTAAAAGTGTGATTGGACGCGATTTTACTGTTCAATGCCTCAATGCCCGCGATTTTTCCATAGGAAACAATGTTAAATGGGCCACAGAGCCCAAATAGTCCCCCTGAAGTCTGAAATGGCCCCCACAATTGTTAACGCCACCCCACGATCAACGTGAACCCGAAGCGTGGCGAGCGCAGCAGTACGCGTACTCCGACCTTTTCATACCCCCACTATCCACGTCGGCGTGGAGTTGAGAATAGAATAGTGTGGCGAGCCACCGAGCCCGAAGCGTGGCGAGCGCACGCGGATACCTTCACAGGTAAACGCGTCCCTTCGCGGGCTTCACAGGTATCCGCGTCCCCTCGCGGGGCTCGCCACGCTTCGGGCTCGGTGGCTCGCTACACTATTCTATTCTCAACTCCACGCCGACGTGGATAGTGGGGGTATGAAAAGGTCGGAGGACGCGTACCGCCGCCCCTCGCGGGCTCGCTGCGCTCGCCACGCTTCGGGTTCACGTTGATCGTGGGGTGGCGTTAACAATTGTGGGGGCCATTTCAGACTTCAGGGGGACTATTAGGGCTCTGTGGCCCATTTAATATTGTTTCCTATGTAAAAATCGCGGGCATTGAACAGTAAAATCGCGTCCAATCACACTTATCATTGATCCCTATGGGAAATCGCGAGCATCGCGTCGCACCCGATTTTTTTTTGTGCATGCGATGGCTGCGATGCCCGCGGTTTTTTACCCGCGATGGACATCGTGGGCGCCGTGCTGGGTAAAGAGTACCATTCTTCATTATGTGCAGCACTCCACTAGTGACCGCGACTGAGCGACCAGGCCAACCTGTCATTCCAAATCGACCCAAAATGACATATCGTCCCGATACACAGTGTGTACCTGGCTTATCTGTTACAAAGCAATTACCGCAACAATAAAATGGAGCACCTGTTGTAGCATGTGTTCGCTGACCCACAGGCCTACGGATCCGATAAGAATTGTCAGAGACCAAATTTAAAAGAAAGTACATTTGTTTTAGGAAAGTTACTAACAATGTTTAACTGTTATAATAAAATGATGAACAAAATGTAAGTATAGTATATATTGTAATATATGACCCCGGCTGTTCACATGTGTCCAGAATCTGCTTCCTCTTCAGCTCCCCCTGGTTTTATCTAGTTAGACGACAAGTCGCGTATTCCCAGTTATTGTTCAGGACTTCAGCAACGTGCTGTCCTCCGTTAGGTGTGATAGGTTGCAGAAAAGACGGTAGATGTATGAAGTAGTGATAAGGGAGAAGTGGCTCATGGCAACCAATCAGCACTGAGGTAACATCTGTAGCTTTCAAAATATCAAATTATACAGAGCAGCTGATTGGTTGCCATGGGCCACTTCTCCTCTGGCTTACTTCTCCTCCCTTATCACTGCTTCATACATCTACCCCAATATATGACCGTCACCTGTACACGTGAGAGGTGGTTACGTTCCTAGTTTAACACACGTCTCTTATCTCTGCCAGCTGACAGCGCATTGAACAGCTCTCCGGAGGCTGACGCGGCAGTTGCGCACCAAAAGAAGCGCCTCCGCTGCTCCGTCCCCAGCTGCGAAAGATCCTTCGTCTATCGAACACACCTGAAATATCACTTGAAAACCCACAGGTTAGTGGTGGCCTTTGATGCTACTGATGGCTATAATCTCAAATCCCCCTTCCCAGCATGCTGCTGGCTTTCTCTGCACCACTGTAGGCATTAGGACCCTGGGGTTGGCCCTTGCAGTCTAAACTGAACTAATGGGAGATGTACAACCAGGCTTCCTCACCATAGCCACCAGTGCTTTTCTGTGTAAATCCACCCATCTGTTACCTAGGAGACTGCAAGCACTTCCTGCAGTGATTTAATTTTTTCTTTGCCTGATTCCAGTATAGTGTAGAAGCTTAGGGGTGTAAGGCCTACAACCCAAAAGTGGACAGCCCCTTCCTAATGGCTGCAAAAAATTTTTTCTCATGGATGCCAATGTATTATGTGCTATTGGTTGCGCAGTAGGCCGCAGCGTAATGGCAGAACAGGCCGTGAAATGTTTAGAAATATTGATGATAAAGTCGCCAACACTTGCCCTAAGGGTGATGGACTTGGAAGTGTATTCCCTTAGCAGGTGGGAAATGAGGGCGGAGTCAGGCTATAGGGGTGTGGATGCTGATGCAGCCTGTCATCCATGATGAAGTCACTGATGGGCTGGGCCAATCAGTGACCTCTTCACCAGTAGCCAGATGCATCTGCACCTCCGTTTGGTGGCACGGTAGGTATTTTACATTGAAATCCCCAGAAGGGAACAGGGTATGGTGCCTCAATCCTATGGAGAGCATCCTGAGGTAGAGTGAGGTGTACCTGGACCTCGTGCCATCAATAAAACCTCACCTTTAACTGCCACTCGGCACGCCCCGCCAGTTGAGTCCCCTCATTGAGGAACCTGGGATAGTTAAGATACATACAGCTGACCATTGCTGTGATTGTAACCAATATTACATGATATAAAATAGATATTAGGATTAATTTGTGCAAGGTGGCAATTTATCTGTTGCAGATAACATCGCAGTATTCTAGAACCCCATTGGTTAGGTATACTCTCCAGTAGACTGTATCTAATTGGTGCTTATCAGGCAGATGTTTTATCTTTGGGGGTGGGGCATATAAGGTCTATGCCCCACCCCCACTGCTATCACAATCCAGGCATCAGTGGGTAGGATCAGACTAGCGTCTACTTGACCTCTTGCCTCCGATGGTAATTCCCTATATAACGTGCATTCTCAGAAACGACCGATCTTTCAAATGTCCAGCGGAGGGCTGCGGGAAAAGCTTCTATGTGCTCCAAAGGCTGAAAGTCCACATGCGCACTCACAACGGGGAGCGCCCGTTCCTGTGCTCGGAACCCGGCTGCGGGAAACAGTTCACTACAGCGGGCAATCTGAAGAACCATCTGCGCATCCACACCGGTGAGTACCGCTAGTGATGTTTGTAACATAGCTTCTTGTGATTGGCCGTCACTCATGACTCTACCGCCGGCAGGAGAGAAACCGTTTCTATGTGAGACCGAGGGATGTGGCCGCTCCTTTGCCGAGTATTCCAGTCTCAGAAAGCACCAAGTTGTCCATTCAGGTAAGGAGCGGGCTCCGTCTTGTCATTTTCAGGCCACGTGTATGGTCTTCCCACGTGACTAATGTATTGTCACTCGCAGGTGTGAAATCTCACCAGTGTCAGGTGTGTGGGAAGAACTTTTCTCAGAGTGGAAGTAGGAACGCTCATTTCCGGAAACATCACTTGGGGAGAAAGGAAGGTGAGCGCCTCCACACGGAGCAGGATTGCATTGGTCCGCCAAATGCAAGGGGAGTGCATGAGCGATTGCCCACCTCCGCGTTACTTTCATGTATCATCTTGCCTGCAACATACAGTGATTTTTTTGATTCAGCAGGTCCAAACTGTGGCCCTCCAGCTGTTGTGAAACTACAAGCCCCATCATGCCTTGCCAGTTTTAGCATTACCTAATTACAAAACAAGGCATGATGGGACTTGTAGTTTCACAACAGCTGGAGGGCCACGCCTGGTATAGATCTTCCATGTTCTTCAGCCATATCTGTAGAACATCATGCAAGTTCTTCTTCACTTCCTTGGGACATGAGACGGATCTACTTTCTGGATGGGTATGAGTCATAGGGTCGACAAGAGGAAGGTCGACGCGTCTGAAGGTCAACATGGGGTTAGGTCAGCACAAGCATTAGGCCAATATGTGGAAGGTTGACAGTCAAAAGGTCAACATGGGGGTTTTTCACGTTTTTTATTTCCCACATTTTTCCTGCCATGTCTGTGACATGGCAGGAAGCAGCTGATTGGCTGGCTGTTTATCACTCCATGTTATCACTTTTGAAGCTTAGAGAATCTGGCCCATGGTGCTTTGCTACGCTCGAAACCCTGTTTTATTCTCCCGCCACACCCTAGTGGATGGTAGGGCATGAAATACCGCCTGCCGGCGCAAAAAAAAAGTGAAAAAACCCCATGTCTACCTTTTTGACTGTTGACCTAATGCATGTGTCGACCTAACCCCATGTCAGCATTCAGTGGTCGACCAATGCATGTCGACCTTCCTCTTGTCGACCTAGTGACTGTAATACCTTCTGGATGCATTTATGAATACAGCAGAGCAATATAACCCTGGCTGTTGCAATAAAGACATGGATATGTGGAAGCCAGTACCATAACGTCACCTGAAGATGGGGAACAACTTTGTGACCTGCCTAGAAGTCATGGTTACCTGTATGTTCTGTCTTCCTATTCTAGATCACAGTAACTCCGCAGAACATCTCCACCTGAGCGAGGATGCTCTGCAGGACAGTCAGCTTCTCTCCGTGGCGTCAGGCAGACACTCTTATGAAGAGTACGTCTCCATTCTGCTAAACTAACAGCGCTGGACACGTTTCTTATTTAATGACTTTGACTGGCCACAGCCTGTACTGGAACTCATATTTGCTACAAGATCTAGTTTTCTAAAGTCTGTGGGGTGATGACCTCTGACCTGGAGGTGACCACAACGTTTCTCACTACCTGAAACGATCCGAGATCTGGGCCTGGTGGAAGTTTTGCATTCAGTGTGGACAAGATTGGTCTTTCTATAGAATATTGTACATTGCAGGCTCATACAGGCATAATAGACAGCAGCCCTAGAAGGTGTCTCTGGGAAGGCCACAATCCTCTGGGTCTTTCAGTTCTACAACCGATGGCTGCAGCTGAAATATGGTAACTGTATGTACTAAGAATGGTCTTCCTCCGTATACGAGGGCGTATAGAGACCACCACAGTTTCCGCTTAGCTGGTAACATACCATGTCAGGAAAGGGAGACCGTCAGGTTCTACCAGGGGCCAAAGTCACAAACATTGTGATTGTAAAATAAAACCAAGCAAAAAAAAATAAATAAAAAGTTTTTGTTTAATGTGAAATCCAGAAATGTTTTCCCAATATTTGACAGACTTCATTGTAAGGTTTAAAAGGTTCTTGCTAGAAGTGGGCGTGGCTTAATACTCTGGCTGTGTCATCAGTCCCATCCTCCAATCAGAAGACTTGTACATGGTACAGGAGAGCTCGCTATTGCCAGTGTTGCAGCGACAATCCGGCCACATAGAGGTTCAATGTTACATTCATTGTGCACAAGACACCTGTCCCTGTATTGTATAACCGCACAGAGCTACTGTGACCTGGCGCACAGAGTTGTGTACCTGTGTAAGTAAGAGACACAGAACAGTGTTACTGTATGTGAGTCTCTTCCTATGTTAGTAAGAGATGCATAGACGTGTGAGAGGCTGTGTCCTATCTGTATTTGTGTGACTGATGCATAGAAGTGTTACTGTGTGTGAGGACAGTCTATAGCAGAGGTGGGGAACCTCAGGCCCGGGGGCCGTATGCGGCCCCCGTAGCTGGTCTGAGTGGCCCTCCCTCCCACCCGCCTGGCAGCTTTGCCGGGAGTCAAGTACAGGGGAATTCTCGGGAGAGGTCGTTAGTTCTCGCAAGATTCCTCTTAGTCAACAGCAGCCGGAGACTGTCAGTCCTATTCAGTGGCAGCCGCCAGAGCGTGGGACGGCTGCAGCAGGACAATTTGTAAGAGACATTTTTACATATGGCCCCCGGAGGATTTTTTCCCCATACAAACGGCCCTTGGCACAAAAAAGGTTCCCCACCCCTGGTATATCATTTAATTTAGAAGCAGGTGTAGAATGTTAAGTTTATTATGTCCTGTCCACAAATATTGAAATTCATGACTGAGAATTTTTGGTAATCCTGCTGTTGTAATTGTGGCCTTAATTATCCATATTCCTTTTTAGTGCCTCCACTGACTGCGTATTTCTGCCTCTCATTTGTGTGTCTCTCCTGCTTCTGTTTCCTCTTTTTTTTTTTTTTTTCTCTCTGTGGACCTTTATTCAGGTCCGTTCGCATGCGGCCGATCTTTTGTATTTGCGCAATTCTGTGTGTGCAGCTACGGCAAACAATGTTCGCTGGGTGCACGCATCTAACCGTGCGGCCCCTTAGCATATGGGAACGCCCAGCGTTTCATGAGCGTTCCCATTAAAATGCTGGGCGTTCTCATGGTAATGGGCCAATGGGGGGAGGCGGGCAGCTGACATCACCGGGTGTCTGTTACACGCCCACTTCCCTCAGAATGTGCACGTTCCACATCATTCGATGGTCGCCGACCATCGAATTATGTGGGTGTTCTCCCGCAGGCTGCAAATGGATGTTCATGTAAAAGATCCATTTGCAGCTAATGCGAATGTACGTGACTTGCAAATGGTGGGCTGGCGGGGTTTGGTTGACTTGCAAGGATGCGAATTTGCATCTGAGCAAATCAACCAGAAAAAAAACCTGTGTGTGTCCCTGTAAATCTATTATACCCAAATATTGATACTCCCGGTTTATACAACCCAGTGCTTCCTGGAGTAACAGATCACAATGACTTGTCCCTGTCTTCTATCCCACCCTGGGTTTGTTTACCAACTTCAGCTGGTGATGCTGGCCCCTGTCATAGTCTAAAAGAGGAAAGACACAGATTTAGGTGCTAAAGAGTAATCTTTATAGAAAGTAACCATATAAATGATATATGCATACAGTAAAAATCCACAAAAGACCATGGGCCAGATTCTCTAAGCTTCAAAAGTGATAAAATGGAGAGTGATAAACAGCCAGCCGATCAGCTCCTACCTGTCATGTCACAGACTGTGTTTGAAAAATGTCACACAGGCGCTGATTGGCTGGCTGCTTATAATTCTCCATTTTATCACTTTTGAAGCTTAGAGAATCTGGCGCCATATGTAGTAATAAGTGATGTAATAAAGTCTTAGTCCAGTAGTAATTACATTATTCTCCAGTCAGTGAGTGCTCCCTCCTGCTTAGAGCACCAGTCTCTGGGCACTGGTCAGTGAGTGTTTGCACACCCTGAGCACACCAGTCACTTGGTGCCCGACCGCCTTAAAAACATCAAACTAAATGGTTTTGCTAAATTAAACTATGTAGAAAATCGACTTTATGATCAACAAAAAATGTGACATTGAATCAGTCTGACTATACATGTGTTGCAGGTGTCACAGTGATTCGGTGTCCTCATCCCAGCCATTATCCATCAGGTCTGGGTCTGTATTTCCCGGCATCCTCCTGGCTGGCTGTGGCCTGCGTGTAATCTGGGACCCAGCATCCTTCCTTGCCCCGCCCTAGGACATAGAGGGAAATGTATAACTGAAGATGCAGCACCTCCGGAACACAACGGTACTGTATATGGAATCTGACCATTTACCTTTGTCACACGTTCAAAGAGGTATGGTCTTGTTGCCACCTGCCTCTTCATCTGCTGCAGCTCCTCCTTATACTCCTGGGTTCTCTTCCGCTCAGACTGCCTACAAGACCCAGCACAGTTACAATGACATTCCTGTCCACCTTCACAGGTAAATACTCTCTATATCAAAAGTGGTGATGAGGAGATTTGTCTTACCTGTTAAATCTTTCTTGGAGGACGTCAGGGGCCACAGGCTAACGCTGGGTGCTGGAAGCTTCTCTCCCACTCCAACTACCCAAGAGTACCCCCCAGGCAGACCAGGCTCCTCCCCTTCTCTACCCGGCCTCCAGGCCAGGCAGCCCAGTTTTTTAACAAGCCAAGGCAGGAGACAAGAGAGAAAGAAGAGAAGCACCATACAGAAACACATTCTAGTGCGCACAACAGAGGAACTAGGTAACTATATCATTAATGGAACTAAAGCAGGCGTGGCAGGGAGGGAGCCCTGTGGCCCCTGACGTCCTCGAAGAAAGAGCTTTAAATTTGCTCAACTGTTGCACCAGCCCAAGATGCATCCACAGACCTAGTGGAATGAGCCTGTACCCTGCAGGTCCAAGTATGCCTGCCTGATGACAGAGCGAAGCCAGCGGGCAATCGTCTGCTTAGTAGCAGGCCATCCCCTCTTTTGTAACCCATAGAGCACAAAGAGAGAGTCCGATTTCCAGAAGGACTTAGTGTGGAGCACATAGATGCATAAGCCAATGAAGACTGTGCAGGAGAAGCACCCGGCCCCTGAAAGGCTTGGACCACAATCTCTTGGTTGACGTGAAACCTGGACTCCACTTTAGGGAGGTGAGAAGGAACAGTTCTAAGAACTGCCTGATCTGAGTGGGAGATCAGAAACGGGGACTGACAAGAAAGAGCTGACAGGTCACTCTCCCAAATGAGCCAACAAAAGTCCACTGACCGCAAAGGCTCAAATGGTGGGGCCTGAAGAGCAGTAAGTACCAGGGAAAGATCCCACGAGGCAACCGGGGGAAACAAATGGAGGCTGGATATGCAGGACGCCCTGCATGAATGTGCAGACATCCGGTAACAATACTAACTTCCTACAGAACAAGATGGACAAAGCCGAAACCTCTACCTTCAAAGTAGACCAGCGCAATCCGGCCAACTGGATCTGCACTGGGCAACCTTGGAGCCAGGGTTCCACCAAGCAAAGGAGGTGGAAGACTGCCCTCAGTACGAGGTCATTGATGGGTAGTTAGCTTTCCTGTGAGTTCCATAGTCCCTGGATGGATCACTGGTAAGTCACTGCCCCCAACCCGCGGAGACTGGCATCCGCAGTGAGGAGAGTCCACTGTTGTATGGTTAAGGAGTAGCCTGGAAGACGACCTCCCAAACCCATGTGTCTGTCATGGATGCCAGCCAGACGTCTGAAAACCCCAACAGGCAGCTTCCCACCTTGGGATCCCCCAGGTGGAGGCCCGCCCCGTCATGCGGAGGTTTTGTCCTCTGGCTTATGGTCAGGATGCCTGGTGGCCCAGGGATGCTTGCCCTTGGGTTTGGAGGACCTGGCAACTTGGGGTTGTGCCCTAGAAAAGGAATCTTCCCCCTAACCGTACCCTGGAAGTGGAAGGTAGCACGGGGACATTGTGTCTAGCAGAAGGTAGGAAAGCTGCCTTGAAATCTGCTACCGTAGCTATTTTATCTAGTTTGGACCCAAACATAAGGGAGCCCTCGAAGGGAAGCTCCTCTAAGGCTTTCTTGGAGTCCGGGTCCGCCGTCCAAGAGCGCAGCCACAAAGATTGCCGTGCCGCGGCTGCTGAAGGGTGGCCACATAAATAGCTGCCTCGCCTAAATACAGGGTGGCATACAATGCAAGCAAAAAATTGTCACTTAGCTCCTTAAACAACTATGGGTCACTGGGGCCCACTCTAACCTAGGCTCTCTGGCGGCGAAGCAGTGGATCTCCGGGTGGCTTAGAAGCTCTTTGTATCCCTGGCCGCATGTAGCTGAGGGTGGGAAGGATCAGTGGCGGGAATTGACACCACGTGGATATCTCTCCAAGCAGGAATCACGGTTGGTCACTACAGACTGAGATCTTTGACCAGTTGGTCTTAAAATTTCCAACCCTGAGGACACCTGCCATTTGATCCTATCCCCCTATTGGAGTCTCTAAGCGATGTGGGAGACTGCGGCCTAAACAGTCTACAGCCCTACAACATCTACTGGGCCTTCAACCTACTGTGGCCCCCACATTCGCACCCATTCGAGGACCATTGGAAATCTGTTTGTGGGACTGGATCACAATCACCAACAGTGGTAACTATTGGGCAACTCCCCTTATTACCCCAGCTACTACCCATTTCCATCTTGCTTGGGTCCAATCCATTCAGCCTCCGGTCCAATTATTGACCCACCTTTTATTATTGTCCACCTTTTATTATTGTATGTGAATGTCTAATGATATGTTATTTTAAATTGTTATTAAATATTTGTATGATTATTTCATCACTACCAGCGCCACTTCTTTTTCTTGTTTATATCGCTGGTACACACTGGCTGACGGACATGTGATCGATGATATATGTGTGTACCCAGCTTTAGCGTGCCTTGAAGATGAGATATAGGCAGATATCATGGACATTCCGCCTTTGGTGAAACACGTGTGTAAGCCTCTCATAACTTTTTTTTTTTTACTGCAAATTATTGAACTTTTTTGTTTTTTTGGGGGGGTTACTTCATTGAGTGACTTGCGCATCATTACCCTATCTCTGGGTTATAATGCTTAATGCCACCTGACTTGGACTCCAGCAGGTTTGGACAGATGGCAGCTCTGCTGCAAAACTTCTGTTTCTATGACTCCCCAGCAGCCGTGATCTGTGCTCAGCAGAACCGTCTCAGGGTCCCTGGGGGAAGTCACCTACCTATTCTCTCTCAGCTTCTCCTTATGGGCGTCTGCGAGCGGCGTATGTTTGTCTAGCGCTCGTGCTCGCCTGGACACCGATTTCTGCATTCTGAGGCATTTCTGTCTGTGCTTGTGCAGCCACTTCTCCTGCTCTCTGTCCTCGTTATCCCGTTCCTCTAGTGACGTCCTATAAGAGAGAATCTCATCAATATAATACATAGCAACCATGTTAATGAGGACTCTCATCCTAGGCCAGAGCAATCTATAAAGAAAAGGGCATGAGTCATTTGGGGAATTTAAGGTAAAGACCAATCTGCAGGGTGTATAATATTATCTTACTACAGTAATATGTGACACATCATGAAAACTTTACAGGGTCACTGCTCTGTTTTCACTGTGACATCCTCCCCCTTCATTCCCCTCTGCCATCACATGATATTTGTTTTCCATCCAGAGAGATTTTGAAAAGGAGATAGACTTCTAAGCTGTAGCTATGTAAAAGTGTCTATAAATGCAAGCTTAGAAGGTACTATATTTACAGGAAAAGGTTGATGTTATATTGCTGCTGTAAAGACCATACTTATTATTGTCCCCACCAGAAAGAAATTCTATGCAGCCAATATTGATTAGATAGGACATACCTGATGGCAACATCCCTCCTCTTGGTGGTATCTGTTATATACACCGGCAGGGTATTGGAAGACAAGCTGGAGAGATGGTTGGAATATCTCACAGGCTGCGAGTCCTGAAGAACTTCCTGCAGACAGAGTAACGTGCTCCGTAATAGCATGGAACACAAGAGATCGAATCCTATAGACAGTGTCATCTGTTCTCTGACAAATCACCAGCAACATTAATGACGCGGAGCGCAGAAAGACAGAAGATGCTACAGTAAAATGTGATATTCTGGCTAGAGAACCTGGCTATATAAGCACTATCATAGAGGGAGGGGATTCCGCTATGCTACTCTGCAGGTCCCCAGCCTTTGCACATTGCTGTACATAGGGGATAAACTGCTGTACTTATGTCATTGTGATGTGTGTTCTAAGCACAGACTAGCTTATGTATAGCAATTCACATAATTATGTAACGACAATAGTAGAGGCACTTGCCCACAAGAGCTTACATTCAAGAGGGAAATTCAGGGCCCACCACTGTACTAGACACAGTCTGGTAGAAAGAGGTGTCCTATAGGCTAAACCAGTCTTCGAGATCTACCTACATTCCATGTTTTCCAGGTCACCTGTGGATGTGTAGAATGTGTCATTTAGGTTTCATTGCAGCACACGTTTAAAAATGTGACAGTTAGTAATTATTACACCTGTGCACCAGCTAGGTGGTCAGGAAGACGTGACCGTAATGACTGCACCTGTGCACCAGCTAGGTGGTCAGGAAGACCTGACCATAATGGCTGCATCTGTGCACCAGCTAGGTGGTCAGGAAGACCTGACCATAATGACTGCATCTGTGCACCAGCTAGGTGGTCAGGAAGACCTGACCATAATGACTGCGCCTGTGCACCAGCTAGGTGGTCTGGGAGTTGTGACCATAATGACTGCACCTGTGCACCAGCTAGGTGGTCTGGGAGATGTGACTGTAATGACTGCACCTGTGCACCAGCTAGGTGGTCTGGGAGATGTGACTGTAATGACTGCACCTGTGCACCAGCTAGGTGGTCAGGAAGACGTGACAGTAATGACTGCACCTGTGCACCAGCTAGGTGGTCTGGGAGACGTGACAGCAATGCCTGCATCTGTGCACCAGCTAGGTGGTCAGGAAGACGTGACCGTAATGACTGCATCTGTGCACCAGCTAGGTGGTCAGGAAGACCTGACCATAATGACTGCACCTGTGCACCAGCTAGGTGGTCTGGGAGTCGTGAACATAATGACTGCACCTGTGCACCAGCTAGGTGGTCTGGGAGTAGTGGCCGTAATGACTGCACCTGTGCACCAGCTAGGTGGTCTGGAAGACGTGACCGCAATGACTGCACCTGTGCACCAGCTAGGTGGTCTGGAAGACGTGACAGTAATGACTGCACCTGTGCACCAGCTAGGTGCTCTGGGAGACGTGACCGTAATGACTGCGCCTGTGCACCAGCTACCTGGTCTGGGAGACGTGACTGTAATGACTGCGCCTGTGCACCAGCTACCTGGTCAGGGAGACGTGACCGTAATGACTGCACCTGTGCACCAGCTAGGTGGCCTAGGAGACGTGACCGTAATGACTGCACCTGTGCACCAGCTAGTTGGTCTGGGAGACGTGACCGTAATGACTGCACCTGTGCACCAGCTAGCTGGTCTGGGAGACGTGACCGTAATGACTGCACCTGTGCACCAGCTAGGTGGCCTGGGAGACGTGACCGTAATGACTGCACCTGTGCACCAGCTAGGGGGTCTGGGAGACGTGACCGTAATGACTGCACCTGTGCACCAGCTAGGTGGTCTGGGAGACATGACCCTAATGACTGCACCTGTGCACCAGATAGTTGGTCTGGGAGACGTGACCGTAATGACTGCACCTGGGCACCAGCTAGCTGGTCTGGGAGACGTGACCGTAATGACTGCACCTGTGCACCAGCTAGGTGGCCTGGGAGACGTGACCGTAATGACTGCACCTGTGCACCAGCTAGGGGGTCTGGGAGACGTGACCGTAATGACTGCACCTGTGCACCAGCTAGGTGGTCTGGGAGACGTGACCCTAATGACTGCACCTGTGCACCAGCTAGGTGGTCTGGGAGACGTGACCGTAATGACTGCACCTGTGCACCAGCTAGCTGGTCTGAGAGACGTGACCGTAATGACTGCACCTGTGCACCAGCTAGGTGGTCTGGGAGACGTGACAGTTATGACTGCACCTGTGCACCAGCTAAGAGATCTGGGAGACAAGAACCAGATTGGCTAGCTCTGAGCTAAACCTCTTTCCTGACACATTGATCTCACCCCAGTAAGGTATTGTGTAGAATGCCTGCAGTGCAACTAAATTTTCTATATGCCCCCTTGCTGTATGACTATAGAACAGGGATGGGGAATCTTTGGCCCTCCAGTTGTACTACATATCTCATTATGCCATGCTTCAGTTTTGCTATTTGGCCATGCTACAACTGTTGCAGGGCATACTGGGATGCGTAGGTCAACAACAGCTGGAGTGCCCCCATCCATTCCTTCTGTAGAAGGACGTCTCACCTGCATGTCCTCTGCCCGGCTGTTTCTCTTCCTATCCCTCAAGCGGGACGTTCGCAGAAGGAAGGGTTTGTTCACTGTAGGTTCGCAGACCCGCTGCTTCTCCATAGAGAGTTTCTGGAAGCTTCTGTACAGTGCCTGGAAGTCCGGGACAGAGGGGTTTGTGCGAGGCTGAAAGGTCAGGTTCTTATCTAAGAAATCCAGATGCCGCTGTTTGCTTGTCAGGCTGGTTCTGGAATGTGGGTCCCTGATTGTGCGACTGATGGATATAGGAGCCGAGGAGCTCTGCAGCAGATCCTGAGCCCTTATCTGACCATTGATCTTTCTTAGGAGTTCAGCTTCTGTGGAGAAAAGAATGGGGTAAGAGGGGTAAATGGCGCCTTCCTGCCACGCGGGTCATTCATCTGACCAGTGTACTGGTATCACCTGTAAACCAGTGCCCGCCTCCCTCTACAGTCACCAATCACAGGGCCTGGTTCTTCGTCACGTTATGCACAGCGCAGCGCAGGTCTCACCTCTCAGTTTGTCACTGACTGTGGGGTCCAGGACCGATTTGGGGATCGCTTTCCTGACGCTTTGTGTCTTCTGTATTGGGGCTGTGACTGGCCTCTCTGCTTGTCTCCTTCTCTCTTCTGAGAGAAAGCGGAATGGCTTCTGCGTGGACGCCAGCAGCTCAGCGCGATTCTGGAGCCCAGATTTCCTCCTTTCCTTAAATTGCTCCATGATCTCGTTGTAGAGAGGCAAGAAAACGTGGGCCGGCACGGGCTGGGCACGGAACTTCTTTAAGCATTCAGCATCGTCCTCATCCCAGGAATCTTCTGGCTCAGCCCATGCTGTAGACCTCTTCTCTCGCTTCTCTGCTTCCCGGATAGTCATGTGGAAAGGGCGGGGCACCGTGAATTCCGGGGCTTTCTTGGAGGTCTTAGGCTTTGGGACTGTGTTTGTGGGTGGGCTGTGAGAAATAAGAGAAATCAGCTTGTTAATCCTGAACACGCTAATTATTACACTATACAGAACATACAAGGTGTGCCTCTGATGAAAACTGCCAAGGAGCAGTTGAATCAGCTGTCAGGATAACAGCTGTCACCATTGAAACTACGTCTTTGCATTAAAACACAATTTTTCTTTCACCAACTGCTGAGTGCTGGCTCCAATTCCTTTCCCTGAAGGGGTAAGTGCTTTTAAACATACAGGGTACATACTGGAGGCAACAGCTCCAAAATCACAGGCGTAAAGTCAGCTGACTATAAAAGCCGTAATGGTGTACGTATGCAAAACTGCAAATGTGCCAGCTTTATTCCCAGCAGTGTCTAGGTGAACTTCAAAAAGTCGACATGCAAAGGGAAAAAGGATGACACGAGCGAATTAGAATGAGAGAATTATCCCCAGAGACTGATGCAGGGGATTATTCAGACCTGATCACAGAGCTGCGAATTTGCAGCTTGGCCGATTATTGATCAACTGTGTACAAATCATAGTGCGCAAGCGCGAAGCCATCCGGCGATTAAATACAGAGTTTTTTTTAATCGCAAGGTTGCTTGAAAGGAAGTCCGCGTTAGTGGGTGGTAACCAGATCTTTTATGGGCGTGTCAGGGAAAAAGCAGGCCTGCCCAGGCATTGTCACAGAGGGAGTGTGACATTGGTCCGATGAGTCGCACATGAGTAGGTGGTGGGCTACGTACAGACTGCACACACTGTGAAAACCATTACATGGTGAGTTGTGAATGGGTCTGCAGCTAATCGCTGATCTGCGATATTTTCGCAAGCCTTTTGCAGCTTTGCACAGGGTGGGATTTTACCCTGGTGGGGCGGTGGCTATCTGACTGCAGGATGTGGCAAATTAGCAGAGAAGCAAACAGGTCTGAATAACCCCACAGTTTGTCTCAGACTTTCCGGACTACTCCGCATTTTGCCTGTGCGGTCGGTGCGGCGTCAGCGCTGCCCGCCCATGTGTAGACTCCCCTGGAGAAGCAGACTGCAGAGACGTGCATTCAGGAGATAGGGTCACATATTGCAATGCGATCCTGGGTAGTAAATACTGCCCAGATCACATTGCATATGCGATTATATTAAATGGACCCACTGGTGAGATGCTTTCATACTGGCCTCCTGGGTTCTGTAACAGGTACAAATAAGGGAAATAAACATACAGGAAGCATAATAATGTGTTTAGGACTCACTTCTGGAATCCCCGGAGATATTCATCCTGGTGGCTATCTACAGCACCATTGGAGAATACATGTGCTATAGCAGAGTCCTTGTGTTCCAGGGCTGTCTGTGGACGATAAGACTCATACAGAGCGTTCAGTTCCTGCACATAAATGCTGTTCCGGTTCTTCAGTGTCTGCAGCATGTCCTGTAATTCCTGGCTACCATCCTCTGCATCCAAATAGTCCATCAGCCTGGCGACTCTTCCCTGGGCTGCTTCACCGATATCATCCTTCCAGGTCATTGCACATCTAGCTGGAGACATGTCGGTCATTGGTCAGAGACACCGAGCACAAATGTCACCAGCTGGTTACATACTGGTGCACAACTGGGACAGACTGACCCCAGGTAATAGTAATATTGGATGGTGTGGATCATTTGGTCTTCAACAACTGAGTCAACTAATCCCGGAGAGGTCATGCTTGTTGACCTAGTTGTTGTAGACCAAATGACCGTATCCCATATTGGGGTACACACACACTGGACTGTACCGTACTCAGACAAGTGCTAGGGGACACTGTTCTTAAAGAAAATCCAAGGCATAACTTATTTCGGTACTTGTTTCCTAGCACGGCCACAATCGCGGGTAATTTTTTAGTGGCCTGCGATGCGACCGACGCGATGCCCGCGATTTCCCATTGAAATGCATTGAAAAAAGTCAAAATCGCGTCGGTCGCATCATAGGCGGCTAAAAAAGCCTTAAATGGTCCAGACGCGATGCCCGCGATTTCCCATAGGGAACAATGTTAAATGCCTCAATTTACCCAAATCAACATAGGAAACAATGGTAAATGGGCCAAAAACACCCCTGAACAGTGAAATGGCCCCCCAAAATTATTTAACGCCACCCCACGATCAACGTGAACCCGAAGCGTGGCGAGCGCAGCGAGCCCGCGAGGGGCGGCGGTACGCGTCCTCCGACCTTTTCATACCCCTACTATCTACGTCGGCGTGGAGTTGAGAATAGAATAGTGTGGCGAGCGGACGCGGATACCTTCCCAGGTAAACGCGTCCCTTCGCGGGCTTCACAGGTATCCGCGTCCGCTCGCCACGCTTTAGGCTCGGTGGCTCGCTGCGCTCGCCACACTATTCTATTCTCAACTCCACGCCGACGTGGATAGTAGGGGTATGAAAAGGTCGGAGGACGTGTACCGCCGCCCCTCGCGGGCTCGCTGCGCTTGCCACGCTTCGGGTTCACGTTGATCGTGGGGTGGCGTTAACTAATTTTGGGGGGCCATTTCACTGTTCAGGGGTGTTTTGGGGGGTTTCTGGACCATTTACCATTGTTCCCTATGTTGATTTGGGAAAATTGAGGCATTTAACATTGTTACCTATGGGAAATCGCGGGCATCGCGTCGGTCGCATCGCATGCGATGCGATCGACGCGATTTTTTTACCTGCGATGCCCAAGATCATGATCGGTGTGGCCGTGCTAGGAAACAAGTACCCTTATTTCCAACATGAACGGAATGGCAAGTGAGGGGGGATCAGAGGGGTCCCAGGGCTCATGGACTCACTGCTGGGCTGTGGTGACAATATATTTTAAGCTGATGGCACCTGTCGTCACTTAACTAGAAAAAAATTATAATTTAAAAGTCCATCCACACCAAACCCCCTCCCTTACCATGTCACTTTGACATTGTAATGTCATGACACTGGCGCTGCGCCAGTGCTTTCGTGTCTCTTGCCACCAAGGAGTAGCGCGGAGACCAGAGGGGCTGCCCGTGCTGACATTCCGCACTGCTCCTGTCCCCCACTCTCAGTTCTCTTGCTGTTCTTTTACCACTACCGCCTACCCCGCTCCTGCCAGCAGCCTGTACAGCTACTAGATCTCCAGGAATCAATGGTACATGAGGTGGCAACCCTAGGATAGGTCTGAGGGGCACATGATGAGGTTTAAAGATTTGAGATACATGTGAATGGCCTGATGGGCATGTGATGAGGTGTGAGGTACGTGTGTATGGTCTGAAGGGCATGTGATGAGCTGTGAGGTACGTGTGTATGGTCTGAGGGGCATGTGATGAGGTTGTGGCAAATGTGGATGGTCTGAGGGGCATGTGATGAGGTTGTGGCACATGTGGATGGTCTGAGGGGCATGTGATGAGGTTGTGGCACATGTGGATGGTCTGAGGGGCATGTGATGAGGTTGTGGCACATGTGGATGGTCTGAGGCATGGGTCCTCAAACTGCGGCCCTCCAGATGTTGTGAAACTACAAATCCCAGCATGCCTTGCCCCAGTTTTAACACTCCCTTATAGCAAAACTGTGGCAAGGCATGCTGGGATTTGTAGTTTCACAACATCTGGAGGGCCGCAGTTTGAGGACCCATGGTCTGAGGGGCATGTGATGGGGTATGGGTAAAATCCGGAATCGGATATGACACCGGAATGCCGGACTGGACATCAAACTCTGCATTCCGGAGCTTGTAGTATCCGGTCCGGGGTTGTCCTGTCCGGGGGTGCTCCATCTGATGGGGCTGCTCTCGCACCTGTCACCTGGGAGAGGAGAGGGGGGAGAATACAGCCTCACCGCATGGTCCGGGGGTGTAATAAAAACTGGAACGTTCCAGACCACACGGGGAGGCTGTAATCTCCCCTTCCCCATGTCCCTGGTGTAAGCAATCACAGGTATCCCCCCGGACAAGACACCCCCCGCATGGGACACCCCTCGGACCAGACACTATAAGCTCCGGAATGCAGAGTTTGATGTCTGGTCCGGCGTTCCGGTGTCTTATCCGGGTCCGGTTTTTACTTAGTCCCCATGTGATGAGGTTGTGGCACATGTGGATGGTCTGAGGGGCATGTCATGAGGTTGTGGCACATGTTGATGGTCTGAGGGGCATGTGATGAGGTTGTGGCACATGTGGATGGTCTGAGCGGCATCTGATGAGGTTGTGGCACATGTGGATGGTCTGAGCGGCATCTGATGAGGTTGTGGCACATGTGGATGGTCTGATAGGCATGTCATGAGGTTGTGGCGCATGTTGATGTTCTGAGGGGCATGTGATGAGGTTGTGGCACATGTGGATGGTCTGAGGGGCATATGATGAGGTTGTTGTGGCACATGTGGTGATTGCAGGTGATGACAATCACATATTACGAAGGACGTCCAGGAGCACCCTCCTAGGGAGGGTCATGTTGGGAGTTAGGTCATTGGCAAAATGCACCCTACGCTTCCCTATATGTATGTATTTATGTACTAGGTGATTCATCGCGCCCTACGGGCGCTCTTCACACCGTCGTAAGGGGCTGCGCCCCCTTAATTTGTGAACGTTTGTATATGAGAAATATGGTTAGAATTGTATGAAAGATGCCCTGTATTGCAACTTAGGTGTCCGCGAATCGCGGGAGGGGGGGTCGCGGAGGGTGCCGCGAATTGCAGGAGGGGGGGTCGCGGGGGGTGCCGCGAATTGCAGGAGGGGGGGTTGTGGGGGGGGTGGATGCTGCGAATCGCGGGAGGGGAGGGATTGCAGAGAATCGCGGGAGGGGGGTCGCGGGGTGGGTTGCCGCAAATCGCGGGAGGGGGGTTGCGGGGGTGGGGGTTGCGGCGAATCATGGTAGGGGGGGTCGCGGGGGGTGTGCCGTGAATCACGGGAGGGGGGGTCACGGGGTGGGGTGCCGAGAATCGCGGGGGGTGTGTGTGTGTGCCGTGAATCGCGGGAGTGGGGGTTGCGGGGGGGTGGGGGGGGTGTGACGCGAATCGCCACAAGAAAAAATCAACACAGAAAGGTCAACACATGTAAATGTTGACATAAGTGTGGCACTTCATTGGTGTCCATGTCGGCACATGAGAATGAATATGAAAACATTCAAAAAATGAAAAAAAAAACTTCAAAAACTCATGTCAACCTTTTTCATTGTCGACCATAGCCATGTCAGTGTTTTCCATGTGCAATTTAATTCTGGAGCTGCCGCGAATCGCGGGGGGGGTGCCGCGAATTGCGGGAGGGGGGGTCGCGGGGGTGGGTGCCGCGAATCGCGGGAGGGGGGGGTTACGGGGTGGGGGTTGCGGCGAATCATGGGAGGGGGGGGTCGCGGGGGTGTGCCGTGAATCACGGGAGGGGGGGTCACGGGGTGGGGTGCCGAGAATCGCGGGGTAGGTGTGTGTGTGCCGTGAATCGCGGGAGTGGGGGTTGTGGGGGGGGGGGTGGGGGGGTGTGACGCAAATCGCCACAAGAAAAAAATCAACACAGAAAGGTCAACACATGTAAATGTTGACATAAGTGTGGCACTTCATTGGTGTCCATGTCGACACATGAGAATGAATATGAAAATATTCAAAAAATGACAAAAAAACTTCAAAAACTCATGTCAACCCTTTTCATTGTCGACCATAGCCATGTCAGTGTTTTCCATGTGCAATTTCATTCTGGAGCTGCCGCGAATCACGGGGGGGTGCCGCGAATTGCGGGAGGGGGGGTCGCGGGGGTGGGTGCCGCGAATTGCGGGAGGGCGGGGTTCACAGGGGTTCCGGTGGGGGGTTGCCGCGAATTGCGGGAGGTGGGGGGTCACGGGGGGTGCCGCGAATCGCGGGAGGGGGGGTTGCGGGGGGGTGTGACGCGAATCGCCACAAGAAAAAATCAACACAGAAAGGTCAACACATGTAAATGTTGACATAAGTGTGCCACTTCATTGGTGTCCATGTCGACACATGACAATGAATATGAAAAAATTAAAAAAATTAAAAATAAATCTTCAAAAACTCATGTCAACCTTTTTCATTGTCGACCATAGCCATGTCAGTGTTTTGCATGTGCCATTTAATCCTGGGGCTGCTGCGAATTGCGGGGGGGTGCCGCGAATCGCGGGAGGGGGGTCGCGGGGGGGGGGTGTTTTTTCCGCGAATCGGGGGGGTCACGGGGGAGGGTTTGCCGCGATTCGCGGGAGGGGGGGGTCGCGGGGTGGTGGTTATGCCGCGAATTGCGGGAGGGGTCGTGGGGGGGTTCTTTTTGCAGCGAATCGCGGGAGGGGGGGTCGCGGGGGTGTTTTTGCTGCGAATCGCGGTAGGGGGGGGTCGCGGGGGAGCGGGTGTTTTTGCCGCGAATCGCGGGAGGGGCGCGGGGGGGGAGGTTTTGCCGCAAATCGCGGGAGGGGGGCGCTCACCTGGTGGCTGTGGAGTAGCAGTGCTGGGCAACATGGGAAGGCAGTGGGTGTCTGGCACTGTCTGTGGGCTCACTGGGCTGGTTCTCTGTCACATACCTCCCAACATGACCCTCTCCAGGAGGGACACAATGCTCTGTTTCTAGACTTCCCCTTAATGTATGATTGCCATCACCTGTTTTAAACAGGTTAATTTCTCAGAAAGGTGTTCAGCACAGATGAAGGCAATCACACATTAAGAGGAAAGTCCAGGAACAGAGCGTTATAGACACAGACACCCACTTTGAGTGACAGATGTAGCCAAATATATAGGAGATGTATACACCTGCTAAAGGATTGTGCACTATGACACCAGTCCCTATCCTTTTATCCCAAACGTTGGTTTTTATGGCGCCATAGTCTTAAGTGTCCTGGACACCCCAAGCCTTATTCATCCTCATGCTGGGGTCCTCCTCAAGTCACTCACCCGGTCCCGGATTCTCGATCTGCAGCCCGGCTAAGTGCACCCAATGCAGCTATTTCCAAGCTTCCCATTGGACGAGCGTCGTCGTGGATACCACAAACAAACGCGCCCACGGGGAGGAGACTCGGGCTGCCATATTAGAATTGGGAAAAAAAATCTGCGACCTGAGGGCTAACCCCCTGCCCTCTGCGAGAGGCGTGGGCGGATCACGCGTCCGCACGCTCTTGAGTGGACGACGTTGCCACAAATCACTACCGCGCCGGAGTACGAGGCGCTGGGTACCCGTGACGTCATCAGATCTGCGACCGAAGCGGCTGACAGGTGCGACCTGGGTCCCCTCGCCCTCCAGCTGTGGCACACACACACTGTGCTGTACATATATCGTTACACACAGGGGGTGGCGGGACACTGGGGTGCACGCTTTACGTTGTGTCATAGTTATTGGGGTGTAACGTTTGTTATAGTGATATGCAATACAGAGCAGTCACCAGCCAAGTGTATTGTGTAACAACAGGAATATAGGTGTCTGTATATCAAGGTCACTCTATCCTCTCATACAATGACTCCTGTCAATCTGCCTCCTTACACAATGGCTCCTGTCGCTCTGTGCCCCCTCACACGATGGCTCCTGACGTTTTGTGCCGCCTCACACAATGGCTCCTGTCTCTCTCTGTCCCCTCATACAATGGCTCCTGTCACTCTGCTCATACGATGGTTACTGTCACTCTGTCCCCTCACACGATGGCTCCTGTCGCCCTGTGCTCCCTCCCTCACGCGATGGCTCCTGTCGCCCTGTGCCCCCTCACGTGATGGCTATTCATTTTCAGAAACAAGATTGAGTGATTGTCCCACACCAGGCCCTTTGTCCGCTGTTTACAATGTATAGCAATAGCATTAATAATGTTGTGTCTAAATGAGATTTTGCTTTGTATATCTCCACAGAGGACTGGTAACCTGCAAGGGCCATGCTTCGTCCGTCGCGTCACCCCTGTCTCTTCAGGCTTCTGGAATCCCACCGGGCACTCAGCTCTGCAGCCTCCTCCCTCTATGATGCCGTTATTTCTGGTGGGGGCATGGTCGGCACTGCAATGGCCTGTGCTCTTGGTGAGGAAAGCGCTTTCATTATGGTTATACCACGGGCGAGTGCTGCTAATGGGTGACCCAGTGTAAGATGTCTTGTGTCCTTCACATACAACAGTTCTGCATGTGGGGTCTTAACTGAGGGAAATAAATGAGCCAACCACGAGGTGTAACTAATGTCTCCTTTTCTACCTCGTGAGCTTGCTGCCTGCTCCCTATATTGAATCTTCCCCTTAGACTCTGTTATCAGTAGAGACAGGATTATATGCAACAAAAAAAGCTTGAAATATGCATGAAAAATACTTAAAATATGCAGGAAAATCTTCAAAATCTTCAAAATAAAAAATACAAAATATATAGTAATTTATAGTTTTTTTATTTAAATCAGCATACAATTAGTAAGCAGTATATGACCAGCAGTAAAATATATATTTATAATGCCCCCAGCAGTAAAATGGATATAATACCCCCAGCAGTAAAGTGGATATAATACCCCCAGCAGTAAAGTGGATATAATACCCCCAGCAGTAAAGTGGATATAATACCCCCAGCAGTAAAGTGGATATAATACCCCCAGCAGATAAATGGATATAATGCCCCCAGCAGATAAATGGATATAATGCCCCCAGCAGTAAAATGGATATAATGCCCCCAGCAGTAAAATGGATATAATACCCCCAGCAGTAAAGTGGATATAATACCCCCAGCAGTAAAGTGGATATAATACCCCCAGCAGTAAAGTGGATATAATGCCCCCAGCAGTAAAATGGATATAAAGCCCCCAGCAGTAAAATGGATATAAAGCCCCCAGCAGTAAAATGGATATAATGCCCCCAGCAGTAAAATGGATATAATGCCCCCAGCAGTAAAATGGATATAATGCCCCCAGCAGTAAAATGGATATAATACCCCCAGCAGATAAATGGATATAATGCCCCCAGCAGTAAAATGGATATAATGCCCCCAGCAGATAAATGGATATAATGCCCCCAGCAGATACATTGATATAATGCCCCCAGCAGATACATTGATATAATGCCCCCAGCAGTGACACAAATACTCTACTGCACTGTAAGTGCCAGTAACACTCACCGTTGGCCCACTCTCACTCTTGTGTGGTTGAGAACACTGTTTACTGTAGCTCAGAAGCGCCACTGACTCCGGCTTCCAGCACCCGCACGGCGCGCAATGATTTCCCGCGTGTCAGCAGAGGCGGGCAGCCTGTCAGCGCGGCGGCTGTGGGATGTAGCTGGAAGAGCTTACGTTACACACTGCACTGTTTAGCAGCGTATCAGCTCTTCCACCCACATCCCCCCCCCCCCCCCCCCCGTTGCGCTGACATGCCGCTCACTCAATCCTTTCCTCTGATGGGCGCTTCTGTCAGCCTATCAGAGGAGTTGGCTTACAGATAGCAGAAAAAGGGGAATGGATACTGTTGTACTGGCCACACTCAGCCGCCGACGCTCAGCGTTCCTCCAAAAACAGTAAAAATATGCACAATCAGGACATTTAGGTGAAATATGCAATTACTACTGAAATGCATATAATCCGGTCTCTAGTTATCAGCATTTATTGATCCTGGCCATTTACTATTATATAGGGTTTGCCTGGAATGTGCTGGTGCACAGGGCGGGATGTGGTGGTGCACCAGGACGGCATGTGGTGGTGCACCAGGACGGCATGTGGTGGTGCACACTGGCACAAGAATTCTGTTTCCTAATCAGCCCAACTTGTCCAAAGGTTCCCGAACTAAATGCTGATTTGCATAGTGCTCCACTAGATATCTAGGACAGATTCCTTTTGCCTGGACTCGTAATCAGCCGCTGACCGCAGGGGGTCTTTGTGAAGTACAGTGGCTGTTCAGAATTTGCATAAACTGCAAATAGGTGTCATAAGGGTGTTGTAAACTCAGCCGGATGCAGAATTGCTAACGGTCTGTGTTCTTTTGTGTTTAGAAAGTTTGTTTACCATTTGAATTATTTTTGATTATATTCTGTTGTTTTCTATAAAGCGTTACACATGTAGCACTGTAACTTCAGGGGATCATAATACAACCAAAGTCCACTAAGCAACAGAAGTTAAGGGGATGGCCCTGCTGAAATCAGATTACAAACTAAAGCCAGCCATGAGGTGCATGATCATAGCAGATAACCCGGTGAGGGGAGGAGCGAGGGCCTTGTGCATTTTAGCGCTTTCATTCAATATGCCACACGCGGAGATCTCGGCTGTTCACAGCTTGACATTAACCTCATGATGGACAGAGGAATCGTACAGGTCTCATAACCAAACCACAAAATCCAGACTCAGCTGTTTTCAGGCTGTGGATGATTATATCATGGGGTGTATGGCCAGATTTCAAGGTTTGGAGAACACATGATACATGAGGCAGTGGAATAATAACTGCAGCTGGAGGTAGGGACCGATGTGTAGATGTATGAAGCAGTGATAAGGGAGTAGAAGTGAGCCAGAGGAGAAGTGCTTCATACATCTACCCCAGTGTGCGCGGCCACTGTAAGGCAGCAGCATTATCAGCCTCCAGTAATACAGCAGACATCTGTGAGTGGTATTTCCATCATTACCACAAAGTGAGCCTCAGTGTAGCTATTTAAAATGCATTGAACCTAATTTTTACTTCATCTGTAACATGTTTATTCTCTTTCCCCCTCCATGTAATAAGGCTCTCATCCCCACTTACGCCACAAGAAAATTCTTTTACTGGAGGCGGGACAAAAGAAAGCATGTGACCACTTACCTGAGCAATTCAGCAACCGAGTCAGTTCTATCACCCCAGGATCTGCCACGCTGCTGGCCAGTGAGTACACGGGAGGAAGTCATGTCCTGCTCCGCTGCTTCCCCTTTAACCCTAACGCCACCTCTTCTTCTACCACCAACAGGCTTCGGAGCTTGGGATCATATCTGCTCAATGAGGCTGAAACCTTACAAGAGAATGCAGGTGGGAGGGCGGTTCTGTGTGTGTGTAGAAGAGCTCAGCTGTTTGTTCGGGTTCAATGGTGCACGTTATGGAGAGAACCAATCGCTGGTAACCATCATAGTGGTTTTGCTGCTCCCTTGCAGGTGTGGGACGCCTGCTCCGATGCGCTGATCACATTTGATAAGGAAGGAATGGAAGAGATGGGATACATCATAGAGAATGACGTTATCACAGCCGCACTTACACGACAGTTGGATTCATTGTCAGGTGAGTGCTGGGCAGCTGAGCATCTCGGCCTCTCCGCCCTTCTATTTATCAGCTGAATGGATGAGATGTTTAATCACGTGCAGGTTATTGCAGGGTCATGTCTCAGTGCAATGGGTCTCTGAAAACAAACCTGGGTCTGTATGACAAACGGTTTAGTAAATAGTACTGACATCTGCAGTTTATATTCTGTTCTATCCATGTGATTGCAGAGCGAGTTGAGGTTCTCTATCGGAGTCGAGCTGTTGGATACACCTGGCCAGCACCTTACCACAGTGCAGAGGGCAGTCCCTGGGTCCAGATCGAGCTGGCGGATGGACAGAGGCTACATACAAAACTGTTGGTAAAGACCTACCCTGACACCTTGGAACTTACTCTGGTCCACACGCAACGCTGCGAATTTCACAGCATTGCCAGTGGTTAAAACGCCACCTGCCGCTCGCACAGTCGCCCGCCCCCACCTCGCTTGCTGAGTTCCCCGCATGGCTGCGAATGGATGTTTTGCATAAACATCCATTCGCAGCCTTGGGTACAGGGATCATCTAATGATTTGGAAGAAGCACACAAAACCAAGACACTCTCTAGTGCTGGGGTAGCCAACCCTAGACCTCGAGAGCTACCAACAGTGCATGTTTTGCAGGTCTCCTCACAGAATCACAAGTGAGCTAATTAGCTCCATCTGTGTATCTTTTAAAATGTGTCAGTGAGTAATGAGTGCACCTGTGCAGCAGCTAGGTTGTCTGGAAAATGTGCACTGTTGGTAGCTCTCGAGGGCTAGGGTTGGCTACCACTGCTCTAGTGTTTTAGCTTTGCATGCTCCCAGTAGGAGAACAGGGCGGGTAGCTGACATCTGGTGACTCCAGCTGCCCGCACCCGCACCACTGCCTAATTTCCATGGGAACGCCAAGTGTTTTCATGGGAACACCCATGAAACTCTGGGCATTCCGGTTGGCTCAGCCCATCGCTGCCGCCCCACACCCCAATGCTAGTTGCGAACAGGATGGCGATCTAGCGTTCGCCATGCCCACTCGCACCCAGCGTGTACACATGCACAGAAGAAAAACCTCGCCCCCCCCCCCCCCCCCGAATGAAGTAAGGCCTCTTGTGTATTGTTCATGACCGTGATTTTCTGATGGTGATCTGCTTGGGCCACTGCTACACGAGGGGTGAGATTCCTTCTAGTTTGTCTTTTGGTAAAATGGTCTCCACCAATCTTTGATATCTGCACTGTTTACAAACTGTAGTATTTACCTCTTACAGATCGGTGCAGACGGGCAAAATTCCATGGTCCGCAGTGCAGCAGGAATGAAATCTATCCAGTGGAGTTACAATCATGTTGCCGTGGTCGCAACACTGGAATTGTCTGAGGTAAGTGCAGGAAAACAACTATCGGTACTTGTTTCCTAGCACGGCGCCAACGATTTTAATTGTATCCATCGGGTGTTAAAAAATTGCGTCCATCGCAGGCAACCAAATCGCCGACGCGACCGACTCGATTTTTTTACATTGGAACCAATGTCAAATGGTCTGTGAGACCCGATTTTACATTGGATTCAATGTAAAATGACCCCTAGACCCCAATTTTAATTGTATACCCACCCTGATGGGCCAAATGCCCCCCCCATTGTTAACGCCACCCCACGATGAATGCCAACCCGAAGCGTGGCGAGCCCGCGAGGGGCGGCGGTACGCATCCTCCGACCTTTTCATACCAACACTTTCCACGTCGGCATGGAGTTGATTTTATATAGTGTGACGAGCGCAGCGAGCCACCGAGCATTACTTCACAGGTATTACGCGTCCCCTCGCCACACTATATGAAATCAACTCCATGCCGACGTGGATAGTGGGGGTATGAAAAGGTCGGAGGACGCGTACCGCCGCCCCTCGTGGGCTCGCTGCGCTTGCCACGCTTCGGGTTGGCGTTCATCGTGGGGGGGTGTTAACAATGGGGGGCATTTCACATACAAATTACCCATCAGGGTGGGTATACAATAAAAAATCTGGTCCATTGTGCCATTTAACATTGTTCCCTATGTAAAATCAGGTCCATCGCATCCGTCGCATTGTATGCCATTATAATGGCATACAATGGACCCGATTTTACATAGGAATTTAACATTGAATACAATGCATTCAATGTTAAATCGCGTCGGTCGCATCGGGACCTTAACTTAAGGTATGCGATGGACGCGATTTTTTAATTGTCGGGGAAAAGGCTAAAAATAGCAGAAAAAGTTAAGGTATGCGATCACCCACGACAGGCGCCGTGCTAGGAAACAAGTACCCAACTATCACTACAGAGCATCCGTTACAGCAGTGCTGCTGATATTCTCACTACAGAGCAGCTGGCACAGGTGCGTCGACAACATAGTCACTACAAAACAATAGTAACGGACGTGTCGGCGGCACTTGTCATTACAGACCGCTGGCCAGACAGCGATATCAATGACTCCCATTTTTATGGCTCCAGACATTAAAATTTAGTAAAACAGTAAAAAAAGTGTCTTATATAAGTGGGTGGGTTTTTCAAAGGTATATTAAACCTGGTGCAGTCACCTTTAGCAGTTCTCAGTTATTGCCATCAACTTTTACACCTACAGCAAATGCCAGACCCTTTCAGGAGGCAGCCATTTTGGCAGCCATTTTATTCTCAGTTTACGATGACCCATCTAGAAAACGTCTTTGCTGTACTTATGTTGCCATTGAACACTCACGCATCCCTTCATGGGATTGGTGCACTGCACGCTCACTACATACACGCCCCTTCATAAGATTGGTGCGCATTCTGACCACTGCACACTCACTACATACACTCCCCTTCATGCAATTGGTGCACATCCTGGCCACTACACACTCACTACATACACGCCCCCTTCATGCGATTGGTGCTCATTCTGGCCCCTGTTTGAGCCCACTAGTTGCATCGAGTCTCAAGTCTCATTTGCTGTGTGAAGAATCGTGTTTATGACTATATAATGTCCAGAGAGACATTGTTGGAGGGGATCTCGCTGTACACACTGGCTGTTTCTGCATGATGTGACTAAGGTGATCTGAGATTAAATAATTACACTGTTGTAACATCCAATGTTGTGTTTTCTTTTGCAGTCTACTGACAACAATGTGGCCTGGCAAAGATTCCTTCCAAGCGGACCCATCGCTCTCTTACCGGTAAGACCGGTTTTCCTGTCACCCATGTGTTGTCTCTATAGTAAAATGATTGGCTTTTGGGTGTACTCTGTGCGATTCCCATACAAACCCTTATATCCGGCACAATGAGGAGTTTCATACCAACTTACCTTTCCTGAGTGTCAGCAGGTTTCTAACCAATCGGTGTGCTACACACACAGGGGTCTATGTACTAAGCCTTAGAGAGAGAGAGAGAGTACCAACCAATCAGCTCCTAACTGCTATGTTACCGGTTGTTTTATTGGTTGGAACTTTTCCTCTCTCCACTTCATGTGTGGCAGATGTGCTAAGTCTGGTAGAGTGAGTGCGTACCCTGGTACACAGGCAGCACATTGAATGCAAATTAGGAAATGAGACTAAAGGCCCCCATACACTATGCGATTTTCGGCCGATTAATCGGTGAAATCGGGCGAAAATCTCATGTGTTTGACATCTGATCTGATGCGCGGTCCCGTGCGAATCAGATCGGATCAGGGCGTCGGACCTGCTGAACATAAGATATATCCTAATCTGACACATCATGGGTGTTTAAAAGCACCCATGATGGGTCAGATCCGATATATATCTATTGTGTAGCTCTGGACTCTCCTTCTCCTGACCCCCGCCCCCCGAAGTACCATCAGCCGAAGGACATCACCGGAAGAAGAACTGAAGCAGGCTCAACGAGATGGGAGAGAGGAACCCCTGCAGCTGCAATGTTCTGCGCCGAAAGTGAGTTGTTCTCTACACTGAAATCAGGCTTGAGCTCCGGCGGAGTACGGCGCCTGATTGCTTATGCGGCTCACCGTGGACTCCTATGTTATAAAAATATAAACATAGGAGTCCACGGTGAGCCACATAAGCAATCAGGCGCCGTACTCCGCCTGAGCTCAAGCCTGATTTCAGTGTACCGATGCACAGGAGTCCATGAAGACTAGAGCCGCATAAGCAATCTGGAGCTGTGCCTCAACGGAGCTCAAGCCTGATTTCAGTGTAGAGAACCACTCACTTTCGCGCAGGACATTGCAGCTGCGGTGCTCTCTCCCATCTGTAGCAGCAGTGTCCACCACTTATCGTATTTTTTAATTTGTCTGAATATTGTGTGGCTAACCTGAAGGTTCATGTTCAGGTCTGCTACTTAAGTGTTATTTTCCATTATACTACTTTAACAAATTTCCCATGGCCAGTAGGCATCTCAAAATAGTGTGTTAATGTAGCACAATTGAGGCTGACAGTGAAAAATATATCAAGACAGGATGAGGTCCTTGTACAGTATGAGGATTGTTTAGATTGGTGGGTACTGTTCTCTATGCATACAGGATGTGTAATGGCTAAATACAATTGTTTTATGATCACCCCCAGTGGTCATGCCAGTATTTAGCGTTTGTTTCCAAACCGTGGTTACTAAACCGCGAACCACGGTTCCCCATAGCACTGCAGCTCACTAGCAGCAGCGCCACAAGCGGTTGGTCTGATCCCAATTATTTACAAGAGAATTTCTGTAGGTTGGGCCATGCACTGACTGTTGCTTTGCAGGCCATTTGTACAGGCTGCACTGCACACCCTATATACAATGTTATGGCTGTCCCCCCTTGGACTTAGCAGCTACAGTAGTTAAGGGTTTAGAAAAAGAACAGTGCAGCGGGATTAGAGGTGTAGGGGGCGTGTCACACTATTTAATGTATTATAATGTGTAACTGGCACTAAAACTGAGGGCATAATGTGAAGAGGGAACTACAAAAGTAAGCATAATGTGTAATTCACACTACAACAATGGGCATAATATGTAATGGGCACTACAACTGTGCATAGTAAGGGCAGGGGCATTACAGATAAATCTCATAGCACATCCAATTTGCGTCAGATAAATCACATGTGGTTTATCTGACACAAATTGGATGTAAAAAATGTCACCTTAAAAAAAAGTTTCAAATTGTACGTAGGCCTCCTGGGAAGCTGCCGGGAGAGTTCAAGGGAAATCACATGCAATTTTACAGGTCAGATAAATCTCATAGTGTATGGGGGCCTTAACAGTATGGAGGATAGACAAACCTGTATTAGAGCGTGTGCCTCACTATTGTCATGTCTGCCTTTCTCCCTCCATACAATGTGCCCTCCCCTTTGTTTCTTTTTCTATGATTGGTCTCTCTTGCATGGGTACTCCCAGTTTACTCTTGCGCGGAGAGCAATTTTCATTTTATACAATATGCGCTTCGCTCTGCTTCCTCTGGGGGGGGCGATTTAGGAATGGCCATCGGTGCAGTCACCATTGATGGTTGCCAAACTATGTGATGGACAACCATCAATAGTTTTAGCTACCGATGTTCATCCATTCCCTTTGACTGACTGGCCCATAGGCCAATCAGAACATGGGGGTGGAGGTATTTGTGTCCGGGCACCATGCAAAAAAAACAAAAACTTTGTTTCTGCTGTGCCATTGATGTAGGGGAAACAATCTGGTTCTCTCCCAATGATGGCAAAAGTATTTAACCCCAGGGCGATTCAGTTGCACCCTACTCTTATTCAGGAGATGCCAGTTTCCACACCTTAAACGAGGTGTTAAGTCGGAGGAAGGCAGTTATTGGGGCAGATGTATTAAGCCTGGTGGAGAAAGATTTATCTCTTCACCAGGCTTAATACATCTGCCCTATTGTGACTAAAGTGCCGGCCGCGATGCTGCTTGTGCCACGCTAAAGACAGCTCGTCTCCTAGGAGGGGTGCAAGAAGAAATCTTCTGGTTGGGCTTAACATCGGGGTCTAATGAATAGCTCTGAGACTACCGTCCCGGTGCTATGAACATCGTGATGAATCGAATCGCCCCCATTTACAGTTCCTATCCCTGTAACCTGTGTATTGCTATGCGTACAGTAGGTGCATTCTGTTACACCAGCGGTCAGGAACAAGTGTTTAGTGTTTCCTGAGAGGTAAATATGTCTTTATTCTGGCAGCTGTCTGACACTTGCAGTTCCCTGGTCTGGTCCACATCTCCTGAGCACGCCTCCCAGCTTTTGGCGATGGACGAGGAGAGCTTTGTGGACGCCGTCAATTCAGCTTTTGTGAGTAGTTGTTGTTGTTGTTGTGTGTTTTTTTTTATATAGGAAATGTTTTACTGACAGACCTGGCACTGCGCGCCCTGTGAGTCCCACCTTAAAGGCTTTTCCGCATCTCTCCTCTCTTCACAGTGGAGCAGCGATCACCACTCAGACTTTATTACATCCGCTGGTTCATTACTGCGCTCAGCTCTGTCCTCCTTAATGCCTTCTGGAACCTCAGCCCGACAGCTGCCGCCCAGCGTATCGCAGCTGGGGAAGAACAGCAGAGCGGCCTTCCCCCTGGGGCTGGGCCACTCCCCTGAATATGTCCGCCAGCGAGTGGCACTGATTGGGTGAGGTGACAGTGTATGCTTAGAGTTGTCTGATGATACAGCATTAGTAATAATGAGTGGCGCACTGTCTCTCTCTTTGCAGGGACGCTGCGCACAGAGTGCACCCTCTGGCCGGCCAGGGTGTCAATATGGGCTTCGGCGACGTGGCTAGTCTGCTGGATCACCTGAGCAGTGCAGCATTCGATGGACGGGATTTAGGTAACTACAATACTGGTCCAGACACTGCTCCTCATTATTCTGCATACCATGCTGCATCCTTAGCAACCAATCAACTTCAGGATAGCATTCTAAAACTGATAGGCAGAAGCTGATTGGTTGCATTGGTCAAAGTCTCCACTTCTTTTTGGCGGAATTCTAATTTTTCCATGTTTTCACATCAGGGAAGTTTCTGTAAGATTTTTCCCAAAATATTGGGGTGGGGGTGCAGATTTATTAAGCTTGGTGAAGTGTTAGTGTGTCTGCTACTTTATCACCAAACAATCAGCTCCCAAGTGTTTTTCAGACCCAGGGGTAGATTTATTATGCCTGGTGAAGTGATAAAGTAGCTGGTGATAACTCAAAGTGGGTTTGAAGAATGGCAGTTGGGGGTGCTGTGTTATCACCGGCCAATTTATCACTTCATCTGGCTTAATAACTCTGTCCCATAGAGGCAGATTTATTAAGCTCGGTGAAGCGATAAAATGTCTGTTTGTTACAGGCTTGGTTTGAAAAATGACTGTTAAGAGCTGATTGGCCGGTGATAAAAACCAGACACTTTATCACTTCACCGAGCTTAATAAATCTGCCCCTCAGTCTCTAACGTGAGTTAGAAGCTGATTGGCCGGTGATAAAGTACCAGCCAGATTATCACTTCAGAACTTTATAAATCTGCCCCTGTGAACTAAGTATTGGAGAGCATACTGCCCTACCTGTCCCTCTACTTCAGGGAGAAAATGCTCTATTCCAGGACTTCCCAGGTAATGTAGGATTCCTCACCTATATCACCTGTGGTGAAACACATTTCTTATTACCTAACTCACCACAGGTGATGGCAATCATACATTACCAGGGAAGTCCAGGAACAGAGCATTTTCTCCCTCATGTAGAGGGTCAGGTAGGCAAGTATGTCAGAGAGAGGTAAAGTAGTCATTACAGGCTGTGAGTGAAAATGACAGGAGCTGGTTCTTTCTCTCCCCAAAGCATTAGCCCTATACACACTAGACGATAATAATCCCTAATAATAGGGTTTACAGAAGTTAGGGATACATGTATGAAGCAGTGATAAGGGAGAAGTGGCCCATGGCAACCAATCTGCATGGAATGAACATCACTTGCATAATATAAAATTTATACAGAGCAGCTGATTGGTTGCCATGGGTCACTATTCCTCTGGCTCACTTCTCCCTTATCATGGCTTCATACAACTACCTAGGACATGTCTGCAATTATCACGGTTATAGGATCCTTTGTATCTGCTCTGCAAGTATTTCTGCCTTTTCTCTTGTAGGCTCCACGAGGCACCTTCTGCAGTACGAGACGGAACGGCAGCGGCACAACCTTCCGTTAATGGCCGCCATCGACCTGTTAAAGAGATTGTACAACACAAGCCAGCCTTCTATAGTACTGCTGCGGACTCTGGGGCTTCAGGCGACAAATGCAGTCCCTCCGCTAAAAGTAAGTAACATGTCATCAATTGTGCTGTGAGCAGCCGCCATGGTGCTTAGCCCTAACTGGAATCTGTCATTCACAGGAGCAGATCATGGCCTTTGCAAGCAAATAACAGCACCCGTCTCCTACATGCAACATCTTCCTTAGCTGTGAAATATATTTGTTATATATTGTAAATTAAAGAACCGCTTACACTGATTCCTACTGTCTCAGAGATTATATTGTCTATGATGAAGGGGGGTGGGATCCCATTAGATCAGCGGCTCTCAAACTATGGGTCCTGACCCCAAAGTGGGTTGCGACTCCATGTTATTGAGCATCAGGCTGATGACTTTTCTAATCTCAGGCAGTCATTCAAGGAGTCTGATAAATCTGTTGAATTGTCTGTAATTTTAGACTCCTCCCATCACTCTGTGCCTCCACAATGCTGCCATGTACAGTATGTGCTGTCTGCTGACTACACGTGTGATGTGATCGGTATCTGGACTGATTCATGATAGACAGTCATATGGTCGGCCACTAATGGTCAACAGAGAAAAAGTTGACAGGGTCTAAAGGTTGACAGGCAATAGGTCGACATAGTCAAAAGTTCAACATGTTTTTTTTAACTAAATTGTCAGCAACCATGTGCCGACAGGCGGTATTTCATTTTCTACCATCCACTAGGGAGTGGTGGAAGAATAAAATAGTGTGCCGAGCCCGATGCAGGACAGTGTCTATATTAATCTCTGTCAACATAAACGCCCTAAAAACAATAAAAACTCATGTCAACCTTTAGACCCTGTCGACCACATGACCATCATATGCCTATGATGAATACCATAACCATGTGATCACCTTCTGGCGAGCGCGGTGGTATGTTTCGGTGTCTGTCAACACGACATGTGGCGACAGGTGGTATTTCATTCCCTACCATCCACTAGGGAGTGGTGAGAGAATAAAGTAGTGTGCACAGTGTAGCAAGGCACCGTGCCAGGGGACACGGTGCTACGTTTTAGTGTTTATGTTGACTGTCGACATTCGGGTGGAAAAAGTCGACCTTTGCACTGTTGACCTAACCCATGTCGACTTTCAGTCATGTTGACCTAATGATTGTCGATCTACTTGCTGGTAACCCAATGATCCATACCCGTTGGAGATGAGACCCTCCTAACACCAACTCTTCCTATGCATTGGGCTGACTTACCCATTCGCACTGCACTGCGAGGCTTTAATAGTTATGGTATAAAAAATAGACAATGTCTTGAAATGGTCAACATAAGCTTATGGTTGACATGAGTTTTTCTCTTCTAGATGTAGCTGCAACTTGATGTAACATTGTGGTTAGTGTGTGTGTGTGTATAGCAATCCAGCCTCACACAGGCCCAAACGTTCCATCCTGCATCAGCTCCTTTGTGTCTTATACATCAGCGACATACGACATTACAGGGCAGAAGTCCACTTTCCACCCTGTTGTATGTAGAACGCTTGATGAAAACATAAAAGTAATAATAACATATGCAGATAATTGATTTAATATATTAAGTTTAATCTCATTACATTTCTTCAACAAATAGCAGCTAGTTAGGTCAGACGATGAGGCGGTAATAACCGGTCGTTCATGTCTTACCCATAAATTACATGGTTATTACAAGAGTGAGTATTACAGTTAGGACAAGGAACAAATTCTGTTGTCCAATATTTGAAATTAAATAGTTAATAAATAATTGCAGAACTTCTGACACCTTTTAAAAAGCCGGAGACAAAGTTCTGATTGTATAAATCAGCGCATCAATAACATCCTCCAATTAATAAACTATTAATTAAAGACGGATTGTGGATGTTCTATAAAAGTGGAGATGAAGTACCCTTAAAGTGCTATATTGTATACATTTAATCTGGCATTATCCCATAACGAGTGATGCCGCTGTTCTCTCCAGTTCTGTGCTATAAAGTGCTGGTACATTTATACAATATGAGGATCATAAAAATTTTCAGAACATCCACCTTTCGAGGATTACCCACAAAATGTACCCGGTGGATCGTGTGTTGTGCTGTGACGGACCAGTTACCCTGAGAGGGATAGCGACTGTAGGAGGCTGAACACAGCCCCCAGCGACCAGCTCATCTCCACATCTTGGACTTTTTTAGTTAACTGAAGAGAAAACAAGGAGAGTTATTATACATGAATAACCAACACAGGCAAAAAGCCTCATCCCCAAGATCACTACGCCAGGCATCGGCAATACCTGTAGAGTTGTCCTCTCCTCAAAGCCAAATCCTTCCCTGAGTAAAGCTGTGATGTAGGCGAGATCCATACAAAGGAATGGGCTGTGGGATGAGAAGCTCTCCATGTGGTCACACACTGCAGGAGAAGACACATTGCTGACATTTGTCCCAATCTAGTTCTGGATTTACTTATACCCCTTTCAGCCATACTACCCGGGATTTTAGACCCGTTCAAACCCGGGTTTTTAAAAATTCCGGGTCCATTGCAGGTGCGCAGGACCCAGGACTAAAATCCCGGGTAGAGCCTTTCAGACCTACGCTAGTCCGGGGATTGTGCACGTGAAAAATCCGGGGATTTTGCCGTATGTCTGAAAGGGGTATTACATACCCTTCTGCCACATTCCTCGCTCAGACTGTTCCTGCTCCATACAATATTAGATAATGCATTTTATTCCTGTGCTAGCCAACAATGCATTAAATATTAACTGACACCATAGCAAAACAATCAAAATCACCCCCTAAGTGACACCATAGCGAGACTTGGCACAGTCCTTGTGCGGAAGGGGTGGACTGCCAACCGGTGTGTAACTATGAAGTCGTAGGCCAACGCCTATAGTCTGCTGCCAGCTAACTAGTCTGGTGGTTCCCAAACTTTCTTGCATATCAGCACCCTAGAATTTAGGCATTGTTTTCACAGGCCAAATCTTTCTGAGTTTGGTCCCAGACCAGACCACGGCATTTCTGCCACTTTGGGAACTACTGCTATGATCCTTATTTTTTTTGTAAGGATATCAATATGCCTATCCCAAGCATGTTTAAATTGTACTGCTGTATTTGCCTCTACCACCTCTGATGGGAGGCTATTCCACTTATCCACTACTCTTTCTGTGAAGTAATTATTCCTCAAATTTCCCCTGGATCTTCCTCCCTCTAGTTTCAGTGCATGTCCTCGTGTACTGTTGCTCCTCTTCCTGTGAAGTCCCTGTCTTTAGTCTTATTATTCCACTTTTTGTTTTTCTCCTTTTTACTTATATACCTAAAAAAGTTTTCCCCCCCTTTACCCACTGGCTGGGCCATTTTCTCTTCAGCCTGTGCTTTTGCACATCTGATTACCTTCTTAGCCTCCTTCTGTCTAACAAGATACACCTTTGTCCTCATTATTCTGCGTCTGCTTAAATTTCTTGAAGGCCCACTTTTTTGCTTTCACAATACTTGCTACATCTTTCGCAAACCACAATGGCTTTCTTTTCCTTGTGTTTTTCCTAACTCTTTTGACACAAAGTTCTGTTGCTTCCACAAGTTTTACGTGTCACAGCAACTGGTCTTACAGCTGTGCACAGTAGGTAAGTGCCCGGGTAGTGAAGCACTGCCAGTGGGAATGGGCAGTAACTGCAGAGGAACCAAGTGATATAGCCCACAAATAAACTGTAGACAGGGTGGCAGTAGCAAGCCACCATGAACTTCACTCATGATGTTTTTATTATACTTTTTGGGTGTGGATTTTTTTTTTACATATAAGTCTCCCATAAGAGCAGAATAGCTGCTCCCATCTATGATAATACAGAGAAGCCATATGTTACCTTCTTTGGCTTTTCGTGCAAAGTCTCTGACTTCCACCTCTCCGCCCTCCTCGTAATCTAGAAGCAAGGAGATAGGTCAGAAGATGATCACCTGGGTTCCTCCACCTCAGAGAGTACCTCGCTCACCTATCAGACTGGTGTCCACAGCCCGGTCATAGTAGTAGGAAAAGGCATAGAACTGGCTATCTCGAATCTCATCAACTTGGTGAAGTTTTCCCTGTACGATGGGCAAAACCTCGGTGTAACAGGCATTGAATCCAGAGAGACCTGGGCAGGAGACCAGAGAGTGTTAGGAGAACACATGGGGGTAGATGTGCTATACCTTGGAGAGTGATAAAGTGGGGAAAGATAAAATTACCAGCCAATTCAATCCTACCAGTCATGTTACAGGCTGTGTTTGAAAAGTGTCAGGAGCTGGTTGTTTAGTACTTTATCTCTCTCTAAGACTTAGTACATTTACCCGATGGCATGATGATTATATTTATAAGCTTTATTAAATGTGCTATACTATAAATAAGGTGCTGACAGTGGCAGGGTACACAGGACAAAATATCCACTTATCTCTGCTGATGAAGAACAGCAGCCCGAAGATAGCCAATAGGATTCTGTCCGGGGGTCATGTGACCATGCTAATTAGCACTCACACAGAATCTACAGTTCACGGGGATTCCATAATAGTACCTGACATTTTTGTTCAGGGCAGCAAAAGGTACACAAGGCTGAAAGGTCGACACATGAAGAGGTCGACCTGCCTTCTTCATTATTTTGGACTCCGATTGGGAACAATAAAGTGCCGAGTGCAGCAATAGTGGAGCAGGGGACCTCTGGAGAGTGTAGCAAGCCACATGACAGGACGCGATACATTAAGGACCACGTGCTTGGGTGACACACACAATTTTTATTTTATTTTTTTAAAACATGTCGACCTACTGACTATCAGGACTAGGAGTGGCCAACCTGTGTCTCCAGCTGTTTTGATACTACATATTCCAGCATGCATTGTCACAATTTTGCTATTAGAGAATGCAAAAAATGTGGCAATGCATACTGGAGAGACACAGGTTGGCCACAGCTGGGCAAGACCTCTTAGGGCAGGGGTGGCCAAACCGGTCCTCGAGATCTACCAACAGTCCAGGTTTTCCAGATCACCTAGCTGGTGCACAGCTGTAGTCAATACGAACGGTCACATTTTCAAACCTGCTGCATTCATTCCTACTATAGATCCACAGGTTGCCTGGAAAACATGCACCGTTAGTAGATCTTGAGGACAGGTTTGGCCACCCCGTCTTAGGGGGTTATTCTTATTCATTTGGTCCTCCGTGCGACCGATGTTGCGCGTCTTCGCAGGGGCGTTTCTGCGCATGTGCAGACGTAGAGTGCGTGCACCCATGGCAAACTTTTGGTTCGCCGGGTGCACGCGTCCTAGATGCGGGGGTGCCGGGCTGCCCCATTACCATATGGGGACGCTGGGCATTCTCATGGTAATGAGGCGGTGACGCGGGGGGCTGGCAGCTAACATCACCGGATGTTAGCTGCCCACCCATATCCGACCCAGCGTGCACGCATATGGAAGTGACTTGAAAGTTACTTTTATATGCATGTACCTTCCACAAATTTCAATGGTCGGCGACCATCTAAAGATGTTGAGGGTTACCCGCGGCATACGAATGAATGTTTATGCTAAACATCCATTTGCAGCCTGTGTGGGCGAACCCGCTCTGCGAAGGGGGGCTTGGGTGAGCGGACATCCGGCGGGTGGGGTTTGGTGTATTTGCAAGGCTGCGAATTCACAGCCTTGCGAATCAACCAGAATAACCCCCTTTATCTGGAACCCGCTCTATTACACTATTAATCCTTGGTACAAACACTAATGTGTATATGATCATCGCATGTTTATCCACTCACCATCAGCGGATCCTCCGTATCTATAGGTGACCCCAGCAAACGTCCACTCAGCATCCAGAGCCGGGGGAAAGCAGTGGCTGCGGAGAACCTCTGTCTGTTGGGCTGAGACAGAAGTGTGTAAGATACAGGAGCTGTGTGTACTTGTCACTTCATTAGTACATGGGCAGCCAGCCTTCGTCTATGGGAGCCAGCCATAACCCTGCTCCCTATGGCTCACCAGTCATGAATACATTAGCATGCTGATGCATCTCTTCTAACCATGTACCTTGCACCTTCCCTGCGAGCCGCACTCAGACTGTATCCCAAGCATGTCCAACTTGTGGCCCTCCAGCTGTTCGGGAATGCTAACACTATGGCAAGGCATGCTGGGATGTGTAGTTTCACAACAGCTGGAGGGTCACAGTTTGGACATGCGTGCTGTAGACTATAGATGTTACTGATAGGCAGGAACTGTAGATACAGGGAGATCAGGGAGTATAAGGTACTGCTCACCCACCTTCGTATGGAATATACAATTGTGTGTTACCTGCAGAGGCTCCAAGAACTGCCAGGCGAGCTGCCTTCAGACCGAGGCCCAGATAACTGTAATGTACACACAAGTCCTTCAGATATCATGTATGGACAGACCAATGTACTGTATGTATTTACATCTGACCTGACCTCTCACCTACCTGTGTGTGTATAAGCGGTAGGTGCTGTTAAACAGCTCAAAGGAAGCCAGAAAGTCCTGTGGTGTCTGTTCCAGTGTCGCCTGAAGACACAAGGCAGAACCGGTGAGTAAGGACAGCGCAAACAGTACTGCAGGCTGTACAGTAGGAGACATAAGCCCAGCATACAGTTTACCTTGGACATTGGCAGAAAGGTGATCTGCGTGGATCCTCCACCCAAATCCAGGGTCCCCACACTGCGATCTCCATGTAAGCGACCTAAACACAGGCGGGGACTGTGTTACTGGCCTCGGGCACAGGCGGGGACTGTGTTACTGGCCTCGGGCACAGGCGGGGACTGTGTTACTGGCCTCGGGCACAGGCGGGGACTGTGTTACTGGCCTCGGGCACAGGCGGGGACTGTGTTACTGGCCTCGGGCACAGGCGGGGACTGTGTTACTGGCCTCGGGCACAGGCGGGGACTGTGTTACTGGCCTCGGGCACAGGCTGTGTATGGTGCGCTGGTAACCGATTATCCCCAATCATCTACTGCAAACATAATACATCGCCACACTTACCTGTTAAGAAGTTAACTGTGGTCCAGGCTAAAATCCCTACGAAGAACAATCAGTGTTAGTATGAGACAAATCTATAGAAGCAGCCACAGACTCACAAGCATAATATAATGTCCATTTCTTAGCTATAAATAATGGACAGAGCTTTTCCAATGGTTAAATTAATTTGGGTCAGTGAATTGAAACGCATCAATAAAGTTGCTTTAAAAAAAGAAAAAGTGGTACTTATGTAGTATCTGGGCTGCCGATTTTTTTGATTGTATGCCTTAAGTTAAGGCATACAATCAGATGCGATGCGATGACCCGATTTTTCCATAGGATTCAATGTTAAAATGGACTGAGTCCATTTTAACATGGAATTCAATGGGAAAAAGGGGTCCTTTTCATACCCCTACTATCCAAGTGGGCATGGAGTTGGATATAAACCTGTGGCGAGCGTAGCGAGCCACCGAGCCCGAAGCGTGGCGAGCGAAGCGAGCCCCGCGAGGGGACGGTATTCTGTGTCCCCTCGCGGGGCTCGCTACGCTCGCCACGCTTCGGGCTCGGTGGCTCGCTACGCTCGCCACAGGTTTATATCCAACTCCATGCCCACTTGGATAGTAGGGGTATGAAAAGGACCCCTTTTCCCATTGAATTCCATGTTGAAATGGACTCAGTCCATTTTAACATTGAATCCTATGGAAAAATCGGGTCCATCGCATCGCATCGCATCGCATGCGATATGGTCGGGTGCGATGCGATGCGATGGACCCGATTTCAAAATCGGCAGCCCAGTTACTACATAAGTACCGAAAAAGTAGACGGGTAGTGTTTACTGCTCTGCAATTGGTCAGCAGTCCCTAGTTAGCAGCAGGAACGGAGAGGAGCTGCACTGTCCGTTATTAACGACACACAATATGTACAATGATATAAAATACACCGACCTTCATCTGTCCCATCCATGATGCTGACACTGTTTTCTGGGACCAGGAAAGGCGATGAATGGAAGACTTTCCTCACCTGAAGACAAATGAGAGGCCCATCCATGACCCTGAAGCAACATCACTTCGCAAACACTCATAATGGTACACTTAGCCATGGGGTACAAGACATACCCTACAATGGGCTCAATTCAGACCTGATCGCAAAGCGTGTTTTCTCTCACATGGACAAAACCGCGCTGCATGTGGGGCAGATGTAACAGGTGCAGAGAGATTTAGATTTGGGGGGAGTTATTTTGTTTCTGTGCAGGGTAAATATTGGCTGCTTTATTCTACACTGCTATTTCAGTTTGAACACACCCCACCCACCTAATGTCAGAGATCCCCTCACCTCATAGAGCAGAGCTTCGGCCTGGTGTTCCGGGAGCAGTCTGAGCCCAGCGGTGGCTTTTAGTATCAGCGGTGTTCTCTTCCAGTGTGTGGGAGGAATATAGTCCTGCGCCATGAGGAGTAATGAGCGTACCGTCTCTGCACCCTGAGGGAAATCATCGGTATCCGGTCACGTAAGTGTTTGTGTAACTTGTCATGTATGAAGCAGTAATAAGGGAGGAGAAGTGATAAAATGCCTGGTGCTTTATAACTGGCCAATCAGCTCCTGACTGTTAAGTTACAGGCTGGGTTTAAAAAAGGGACAGTTAGACGCGGATTGGCCGGTGATAAAGTACCAGGCACTTTCCCTCCCTTATCACTGCTTCATACATCTACCCCTCAGTCTGCTATATGTCACCCAACAGCTCCCACAGCAGCGCCTCCAGCTCACCTTCTCCGGTTGATCAGCAAACGCAGACAGTCCCGGCTTCAGGGACTCAAAGACTTCTCCTTCCAGCTCTAGAGGTGATCCTGGAAGAGGGAAAGGTGAGGAGATAGGGAGGGCACAGATAGAATGGTCTCTCCTACATAACTACTGGTGAGGCCAATATGTCCGTCATTAGACTACCGCATTTCTCTCTCTACTACAAATCCATTATGGGAAACGCCTTAATGTATTAAGCTTCACTCTTCTGAACAGACCCCAACAGGCTGATCCCAATGCTATAACCACATCACCTGGAGGCCACCTCTGCTTGTGTCTAGGGGGCCCATTTATCACATAATATTAATGGCTAATTCCCTGAAAACACCCGTTGTTGGGGTTTCGCCCGAAAATATTAGCCTAATGTATCAGGAATCTCCGATCTCAGCTGTGATTGCTCCTGCCCCGCCACCAGCCACATCCCCCATAGATTTCTATGGGGGATGTGATGCTGGCTGATGTATCAATAACGGGCAGCATCACAGTGGGTCCGAGGCTACCGCCATTCTGAGATGGCGGTAGCCCACAGTAGCCTATTTGCTACAGACCGCACTGCCGGTGGGGCAGTGCTGTTAGGGTGGATGGTTGGGGGTCAGCACATGTGTAGACTCTCCTGGCACCCAGCTAAGCAGAGGTGCAGGGACTGCCTTCTTTCAGGAGTCCCTGGCCCTGCAGGAGAAAGGACTGCAAATTGTAATAAGATTCTGGGTGGTAAATCCCACCCAGATTGCATTGCGTATGCGTTCCAGTAATAAATGGGCCCTTGAAAGGGGCTCCTGTGGTGGTCTATAGAAGTTTTCATACAGTATATTTTGGACACAGATGATGGTCTGGCTTCCAAACTTTTAAGCTGGCTCCTAGATTTCACAAATATTTATTGAGGGCTAATCTAAGGGGGAACTCAACAAGGCAGCTACCCCACAATGCGCCCACCTGTCGTTCTCTGTTGGAAGATGTAGATATGGATTCGGGTGCCAGTACTGCCCGCATCGAATACAATGCCATAGATAGTACTATTGGTGGCAGTCTGTGCTTCCATAGCAGATGGTAATACAGACCTCATGTCTGACAAGCAGCAGCCAATCACAAGGGTGGACCATAGTGTAGCGACGACGGCGCACCTCATGCTGTCAGGAAGAGGCAGGCCCTGCAGAGAGAAATATGATATATACACACACAGTAAATGCGACAATGATGTCAACTTCAGACTGTACAGTACACTGCTCTCTATCACTATACCCCCAGTATTCCTGTCCCGTCAGACTGTATAGTATACTGCTCTCTATCCCTATACCTGTCAGACTGTACAGTACACTGCTCTCTATCACTATACCCCCAGTATTCCTGTCCCGTCAGACTGTACAGTACACCGCTCTCTATCACTATACCCACCCCGTATTCCATTTCCCTGTCAGACTGTACAGTATACTGCTCTCTTTCACTATACACGTCAGACTGTACAGTACACTGCTCTTTATCACTATACCTCCAGTATTCCTTTCCCCTGTCAGACTGTACAGTGCACTACTCTCTATCCCTATACCTGTCCCCTGTCAGACTGTACAGTACACTGCTCTCTATCACTGTACCCCCAGTATACCTATCACCTGTCAGACTGCACAGTATTCCGCTATCATTATACCTCCAGTAATTCTGTCCCGTCAGACTGTACAGTAAACTGCTCTCTATCACTATACCTGTCCGACAGTACAGTATACTACTCTATCACTAGTATACCTATCCCCGGTCAGACTGTACAGTACACTGCTATCAGTATACTTGACCCTTGTCAGACTTTACAGTATACAATTTGCTATAACAATTACCTACAGAATCCAGATGAGTCTTACAGCTTCTATCCCGAGAGTTATTTTAGCGATCAGTCCTCATACACTCCCACAAGACTTGTTACATGATATTGTACTATTTTGCCAGTTGTACTGGTATTACTGGCAGCTGAGTGCAGAATGTAACACAATGATTTGTAAGCATTAGCACAAATATCTATGAAGTCTAAAGTACAATGTGCAGCTTAAAGAAACACATACCTCATTATATCATGTAAGGATCCGTCTGGAATCATCAGGGTCTATGAATAAAGAGCTCAGTCATGACGATTTTTTTTATTTTAAAGAAAGACGCACCTCTATGGGAGGGAGGGGACTGAAGTACCGCAACGTGAGGGACAGACCCCACATCACTAACGTTACTCTCCAATGGCACAAATTATATGGAAACACTTCCTATAAGATGCACTCTATTATCCTTCCCATAAAACGCTGGGAATTCCCATGTTACCCTCCCCTTCCCAACGTCTCAGTGAGCCATATACTTGCCAAATGCATTTGCACAGGGGGTCCGCACATGCAAAAATAAGCGCATGAACAGGCCCCCCACCATCAGGACAGGGCCAAATTCTGGCCCTTGTGATCAAACTTGAATAAGGCCCTTTATTGTTTCTTTACCTCTAGTACAGAGAGAGCAGGGGAAGAAGGGAAAGGAGAGAGAGTGGGAGGGAGGGAGACGGTGATCACCCTGCACCTTTCAAAATCAGTGAGTTTCCTTGGTCCTGCCTAGGGTGTCACACTCTGCTGTGGTGTTCTAGCACAGCATGATCTGTATTTCAGCAGAGAGATACAGACCAAACTGTGCTAGAAGCACCACAGCAGTGAATGCCACCCCAGGCAGGGGAACTGCACAGGTTTTGTATGACCACTATTACAGTATATTATAGTACATTGCCGTCTTTCTGTTCTGCACCCCAACCTGTGTAATGGGACGAACCAGTGAGAACAGTTCCAAAAGACTGAGAGCGCTCATCCTGTGACTCACCGGCCATGATACAGCACTGCGTCCAGCGCGCTAGTCACATCCCATATTCCAAAAGAGACATGAAATTCCTTTCTGCCTCCAAATAACGCCGGAAACCTGAAAGCAAAAAAAAAATTATTCCGATTTAATTATTTTTTTCAAAAACAGTTTTTAGTACATTTAATAGTAACGATTACAGATAACGGAAAAGAAAATAGACCTTTGTAAATATGAAGGCAAAGTACAGATCTGACAAGATCGCTGACGATACAGAGATTGAACAAAATATATAATTCTGGTCTGAAACTGTAGGTTGCATTTTAAGAACAAGGTTGTAATGAGTAATATCCAAACAGAGGCCAAATGGTGAGGAGTGAGGAGGGGATGTCCGGACGTATTAGGCCATGTGTGGTGTTAGGTAACAACAGCCGATGAACTAATCAGTGAGACTCTGGTTTCATAACACAATGTGCATAGGAAACATTTCATAATCTGGGATTTAATTTCAGAGGAAAGGGTGTCAATGAAATATTCCCATATTGAAAGAACGGACTCAGGTGCAGTGCCTTGAAAATGAATGACCCGCGGGTAAACAGGGAACGCTATCGTTCAGTGATGTCATCGGGATCCCCGCCGGACATGCAGCCACTGACTATATCGTCAGTTTGGACTGCACGATCAGAAGATCAGGGTTACTGCTACCGATCCACGGGAGTGCACAACGTTATCGACATAGTGGGTATACACTGAACGGATAAGCACAATCATATTGTTAATATCGGTATCGTATATATCGTTCATGAAAATTGGATGGTGTGTGCCCAGCGTAACAGATTTTTCAACATAATTATTGCCCATTTTAGGGCAGTCATTTAATAAGAACAGTATAAATGTCCCCAGGGCAAAGAGGGGCCAGAAAAGTGAAAAACCATCCCCGACAGTCGGGATTCCGACAGTCATTCCTCCGACGTCGGAATCCCGATTGCTCCCTCACGGGGGTCCACGGCCCCCATAAAGGGAGAATAAAATAGGTGGCGAGCTCAGCTCGCCACCATGCCTGCAGTGCAGTCGGGATTCCAACGTCTGAGTAATGACTGTCGGAATCCCGACTGTCGGGGAAATATAGCACACCCCCCATAAGGAGGGAAAGTTGCTCAGTCACCTATTAAACCGTTATAGACAGAGCTGATGCAGGTTACAGCCGGACTTTGTACTTACACTGACATGAACGAGGAGCTTTTCACTTATGTGGTGCATTTTACTGGGAGCTCTGAAGCCTCATTACATAACATATAACTACATATTAACCAAATGTAGCAGCACAGGAGCCTGTACAAAGGGTACACGGTCGATAGGTCCACATACATTGGGTCAACCGCTGAAGGTCGACAGGCACCCGAGAAAGAGCGACATGCCTAGGGTCAAAAGGTCAACACAAGCATTAGTTCGCCATTGGGAAGGTTGACAGTCAAAAGGTCTACATAGGGTCTTCTTTTAAACGACATGTGCCGACAGGCGGTATTTCATGCCCTACAATCCACTAGGGTGCATAGGGAGAATAGAATACCATGCGGTGTAATTTTTCTGTGACCATGCAGGACAAAAAAAAAAAATGCACTGACATACAGCTAAAATTCATATTCAAAATTCGCCCCTTACCTTACACAAGACACTGCAAACACTCTATCTATGCTCTCATCATCTCACGCATTGATTATTGCAATAGTCTCCTTATTGGCCTTCCCCAATACAGACTCTCACCACTACAGTCCATCATGAATGCAGCTGCGAGGCTAATCTTCCTAGCCAGATGTTCATCGTCTGCAAAGCTACTCTGCCAGTCACTTCATTGGTTACCTGTAATCTACCGTATTCAATACAAAATCATTTTACTTGCACACAAAGCCATTAACCAAACCACACCAACATACATCTCTTCTCTTATCTCAAAATATCTTCCAACCTGACCTCTACACTCCTCACAAGATCTGCGTCTCTCATCCACACATTACTCGCTCCCCTTCCCAATTGCAGGACTTTCTTTGGGCTGCACCCACTCTGTGGAATGCCCTCCCAAGCTCAATAAGAATCTCCTCCAGTCTCCAAACCTATAAGCGTTCCCTGAAAACTCATCTCTTCAGGCAAGCTTATCAAATTCCAGAACCAGCAACTTAACCTTTATATACCATTCCTATCTAATCACATCCTCACTGTACAGTCCACACATATCTACTCTTTTCTTCACATTTTCCATCCTCCTGACCCATGGCCAAACTGCTGGGTCACCGTATCTTACAGCAGACCAGGAACCTTTGCATTCTGTTGGACTTTATGCAATAAAGAATATCTATCCTTGTGTATCAATGCCCATTTCCATACCTCCCAACATGACCCCCTCCAGGAGGGACACAATGCTCTGCTCCTGGACTTTCCTCTTAATGTATGATTGCCAGCACCTGTGGTGAAACACCTTTCTTATCCATTAACCAGTTCAACACAGGTGCTGGCAATTATACATTAAGAGGGAAGTCCAGGAGCAGAGCATTGTGTTCCTCCTGGAGAGGGTCATGTTGGGAGGTATGCATTTCCCTATAGATTGTAAGCAGGGCCCTCATACCTTTGACTGTCTGTAAATACCCAGTTTGTTGTATCACTGTCTCCTTTGTCATACCTCCCAACATGACCCTCTCCAGGAGGAACACAATGCTCTGCGCCTGGACTTTCTTCTTAATGTAGGATTACCCTCATCTGTGTTGAACAGGTTAATTGATAAGAAAGGTGCTTCAACACAGGTGATAGCAATCATACATTAGGAGGTGAAGTGCAGGAGCGGAGCATTGTGTCCCTCCTGGAGAGGTAAATGTTGGGAGGTATGATTTGTAAAGCGTAACGGAATATGTTGCGCTATATAAGAAACGTAATAAATAGGGTCATCTGAAATAGCATCTGAGTTCGCCAGAGTTGCAGGATGCCGGTTGAACTCTCAGAATTATCAGTGCAGGCTGTCAGGATAGCCCTATATTACTTAATATACATACCTGCATACTTGCCTACCTGACCCTCTCCATGAGGGAGAAAATGCTCTATTCCTGGTCTTCCCTGGTAATTAGTAGGATTACCATCACCTATGGTGAGCTAGGTAATTGATAAGAAAGTTGTTTCACCATAGGTGATGGCAATCATACATTACCAGAGAAGTCCAGGAACAGACCATTTTCTCTCTCATGGAGAGGGTCGGGTAGGCAAGTATGCTTACCTGCCCTCACACTATTATCATTGCAGGGTTTCAGGATATTCCTGAAATAATATATACCTTTCCCCTCACACTATTATCAGTTCAGGATATCCCTGTATTCCTAGCTATATAGTTCTACCCTCCCGCAATTATTGGTGCAGGCTCTCAGAATATCCCTATATTCCTGGCTGTATATTCAACACCTCCCAGATCTTGGGCTATCCCGGAATACATCATAATATATATAGCCATCTACTCTCACAAAGTGCAGGTTCTCGGGATATTTCCAGCAATACAGTATAAATATCCCTCCCTTACAACAAATATCAGGGCAGGCACTCAGGATATCCCTGCAGACTAATAATACTTCCTCACACTCTGACAGTTAGCAGGGCAGGCACTCAGAATATCACTGCAGACTAATAATACTTCCTCACTCTCTGACAGTTAACAGGCAAGGCTGTCAGGATATGTAAACCAGTAAATAAATCCCAATATAGCTATCCCTCTGTGGTCCCTGTTACAGTAGGTGCAGAATCTCCGGATATCATGTGACTGGCACCTCACCTGTGGCTGCACTCACTACCTACACTGGGAGTAGGAGGCGAGCCGGCCGGTGTCTATCGCTGCAAGGCACTTCCGCTTCCGGACACATGATGCCCAGAGTTAGGTTACAGTGACCGTTCCCATGGTAACTGCCAGAGCCGAGTGTAAACACGTTCTGTAACAACAGGGATAGGACAGCACTGTCTGGTCTATGGCAGTGATCCGGAGGAAGGCGCCCCGGGGCAAGAAAGGAAAGAGGTGCCTGTGCCCCCCTCCACTAGAAATGCCCCACCAATACTGCCCCCTACTGTTCTTGCTCCCTACAAACACTGCTCCCTACTGTTACTTCCCCCTACTTACACTGCCCCCTACTGTTCCTACTCCCTACAAACACTGCTCCCTGCTGTACTGCCCCCACTAACACTGCTCTCTATTGTTACTGCCCCCTACTGTTACTGCCCCCACTAACACTTCTCCCTACTGTTACTGCCCCCACTAACACTGCTCCCTTCAGGTACTTCCCCCCTACTGTTTCTGCTCCCTATTTGCACTGCTCCCTACTGTTACTGCCCCTCACCACTAGCAATGCCTCCACTTACCTTGACCCCTACTGTTCCTTATGCCTACTGTTACTGCCTCCACTAACACTGCCACCTACTGTTGCTACTCCCTACTGTTACTGACACTACTAACACTGGGGTAGATTTATTAAGCTCGGTGAAGTGATAAACTGTCTGGATTTTATCACCGACTAATCAGCTCCTACCTGTGAAGTTACAGGCTTGGTTTGAAAAATGACAGGTAGTAGCTGATTGGCCGGTGATAAAATCCAGACAGTTTATCACTTCACCGAGCTTAATAAATCTACCCCACTGTGCCCTAATAACACTGCTCCCTCCTAACACTGTAACCCACTAACACTACACCCCACTAACACAGTGCCCCACTCACACTACACCCCACTAACACTGCTCTCTCCTAACACTGCTCTCTCATAATGCTGTGCTCCACTAACACTTCTCCCTACTAACACAGTGCCCCACTAACACTACTCCCTACTAACACTGAGCCCTATCACTGTTCCCTCCTAACAGTGATAGGGCCAATAAGACTGCCTCCTACAAACACTTTGCCCCACTAACACTGCTCTCTCCTAACACTGTGCCCCACTAACACTGCTCTCACATAATGCTGCTCCCCAATAACACTGCTCCCTACAAGCACTTTGCCCTACTAACACTGCTCTCTTCTAACACTGGGACCCACTAACACTGCTCTCTCCTAATGCTGTGTCCCACTAACACTGCTCCCTTCTAATTCTGGGACCCACTAACACTGATCCCTACTAACACTTCTCCCCCCTAATTCTGTGCCCCACTAACACTGGGCCCCACTAACAATGCTCCCTCCTAATTCTGTTCCCCACTAACACTGCTTGCTACTAACACTGCACCCACGTTACACTGCTCCCTCCTAATTTTGTGCCCCATTAACACTGCTCCCTACTAACACTGCACCCCACTAACACTGCTCCCTCCTAATTGTGTGCCCCACTAACACTGCTCCCTACTAACACTGTGCCCCACTAACACTGCTCCCTCCTGCATGGGCGTAAGAGGTCGCTAAGGTTGGTAAAGATGTCACAGCTCCTCAGGACACAATCACATCTACCTGGGAATACTGTATTTCTGCAAATCTATTATCACAGTGTTCTCTAAACAGGAAGAAGAAAGCTGGAAAACATGAAGGTAAAGTGGATAAACAGCAGGAAGCAGAGAGAGCGAAGGCAAATGTGTCCTTGTGGGAGTCCAGGCTGAAGGCCACTGAATTCTCCAGATCAGAGTACCGGGATGCCGCCCGCTCCCTGGCCCGTAACAACGAGCAGCTGACCAACAACCAGTATCAGCTGGAGAAGGACATGCTGGATGTCATTGGGTTTATGAAGAGGCAGGACATGGAAAAAGATGAACTGGTAGCCCTCAGCTGTCCTCACTCTGGTCTAAGTTTCTGCTTTATCCCTCGTTATCTTCACTTTTATAGAGCCCTACTGGCGGCAGAGAGATCATAATCCCTACAGTTTGTAACAAGCCCTGTTCTCCTCTATTCATGGTTGTGCCAATAAAATCTAGTTTGGTCATACCTATGTACTGTGGGGTTCTACGTCTCTACTGCTCCAACTGTGTAGTTGTACATCTACTGTGCCCACTATGGGGTTCTTCATCTCTACTACCCCTACTGTGGGGTTGGACATCTGTACTGCTCCTACTGTGGGATGTCTACATCTTTACTGCCCCTATTGTGTGGTTCTACATCTTTACTGCCCCTACTGTGTGTTTCTACATCTCTACTGCTCCTACTGTATGGTTCTAGATCTCTACTGCTCCTACTGTATGGTTCTACATCTCTACTGCCCCTACTGTTTGGTTCTACATCTCTACTGCTCCTACGGTGTGGTTCTACGTCTCTACTGCTCCTACTGTATGATTCTACATCTCTACTGCTCCTACTGCGGGGTTCTACATCTCTACTGCTCCTACTGTATGGTTTCATGTCTCTACTGCTCCTACTGTATGGTTCTACATCTCTAATGCCCCTACTGTGTGGTTCTACTTCTCTGATGCTCCTACAGTGTGGTTCTACATCTCTACTACCCCTTCTGTGTGGTTCCATGTCTCTACTGCTCCTACGGTGTGGTTCTACATCTCTATTGCTCCTACTGTGGGGTTCTTCATCTCTACTGCTGTTACGGTGTGGATCTACATCTCTACTGCCCCTTCTATATGGTTCTACATCTCTACTGCCCCTACTGTGTGGTTTTACGTCTCTACTGCTCCTACTGTGTGGTTCTACATCTCTACTGGCCGTACTGTGGGGTTCTAAGTCTCTTCTATCCTACTGTAGGGTTCTACATCTACACCCACTATGAGGTTCTACATCTCTACTACCACTACTGATTGGTTCTACATCTCTACTGCTCCTAATGCTGGGTTCTACATCTTTACTGAACCTACTTTGGGGTTCTACATCTCTACTAAGACTATTGTGTGTTTCTACATCTCTACTGGCTCTACGATTGGGTTCTACTTCTCTACTGCCCCTACTGTGTGGTTGTACTTCTCTTCTGTCTCTACTGTGGGGTTCCAGATCACTACTGCCCTTACTGTGTGCCTCTACGTCTTTTCTGTCCCTACCGTGTGGTTCTACTTCTCCACTGCCCCAATCTTGTTGTTCTACATCTCTACTGCCCCTATCATGGTGTTCTAAGTCTCTACTACCCCTACTGTATGATTCTACATTTCTACTATCCTACTGTGGGGTCCTGGAATCTCTACTGCCCCTACAGTGTGGTTCAAAGTTTTCACTGTGTGATCTCACGTCTCAACTGCCCCTATTTTGGGACTCTACATCTCAAATTCTGATTGCTGCATTATTAACCATCTAATAGGCTGTTCTACATTTCTACTGCCCCTATTTCGATTTTCTACAGCTCTTCTACCCTCCGTGTCAGATATTTGCATTATTTTTGCTTCTGGCAGCTCTTCCTCCTACTAACATTACTGATGGTGAGTTTTTAGGACCTACGGTTGTCATACTGTTTGTTGTTTACTTCCTTAAAGATTGAGACATTGAAGCAACAATTGGTAGCAGAGAAGAAACTGGCGGAAGAAGACAAAGAGAGGCTGGTGGGTATATAACACATAAACACACTTCTTTTGGTCGCAAAGACGCACTCTGCCTCTTTGATCGCACGGATGCACCATGCCTCTTTGATCGCATGGATGAACCTTTCCTCTATGATCGCATGGATGCAACCTTCTTTTATGGTTGCATGGATGCACCCTTTGTTCTATGGCTAAATTAATGCACTCTTCCTCTATGGTCGCATGGATGCACTCTTCCACTATGGTCATATGGATGCAAATTTCCTCTATGGTCACACGGATGCAACCTTCCTCTGTGGGCGCATGGTTGCAACCTTCCTCTTTGGTCGCACGGATGCACCCTTCCTCTATGGTCGCACGGATGCACCCTTCCTCTATGGTCGCACAGATGCAACCTCCCTCTATGGTCGCACGGATGCACTCTTCCTCTATGGTTCCATGGATGCACTCTTCCACTATGGTCGCACGGATGCACTCTTCCTCTATGGTTCCATGGATGCACTCTTCTTCTATGGTTCCATGGATGCACTCTTCCTCTATGGTCGCACGGATGCACCCTTCCTCTATGGTCGCACGGATGCACCCTCCCTCTATGGTCGCACGGATGCACTCTTCTTCTATGATTCCATGGATGCACCCTCCCTCTATGGTCGCACGGATGCACTCTTCCTCTATGGTCCCATAGATGCACTCTTCCTCTATGGTTCCATGGATTCGCTCTTTCTCTATGGTTCCATGGATGCGCTCTTCCTCTATTGTTCCATGGATGCATCCTCCCTCTATGATCGCACGGATGCACCCTTCCTCTATGGTCGCACGGATGCACTCTTCCTCTATGGTTCCATGGATGCACTCTTCCTCTATTGTTCCATGGATGCATCCTCCCTCTATGATCGCACGGATGCACTCTTCCTCTATGGTCCCATAGATGCACTCTTCCTCTATGGTTCCATGGATTCGCTCTTTCTCTATGGTCAAATGAATGCAGTCTTCCTCTGTGCACATAACCCTTAAATGTACCTCTCAGAGAACACATGTCCTGTATGTGGGGGTGCAGTTCTTCGGGGGACGTATTTCATGAATCCCATTTGCTTCCTATGTGTAATGTTCTGCACTTGCGTCCTTTCATAGGTGACAACACACAGAAAACAGGTCTCTGATCTGGAAGAGAAATGTGCCCAGAAAGGGTCAGAGATGCAGATCCTTGTGTCAGAGCTTAAGCTGATGAAGGAATTCCGCAGACGTAAGCCGGAGCTGGAGAGGGAGCTGGACCAGGTGACCCATCATCCCTTCCCCCCTGTGTCATGGATGACCACTTAGCTCTGGTGCCTATTCTACCTAAATGTCACTTCTTTACAGATTAAGGATAGCCTTCTCCGAGCTAACAAGGACCATGAAGAAGCTCTGGCCAGTATGGAGAGACGCATCCTTCAGGAGAAGGTAAGACGCGTACGGCATTAGGCACAACATGGTACAAAAAGTTCTAGATCAAGTATTACAATGTGATGCCCCCATAGCAACCAGGCCACCCTAACCCATTGGGCCTCGCACCCTAACCCAGGGGGCCCGCACCCGAAACTCATCCCTAAAACTGACATACATTCATTCAGGACTTTACCTTACCTTATCTTTAGAGCATCATTATACCCAGGGCTATTTTTCAGCAGGCTCCAGCAGGAACTGAGGCCCTTATTCTAGTTCACTCTTTCTGACAAAATATTTCTTAGATGGACAAAACCATGTGCACTGCAGGTGAGGCAGGTGTTACTTGTGCAGAGATAATTAGATTTGGGTGGGGTTTTACACCTGCCTCACCTGCAGTGCACATGGGCCCTTATTCTGGTTGGTGCGGTAATGTCCGCGTGCGGTCGGTCCGCCGATGTTTTGTGTCTGTGCATGTGCAGAGGCGTCTCTGCGCATGTGCGAACGGGACGCACGTCCAAAATCCGCATGAAATGTTTACACTACGAACAGGGGGAGGAGAGGGGCTTGAAGGGCTGTTTGGGCTCATTACCATATGTTTACACCCCGCGTTTCATGGGCGTTCCCATGAAAACGCTGGGCGTCTGTATGGTAATGCGGTCGTGACGCACGTGTAGGGGGCGGACATATGACATTGCCTGATGTCAGCTGCCCGCCCAGATCCCTGCTTTTGCACGGAGAAATGCCCGTGTAGTCTGAGGTTGCGGGAGATGCCTGACCACTCGGTCCTGCATTCGATGGTCTGCGACCATCGAATGATGGGGGAGGTTCCCTTAGATGGAGGAGGTGTATTCATGAGAAATACACTTGCGGTCCGTTCGGACAGCTTCTTACCCCATTCGGACGGAGTGAGCGATCCGTACGAAAGGCGGGGTTTAGGACGCACGGTCCTGGCCGCATATTCGGCTCCGTCCGCACCGACCAGAATAAGGCCCATGGTTTTGTCCATCTAAGAAATATTTTGTCAGAAAGAGTGAACTAGAATAAGGGCCTCAGTTCCTGCTGGAGCCTGCTGAAAAATAGCCCTGATTATACCTAACTAGTATATCTAGCCTTTTCTGTGTTCTGGCAAACCTCCATTTACATGAGATGCTGGACACGATTCTCAGCGGGATGCAGCTGCATCTTTTGGTAATTGCGCATTTAGAAGTCTATGCAAATTCTGCTACAGAGAGGTTCCCTGGTGAGCAGCGTGTGTCCCACTGTGCAAGGTCTGAAACTCCTGCATTTACAGATGCTGTAATGCCGGATCCTTGGATGTCACCATGGGTCACACAGCTCTAGAGCAGGTGCAGATTCTCCATCCAAGAAGGGTGATTGTACATCTGTGTATGCAGACAATTCAGCAACATACCCTCGACATTCCCATAAAACACTTATATGACATACCATCTCCGTGTGTCACCTCCAAAGGAAAGCCCGATAGATTGTCCATACATTGCTGCTTCTTACTTGCTACTGATTCTTATTTGGAAGTAAAAGCAAATAAAAGCAAGTAACTGTGCACATGGGCAATTTCTGCAAGACACACACACACACACACACACACTGGGGCTAATTCAGCCCCCTTCACTGGGCCAAAAAATCACAGAGATTATCAGAGAGCTACGCATGCGCACGGTCTGCAGTGCATATGTGCGAGCCCTCCGTGTGATCAGAGCCAGCGATGGCTAGCTGTGGGCATTTGTAGGTGGAATTTAGCATTATATTGGGCCAGCCTCTTCTCATCACTAAACCAAGGAATCTCCTGTTCTCCTGTTCTGTCCACAGTTCTGTGTTACAGTGTGAAATTATTCTTATACTGGATTTAATGTGTTCAGTGAATTTATTCCTCAGCAACGTCTGGAAAAGGAAGCAGAGAAGAAGATCATAATGCTCACTGAGAATGCTCACACCGAAGCCGTCATGTAAGGACAAAGCCCTGATTATATCCAGAATATTAGAATATAAAATATGAAGACATGCAAGATTGTGTGACTGCTATAGATCTGCCCTCACTGTGTGACCGCTATAGAGCTGCCCTTCCCCTCACTGTGTGACCGCAATAGAGCTGCCCTTCCCCTCACTGTGTGACCGCTATAGAGCTGCCCTTCCCCTCACTGTGTGACCGCTATAGAGCTGCCCTTCCCCTCACTGGGCCTTATTTTGGTTCATTCTTTCTGACAAAATCCTTCTTAGATGGACAAAACCATGTGCACTGCAGGGGGGCAGATGTAACATGTGCAGAGAGAATTAGATTTGGGTGAGTAATTTTGTTTCTGTGCAGGGAAAATACTGACTGCTTTATTTTTACACTGCAATATAGATCTCACTTTGAAGTAAAACCCCACCCAAATCTAATTCTCTCTGCACAAGTAACACCTGCCCCACCTGCAGTGCACATGGTTTTGCCCATCTAAGAAGGATTTTGTCAGAAAGAATGAACCAAAATAAGGCCCACTGTGTGACCGCTATAGAGCTGCCCTTCCCCTCACTGTGTGACCGCTATAGAGCTGCCCTTCCCCTCACTGTGTGACTGCTATAGAGCTGCCCTTCCCCTCACTGTGTGACCGCTATAGAGCTGCCCTTCCCCTCACTGTGTGACCGCAATAGAGCTGCCCTTCCCCTCACTGTGTGACCGCTATAGAGCTGCCCTTCCCCTCACTGTGTGACCACGATAAAGAAGGGAATTCTCACCACTGTGTGACCGCTATAGAGCTTCTCTTCTCACCACTGTGTGACCGCTATAGAGCTGCCCTTCCCCTCACTGTGTGACCACGATAGAGAAGGGAATTCTCACCGCTGTGTGACCGCTATAGAGCTGCCCTTCCCCTCACTGTGTGACCGCTATAGAGCTTCCCTTCTCACCACTGTGTGACCGCTATAGAGCTGCCCTTCCCCTCACTGTGTGACCGCTATAGAGCTACCCTTCTCACCACTGTGTGACCGCTATAGAGCTGCCCTTCCCCTCACTGTGTGACCGCTATAGAGCTTCCCTTCTCACCATTGTGTGACTGCTATAGAGCTGCCCTTCCCCTCACTGTGTGACCGCTATAGAGCTTCCCTTCTCACCACTGTGTGACTGCTATAGAGCTGCCCTTCCCCTCACTGTGTGACCGCTATAGAGCTTCCCTTCTCACCACTGTGTGACTGCTATAGAGCTGCCCTTCCCCTCACTGTGTGACCGCTATAGCGCTGCCCTTCCCCTCACTGTGTGACCGCTATAGAGCTACCCTTCCCCTCACTGTGTGACCGCTATAGAGCTGCCCTTCCCCTCACTGTGTGACCGCTATAGAGCTGCCCTTCCCCTCACTGTGTGACCACTATAGATCTGCCCTTACCATCACTTTGTGACCGCTATAGAGCTGCCCTTCCCCTCACTGTGTGACCGCTATAGAGCTGCCCTTCCCCTCACTGTGACCGCTATAGAGCTGCCCTTCCCCTCACTGTGTGACCGCTATAGAGCTGTCCTTCCCCTCACTGTGTGACCACTATAGAGCTGCCCTTCCCATCACTGTGTGACCGCTATAGAGCTGCCCTTCCCCTCACTGTGTGACCGCTATAGAGCTGCCCTTCCCCTCACTGTGTGACTGCTATAGAGCTGCCCTTCCCATTACTGTGTGACCGCTATAGAGCTGCCCTTCCCATCACTGTGTGACCGCTATAGATCTGCCCTTCCCCTCACTGTGTGACCGCTATAGAGCTGCCCTTCCCATCACTGTGTGACCGCTATAGAGCTGCCCTTCCCATCACTGTGTGACCGCTATAGAGCTGCCCTTCCCATCACTGTGTGACCGCTATAGATCTGCCCTTCCCCTCACTGTGTGACCGCTATAGAGCTGCCCTTCCCATCACTGTGTGACCGCTATAGAGCTGCCCTTCCCATCACTGTGTGACCGCTATAGAGCTGCCCTTCCCCTCACTGTGTGACCGCTATAGAGCTGCCCTTCCCCTCACTGTGTGACTGCTATAGAGCTGCCCTTCCCCTCCCTGTGTGACCGCTATAGAGCTGCCCTTCCCCTCACTGTGTGACCGCAATAGAGCTGCCCTTCCCCTCACTGTGTGACCACGATAAAGAAGGGAATTCTCACCACTGTGTGACCGCTATAGAGCTTCCCTTCTCACCACTGTGTGACCGCTATAGAGCTGCCCTTCCCCTCACTGTGTGACCACGATAGAGAAGGGAATTCTCACCGCTGTGTGACCGCTATAGAGCTGCCCTTCCCCTCACTGTGTGACCGCTATAGAGCTTCCCTTCTCACCACTGTGTGACCGTTATAGAGCTGCCCTTCCCCTCACTGTGTGACCGCTATAGAGCTACCCTTCTCACCACTGTGTGACCGCTATAGAGCTGCCCTTCCCCTCACTGTGTGACCGCTATAGAGCTTCCCTTCTCATCATTGTGTGACTGCTATAGAGCTGCCCTTCCCCTCACTGTGTGACCGCTATAGAGCTTCCCTTCTCACCACTGTGTGACTGCTATAGAGCTGCCCTTCCCCTCACTGTGTGACCGCTATAGCGCTGCCCTTCCCCTCACTGTGTGACCGCTATAGAGCTACCCTTCCCCTCACTGTGTGACCGCTATAGAGCTGCCCTTCCCCTCACTGTGTGACCGCTATAGAGCTGCCCTTCCCCTCACTGTGTGACCACTATAGAGCTGCCCTTCCCATCACTGTGTGACCGCTATAGAGCTGCCCTTCCCATCACTGTGTGACCGCTATAGAGCTGCCCTTCCCCTCAATGTGTGACCGCTATAGAGCTGCCCTTCCCCTCACTGTGTGACCGCTATAGAGCTGCCGTTCCCTTCACTGTGTGACCGCTATAGAGCTTCCGTTCCCTTCACTGTGTGACCTTTATAGAGCTGCTCTTCCCCTCACTGTGTGACCGCTATAGAGCTGCCCTTCCCCTCACTGTGTGACTGCTATAGATCTGCCCTTCCCCTCACTGTGTGACCACTATAGTTGTCCTTCCCCTCACTGTGTGACCGCTATAGAGCTTCCCTTCTCACCACTGTGTGACCGCTATAGAGCTGCCCTTCCCCTCACTGTATGACCACTATAGAGCTGCCATTCCCCCGCACTGTGTGACTGCTATAGAGCTGCCCTACCCCTCACTGTGTGACCGCTATAGAGCTGCCCTTCCCCTCACTGTGTGACCGCTATAGAGCTGCCCTTGCCCTCACTGTGTGACCGCTATAGATCTGCCCTTCCCCTCACTGTGTGACCGCTATAGAGCTGCCCTTCCCCTCACTGTGTGACCGCTATAGAGCTGCCCTTCCCCTCACTGTGTGACCGCTATAGAGCTGCCCTTCCCCTCACTGTGTGACCGTTATAGAGCTGACCTTCCCCTCACTGTGTGACCGCTATAGAGCTGCCCTTCCCCTCACTGTGTGACCGTTATAGAGCTGACCTTTCCCTTACTGTGTGACCGCTATAGAGATGCCCTTCCCCTCGCTGTATGACCGCTGTCGATCTTCGCTTCCCACCACTGTGTGACCACTATAGAGTTGTCCTTCCCCACCGCTGTCGATCTGTGCTTCCCACCACTGTGATCAGCAGGCACACGTGTGGATTAAGTAACATTACAGATCACTATATTTGGCTGTTGGTAGATGCTTTATGGTATGTGTGTGCAGTGTGCAATCAGTTGACCATTTACTTGATGTGGTTGTGACTACAGACACGTAGGTGAGGCCGGGAGATCTGTCTTTAAGGAGAACGTGCGCCTGAAAGAAGCCCTTTCCTATCACGTGAGCGAGGCCCGTGATCTACAGAAGAGCGTCACCCAACTTCAGGCCAAAATGAAACAACTGGTGCTGGAAAAGGTGAAGTGTTTATTTCTCATTCACCTTCCATTCGTGTATACTGACAAGGTAGCAGGAGGTGATGTAAGCACGAGGCCAAGTGTAGAGAGGGCCCGGCTAGTCACAGATGGGTCCGTACATATATATCAACCAATAAACTTATTTATGCAAGTGCACGCCTTTGAGCAGACTCCTTTACAAGGTGTGCCTGCATTGCATCACATGGTTGTGGGCGGAGAAAAGTGAGATGGCCAGCCACTCACAGCCTGCAGTGCACTAAGCCTGATTATGATTGGTTGGGCAAAATGTACGGCAGATTATCCTTCACAGGCTGAATTCCTTATACAAAGTTGTATTGAGGAATTACAGATAGCATTACATGTGTGATTTACAGTATGTAGTCTGGCGTGGTATTACATAGGAAGAAATTGCTATTCCATGAGTGACGAAACGTGATAATCTTTGAGCAGGCAAATATCCATACATAACGCGTTTCGCCACTGTAACCTCTTCTGATTTTACCTTTAAATATTACTGAGAAAAAGGTGATGTGTAGGACATTGTTGTGGCTGAATGTTACATGGCGACCGATGATGTGGTAGCTGGGATATATTGGGTATCTTGGTTCATCACTAGAGCTGCAAAGTGCGTAACTGTGTTGTTCCCAAGAAGCGCTCTATTTGCATATCAGATCATTACATTCTCTCTACATTTATGGGTCTGGGAATTGACATTTGCTATTCTCTGACAATTATAATTGTTTTATTCCTTTATTATGCTCTTGTCGTCGCCACAGTTGTAGTGTAATAAAATATTATTTGATTTATTGGCGATAGATCATTTTATATGTGTGTTTTATTCATAGGATTGCCTCACTTTATAGGGTCATGAGTACTTCTGGTGCATTATTGTGGCTGTATCAGAGATTTGTTTGGTGTTATAAATGGATTAAGGAGGATTAGTGTTGAATGTAATGCAAACAGCAGGAATCCAGCTCTATATTATTTGTCTTTCTGATGCTCAAGCTGGGAACACACTGAGTGATCATTACAATCAATAAGTCGATACCAAATGTCGACGTGCAAAAGGTCTACAAAGTCTAAGGGACACTATTTCCGACAGCATTGAAGGCAGATTACAACAAAACAGATCCGACATTAAAACAAGTTGAATCTGTTTTGTCGAAAACGGCCGTGGATGTCAAATTCACAGACATTTGTCGACAATCTGCGGCTGAATTCGCTGACACGCCCACTTTCCAACACTCGACAGCCGGAACAGTGAATTCCGAGTGTCAAGTTACAGTCAAGCTGTGCGAAAACGGTCTGGGATCCGACTATAGGAACGTTCCCACAGCAAATGGTTGACATGTGAATTGGTCGACATATGTTTGTTCACTTTTTTTTGGTATCAGTTTGTAGATTTCAGCAAATAGATGCCTGGTTAGTGTAATGCAAACCAACGGCATGGCACATTCCACTGTCCATGTTTCAGGCCACGTTACCGTTCCCAGTTGCCATCAAAGTGGATAGTAAAAGTATGGAAAAGTCGGTACTCTTTACCTAGAAGGGCGCCCGTCGCGGTCATCGCGGGTACATTTATGTATGGCCGCGACGCGACCGACGCGATGCCCGCGATTTCCCATTGAAACCAATGTTAAACATGGAAATCGTGTCGGTTGCGTCGCGGCCGGCCATAAATGTACCCGCGATGCCCGCGACGCGATGCTCACGATTTCCCATAGGAATCAATGTTAAAAGGCGCGATGGACCCGATTTTACTGTTAAATGCCTCAATCCACCCGATTTGGCCATAGGAATCAATGTTAAATGGGCCACAGAGCCCATTAACCCTTAAATGTCCCCCCAAATTTTTAACGCCACCCCACGATCCACGCCAACCCGAAGCGTGGCGAGCGCAGCGAGCCCGCGAGGGGCGGCGGTACGCGTCCTCCGACCTTTTCATGCCCTACTATCCACTAGGGCGTGGTGTGAGAATATAATAGTGTGGCGAGCGCAGCGAGCCACCGAGCCCGAAGCGTGGCGAGCCCCGCGAGGGGACGCGGATACCTTCACAGTTATGCGCGTCCCCTCGCGGGCTTCACAGGTGTCCGTGGCGAGGCGGACACCTGTGAAGCCCGCGAGGGGACGCGTCTACCTGTGAAGGTATCCGCTGCGCTCGCTACGCTTCGGGCTCGCTGCGCTCGCCACACTATTATATTCTCACACCACGCCCTAGTGGATAGTAGGGCATGAAAAGGTCGGAGGACGCGTACCGCCGCCCCTCGCGGGCTCGCTGCGCTCGCCACGCTTCGGGTTGGCGTGGATCGTGGGGTGGCGTTAAAAATTTGGGGGGACATTTAAGGGTTAATTTGGCCTATTTGGCCCCAAATCGGGTCCATTGAGGCATTTAACAGTAAAATCGCGGTCAATCTGCCGTTTTAACATTGTTCCCTATGGGAAAATCGCGGTGATCGCGGTCATCGCGGCCATCCCGATTTACCCGCGATGACCGCGATCACCGCGATTTTTACCCCCGATCACCGCGATTTCAATCGCTGGCGCCCTTCTAGGTAAAGAGTACCGAAAAGTCCAATAAAAGAAGGAACACCCCGCAGCCTAAGGGCCCATGGAAGAGGGGGGGCGGTAGCTGCATGATGCCACATGGTGCCCGTGAGGGGCTACCAGGGGCCTACTGGTGTTTTTTGAGTGCTTCATTATGCAGCAAAGCCCTAGCACTATAGCTATGGCAGGGGGGAGATCCGGCCTTGCCCTTTGTTGGATGCCCCCGCAGACTACCATCATTTTGAGAATTTGTGTAATGTCACAACAATACTGAATTAAGCCCCCAGTTGTAGCCAACCTGGATGGCAAAATAGGAAAAAAGTACAAGGAGGAAGAAAAAAAATCCCAAAAAAACTCATGTCGACTTTTTCATGTGTCCACCATATGATGTCCGCCTGCCAAAATCCCGGCACTTTGTCCCTCTGTGGGTGTCCAGGACACCCATAGAGGGAGAATAAATTAGTGGTGAGCGCAGTGATCCACGTCCCCCCCCCTTGTCGGGATTTCGGCGGTTGGGATTCCGCGTCAGGATTTTGACCGCCGGGATTTCAAACCAATCCCCTCCGGATACCACTATTTGATACCTAGGAGTAAATTTAATAAGATGGGAATTCTATTGAAGATGGGATGTTGCTATGGACAACAATCAGATTATATTATCTTCCAGAAGGAGCTAAATAAATAAATAGAAGTAGTAGTCAGGTTGCTACGAGCAACTTCCCAGATTCAGTAGAACTCCCATTTTAGTAAATTGACCCCCTTAGTGTATATTCTCAGTGGTCTATCTGTAAGAAGTCTGTGGTCACAGAATATACTTATAATGACATATCTCTGGCCACAGGAGACCAATGAGCAGCTGGTACAGGAGAAGGTCCTGCAGGTATCTCAGAAGAAGTCGCACATACAGGAGTTACAGCAGACAGTGAGGGCCCTGGAGCGCGCTCTGGAGACAGCGACTCTGGAGAAGGAGGGCGCCATGCAGAAGTCGCAGCTCAGGATGCAGATTGCAGACCAGGCAGAACGAGTGGAGCTGCAGAAGATGCTGGAGATGAAGGACCGAGAGCTGAACCGTGTAAAGAAGCTCTCCCACAATATACTGCAGGAGCGGACGGACGTGGAACGCTTCTTCCTAGAAGCCCTGGAGCAGGTGAAGCAGGAGATTAAGTCCAGCAGAAGCTATTATCAGAAGATGGCCCAGGCAGCATACCACAGCCGGATGCTCCAGGCAGCGGCAGGAACGGAGCAGTACCCAAAGATCAGAACGTTCCATAACAAGGACCATAGCACCAATGATGTCAGCCAGGACCTCACGGAAGCAGAGAAATGGTAATCCCTGGGGATAAGGCCTAATACAGAGGTGGGTGCAGCGCCCGAACCCTTAAACTGCAGTCACATTCAGGAAAATGTGATCGGAGTGTAAGTTCCTGGCAGGGGGGTGGCGACATGAGTTTAGCAGTGCAGCAATGCAGGTGTGCACAGACTGTTCGCAGAACACCTCTGAAAAACATGGCAGCGCAGAGCCTGCCTTTACTGCCAGACTGCTCAGCCCTACCGTAGTTTGCAATAATAACTTTATTTGTATATCGCTCTTTCTCCAGTAGGACTCAAGGTGAATAACAGATAGAATTAACGTAATACAGTACAGGAACAATGAAGTACAGAAAAGCTTTTCATAAACTACAGAGAGCATGGAGATTCTTAAGGAAATTACGGAAATGCTTGAGTAAACAGGAAAGTCTTGAGTATTTTTTTTTAAGGATTCTATAGTGGGGGCCCCATGAACTGTGCGGGGAAGTGAATTCAGCATAGGGAGGGACTCGGACAGTGAAAGCAGTTGTCGTTTCATAATTTCACGCAAAAATACAACTGAATTAGGCCCCTGTCAGAGCTGGACTGGTCCCGGCGGCTTAGATGAGACAGACATAAGGCAACATAGGGCTGCTCAGATGTTTGTTGGTGCTACCAGTGTTCCTGATGTTCAAAGGTGGCGGATGTGAGACACTGCGCTACTCCACCTACACACACCTCTCCCTGTAACACTGTGCTACTCCACCTGCACACAACTCCCTGTAACACTGCGCTACTCCACCAGCACACACCTTCCTGTAACACTGCGCTACTCCACCTGCACACACCTTCCTGTAACACTGCGCTACTCCACCTGCACACACCTTCCTGTAACACTGCGCTACTCCACCTACACACACCTTCCTGTAACACTGCGCTACTCCACCTGCACACACCTTCCTGTAACACTGCGCTACTCCACCTTTACACACCTTCCTGTCACACTGAGCTACTCCACCTGTACACACCTTCCTGTAACACTGCGCTACTCCACCTACACACATCTCCCTGTAACACTGCGCTACTCCACCTACACACATCTCCCTGTAACACCACCGCACCTTTACAACTGTCGCACAACAAATATTTTTGCCACAGGTCCCATGTTCAGGCTGGGAGAATAGACATCGGAGATCTGACATGGGAGCAGAAGGAGAAAGTGTTGCGGCTGCTGTTTGCGAAGATGAACGGTTCAGTCATCAGGTTAGTGGCAGCAATCACTTAGAGACCCCATGCCACAAGTGATAATGGCGTAGACTACCCCAGAGGGTACTTGTGTAGTTTCATGGCGCCGTGCATCGGAGTCCCCTTGCGGGGCTCGCTTCACTCGCCCACGCTACGGGCTCGGTGGCTCGCCACGCTATCTAAAATCAACTCCATGCCAACGTGGATAGTGGGGGTATGAACTAATGAACTTGGAATTAAGTTACTTTATTTTAGATAGTTGGGCGAACGTAGAACCCGGAAGTAGCACGGCGCCATGAAACTACACAAGAGCCCCACAGAGTAATTGGAAGATACTGGTATCAACACCCAGTAATGTGTCTGATCATAGGCACAGGACTTTATTGGGGATTATTGTCATTAGTTCCTATTATTTGCTGTATAGACATTTTAAAAAGTTGAGCATCTAGTTAAAGGTTTACTGTGTCCTCACTAGGAAAAGGACTCCGGGATGGAGAAACGCGCTGGTCCCAGCAGACAAGAAGGAGAAAGAGAATTGTTCCAGGTGAGTGGTCCATGCGTCTTTGTGAGGTGTCAAGAGTCACACACTGACACTTAACTCTATATTACACATCATGCACACGCTGTAATCACCTTCTCCTTGGTAATATAACCCCTCCCCCCAGCCGGTCACCTCGGATTAATCACACAGGTAATATAACCCCTCCCCCCAGCCAGTCACCTGGGATTAATCACACAGGTAATATAACCCCTCCCCCCAGCCGGTCACCTGGGATTAATCACACAGGTAATATAATCCCTCTCCTCAGCCAGTTACATGGTATTAATCACACAGGCAATATAACCCCTCTTCCCAGCCGGTCACCTGGGATTAATCACACAGGCAATATAACCCCTCCCCCCAGCCAGTCACCTGTGATTAATCACTCAGGTAATATAACCCCTCCCCCCAGCCAGTCACCTGGGATTAATCACTCAGGTAATATAACCCCTCCCCCCAGCCAGTCACCTGGGATTAATCACTCAGGTAATATAACCCCTCCCCCCAGCCAGTCACCTGGGATTAATCACTCAGGTAATATAACCCCTCCCCCCCAGCCAGTCACCTGGGATTAATTACTCAGGTAATATAACCCCTCCCCCCAGCCAGTCACCTGGGATTAATCACTCAGGTAATATAACCCCTCCCCCCAGCCAGTCACCTGGGATTAATCACTCAGGTAATATAACCCCTCCCCCCAGCCAGTCACCTGGGATTAATCACTCAGGTAATATAACCCCTCCCCCCAGCCAGTCACCTGGGATTAATCACACAGGTAATATAATACCTCTCTTCAGCCGGTTACTGGGGATCACACAGGTAATACTGTATAACCCCTTTCCCCAACCGGTCACCTGGGACTAATCCCCTCCAAGACACATTGAAAGTCACCTTGTCGGGAAACATCCTGTGTGACATATAGAGATCCATCCTATGGGTGAGGATACATTACACAACATCCCTCCTATGGGGGAGGCAATAAAGTTGCAGCATACTTAGACAGAAACTTGACTCCACTAAGAATAATCACATGTATTTTACCCTAAGGGACCGTGGTGAAGTGGCAGAGACTACCAGCACAGTCTTCATAACGCAACACGTACCGGATCAGTCGGCGACTAGCTTGGTGTTACCAGATATCCACATGTTGCAGAATGTCAAGTTACCGGCTGAGAGAGCACGTTTATCAGAGACCGCCTGAGACTTCCACCTCTGTATTACAGTGAGTGTCAGCTTCTTGTATCAGCAAAATAAAAGGGTTTATCTCTCGATTTTCTTTCCTATCACATTTCGTCTGACCCAGCTGCACAAGACCAATAATAAATTAGGACTTAAAAATTTACTGCGAGAGCCGACGGGTTCACAGTAATAACAACATGGTCTAGTACAGTCTGTAAGTGCCGTTGGTAACACAAACTGGTTGGTTGTCTTTTTAGGTGTAATACTCTGCCACTGAATATCAACAGGATCAAGGACTTTCCCATTATTTCTGTAGTGCAGACTATGGGGGTTATTCTGATTCACTCGGAAAGGCACAATCACTCTAATGGACAAAACCATATGCACTGCAGGTGGGGCTGATGTAACATGTGCAGAGAGAGTTAGATTTGGGTGGGGGTTGTACTTCAAATTGATATCTATATTGCAGTGTAAAAATAAAGCAGCCAGTATTTACCCTGCACACAAACAATAAGACACCTGAATCTAACTCTCTCTGCACCTGCAGTGTATATGGTTTTGTCCATTAGATAGCGATTGTGCCTTTGCGAGTGAATAAGAATAACCCCCTATGGCTCTTATTCAGATCGGGCGCTAGAGTGGGTATAGCAGCGCCCGTCTCAGACTCCGCACATAGGACCTTATTCAGATCTTAGCTCAGTACAAATTTGTTCTCAAAATGGGCAAAACCATGTGCACTGCAGGTGGGGCAGATGTGCAGAGGGTGGGGTGTGTTGAAACTGAAATCTACAGTGCAGTGTAAAAATAATGCAGCCAGTATTTACCCTGCACAGAAACAACATAACTCACGCAAATCTAGCTCTCTCTGCACATGTTACCCCACCTGCAAAAACTTTTTTTTTTAATTTAAAATCGCTGGCTGTACGCAAGTTTACTGACAGGAAGCCGGCTGCTGGGGGTGGTAACTGGCCATTTCTGGGAGTGTCAGTGAAAACGCAGTCATGTTCAGGTGTCATGTGATGTCAGCTCCGCCCCGATCAGCCTGATTCTATCGCATCCACTGAATAAGTCCTAGACTACGCACACTAAGAAATCATTCCATGGTCAGCGGCTTGCAAATGGATTTGCTGCTAAATGCCAATCAGAATAATTTTCGCAAGCCATTCCCAGTGATTCGCAGGCTTGCAGAGGGCGGGATTTCATTCTGGCTGGGATGAGATTACCTAATATCAGGTATCTGCAGAGAACCAAATATAACTCCTCCCATATTTGTTGCAGTTTTAGATTAGCTATTTATACCAACCAAGATTTCTAAAATTAGGATTTAAAATTTGAGTTTGGATTAAAGAATGTTTGGCAAAAAAAAAAATGACTATTTGACAATTGTAGAGGTTTATTCTTCCTGTGCATGGTTACAAAATGCCAAAATACAGAAACGAATCTGCAGAGGTAATTAACAGCCTGATGTCAGCACAAGTCCTGCGCATTCCACTCTACACATTCAGCGTCAGAGGCCTGCAATACCCGAGGGCCCCATGAGACAGGGGGCCAGGGCTACAGATTCCCCCAGTTCAGAGGGAGAAGGAGACTGGTCAGTTCCAATGAAAAAATTAGCGTCCCATGGTTGGCATCACCACGGCTGGGCTGGTGAGCGTGGCATCTTCTTCCTTCCACTGGGAGGTAACAGTCTTTAGCTGGGTGTAGAAATAGATCCCCTGCAAGGCCAGAAGGGTGAGATGAGCTACAGAGTCACACGAGCATGTAGTACATAAGGATATTCTTAAAAAATAGCCTGCAGAGCACATAAGACAGAACCCCATTCTTTGAGACATAAAACTACAATACCCATCATGCTCAGCCAGGCAGTTCATACCTGTTTGCCGTAGAAGTTGGTGTCCCCTCGGAAGGAGGCACGAGATCCAGTGAAGGAGAACATCGGTAATGGCACTGGGATAGGTACATTCACGCCCACCTAGAATAGTCACATAATTAGCAGCTGCCAGCCCAGCTTACAGCCAACACCAAGGGATTGGTCAGGAATCGCCAACACCATTGGTGGACGCAGCAAGTGACTGGGACATCGGATCAGGGCTACAGTACAAGATTCCATCTCCGGGATCAGCAAGAACCCTCATGGTAATTCTCAGGAGTACACACATTATACCCCTGTTCTGCAATGCTCACACTTCTAGGTGTTCATTATACAATGTACCAATCCCACTTCATGAGGTCTACCCACCTGCCCTACATCCGCCATATGGGTGTACTTCCGAGCGGTGGCTCCATTTGTAGTGAAAATAGCGGTTCCATTTCCGTACGGGTTCCCATTTACGATGTTAATAGCGTCCTCCAGCGTGTCTGCTTCTAAAACCACCAACACTGGTCCAAAGATCTCTTCCGTATAGCAGGTCATGTCAGTCTGCAAGACCCAGGATGGGCAGAGGTCAGTACTTCTCAAAGCCCGAAATATTCTAGATTAGCTTCCTGTTACTCAACTCCTACTGAGTATCATCACACTGCTCCATTACTCCTGCTGACTACTACTGTATTACTCCTATACACTGCCCCAGTACCCCGCTGACTATTACTGTATTACTCCTATACACTGCCCCAGTACCCCACTGACTATTACTCCTATACCATCACACTGCCCCAGTACCCCACTGACTATTACTGTATTACTCCTACACAGTCACACACCTCCTGTTACTCCGTACCCCGCTGACTATTACGGTAGTACTCCTATACCATCACACACCTCCTGTTACTCCGTACCCCGCTGACTATTACTGTAGTACTCCTATACCATCACACACCTCCTGTTACTCCGTACCCCGCTGACTATTACTGTAGTACTCCTATACCATCACACACCTCCTGTTACTCCATACCCCGCTGATTATTACTGTAGTACTCCTATACCATCACACACCTCCTGTTACTCTGTACCCCGCTGACTATTACTGTATTACTCCTATACCATCATACAGCTCCTGTTACTCCGTACCCCCGCTATTACTGTATTACTCCTATACCATCACACACCTCCTGTTACTCCGTACCCCGCTGACTATTACTGTAGTACTCCTATACCATCACACACCTCCTGTTACTCCATACCCCGCTGACTATTACTGTAGTACTCCTATACCATCACACACCTCCTGTTACTCCGTACCCCGCTGACTATTACTGTATTACTCCTACACAGTCACATACCTTGCGTTAGTCCATACCCTATATCATCACACAGGCCTGCACCATTCATTAATAATAAACATGAAAACTTCACTCCATCCACTGATAAAACTCATAGTCCTGGGCACTCACACTCACCTCCCAGGCCCGGCACTCACCTTCACATTTGCCAAAATTGTTGGTCCTACAAAGTTTCCATTTTCATATCCCTTCACTTTGACATCTCTGCCATCAAGAAGGAGTTTTGCACCCTCTTTCACCCCACTTTCTATAAGGCTGCATACACGCTGTTTTGCTGCTTTACTGATCAGCGGCCCCAGGTCTGCTCCAGCCTGATCCCCTGAAACAGAAATGAATGTTCTGAAACATAAGAGCGGTCTGTAGTGTATTCGGCCCACATGGGAAGGTTGTGCCGCCACCAGAGGAGCAGGAAGGGCATGCACCACCACCACCAGAGGAACAGAGGGCCAGATGTATCAAGCTTCAAAAAGAGATAAACTGGAGAGTGATAAACAACCAGCCAATCAGCTTCTACCTATAATTTTTCAAACCAAGCCTGTTACATGGCAGGTAGGAGCTTATTGGCTGGCTGATTATCGGTCTCCATTTTATCACTTTTGAAGCTTGATACATCTGGGCCAGAGTGAGGAGGGCCGCCACCAGAGTAGCTGGGAGAGGGCACCGCCACCACCAGAGAAGTGGGTAGAGGGAGCGTGCCGTTTTCACTAGAGGAGCGAGAAGAGGGGGCGCGCTGCCACCACCATAGGAGCTGAGGGATTGTTTTATATGCAGAAAGTAGTTTATGTGATGAAAGACAATGGAAAATTCTACAGAAAAGGGTTTGCCATCAAGTATCGGTATTGGTGGCACTCTCCAGGCCTGGGTATCACAGCCATAGAGTACATGCAGAGTCTCCTGCACTTTGCCCACTCACCGGCATTTACTGTTAACTTCTTTGCTTTTTCCACCAACTCTGGAAGCCATTTTTGTGCCTCCCCAACCAGAACAGCTGTGGATAGTGCCATGCACCGCTGTCCTGCTGCGCCAAAGGCTGCTCCAACCAGCTGGTTCAAAGTGTTCTCTTTATTTGCATCTGGCATCACCACCCCATGATTCTTGGCTCCCTGTAAAGAACATGGCAGTTAGACATTGGGCATTAGTAAAGGTAGCCAGTCCCTCTACCAGTTCTACCACTTTATACCATGTTGGACTGCACTCTCTTGCCGTTTCGTGACCCCCTCTCGTAGATGTATTCTCCAGCCTGATTGGAACCCACAAAGCTGATGGCGCGGATCGCTGGGTGGTCACAGATAAAATTCACAGCTGGAAAAAAATCACAGAAGTTACTGAGACCCTGGACATCGTCCCGGCTGAATGGATCAGAGTACAAGATGTTCCGCCTAATGCTCCAACAATATTCCAAGTGTAGGGAATAGTCCAATCCTTGCAAGTACTAAAAGAGAGCAGTGCTCCGGCTGGATAAGAAGCTCTTTACTTCCTTCTTTGCCCTCTCGAGTATTGCCACTACACATTTGCCGACAGATGTCAGCATATGTGCAAGCAATTGTACCAAGGGAGAGAGGGTCTCACCACCGTCAATTTCACCTCTGGGCACTTAGTATGAACTTCTAAATCCTGAATGTAAAGCAGCCCTATCCTAACCCTCCCTCTTAACATTAATCCTATCCCTAATAACCTAATCCAATCCCCCTAAACTAACCCTAATGCCGTGAAACACCCCCCCCCCCCCCATATCCCACACCTCTAAACCAACCCTAATACCCTAACCAATGCTAAAAGGGTAGACTGGATGGACCATATGGTTCTTATCAGAGGTCACGTTCTAAGTTTCTATGCCAGCCATGTCCAACCTTGGCCCTCCATCTGTTGTGAAACTACAAGCCCTATTATCCCTTGCCACGCTTTTGCTATAAGGGAATGCTAAACCTATTGCAAGGCATGCTGGGATGTGTAGTTTCACAACAGCTAGAGGGCCATAGTTTGGACATGCCTGCCCTAGGCAGTGGCTGTCAGTGTAGTCAGAAATGATCCTTTCACTGGGCGTGTCTCAGACCCTAGACGTTCAGCCGTACACATGTACACCAGGGAAGGAGGTTATTTCAGCCTTGGCATGAAGCCGTGAATGGGTAAACCTGTGACAGTATCATCCCTGTGCTTCACTACTAGCATCAGTCAAATGTTCCTTCACTTACACAAGTGGTTCTTAAACTCTGTCCTCAAGGACCCCTATAAGTCCATGTTTTCCACTCACCTGTGTATTTATAAAATGTGACAGTTGGTAAAACAAAGTGTCCATGCCAGGTGACCTGGAAAACGTGGCCTGTTGGGGATCCATTAGGAACACTGACTTACACCAATAAAGCGCTGGCAGTCATACAGTCCGGTCTGAGAGGTTTCAAGTACAGAGAACCAATTCAGTTACCAGGACAGCCCGATCTATGCTTTGTGTTCTTCTATCACCTCATTCTAAGTCTATAGGCTGCCACTGTGCCCGGGATCTTACCTGCATGCTGCCCATGGATAATGTTCAAAGTGCCATCAGGAGCCCCAGCATCCTGCAGCAGGCGGGCAAGCAACATGGTGGCCCCAGGCACCCGCTCTGATGGTTTCATCAGGTAAGTGTTCCCACAAACCATGGCCATCGGGAACATCCACAGAGGTATCATGGCGGGGAAGTTAAAGGGTGCAATTCCAGCACACACCCCCAGGGGGAGCCGGTAGGTGAAAGTGTCCATGTCCTTGGTGAGTGAGGGCAGGGTTTCTCCCAGCATGAGCGAGGTCACGCTACACGAGTGCTCCACCACCTCTGTAAAAGTACACGTTTCAGAACTTAGACAGAAACCAATATCTGCGACCTAACAGAAGCGTTGTCATTACAGCCTTACGTAGTCCACGAAACACGTCCCCCTCCGCATCGGCCAACGTCTTTCCCTGCTCCAGGGTGATCAGACGAGCCAACTCTTTCTGCAGGAAAGGACCAGTTAGATTCCAGTCACATGTTCCACAGACTATATCCCACCTCAAACACCGCAGGCCCCCACACACTTACCAGATTATCCTTGATGAGCTGCTGGTAGCGCAGGAAGATCTGCTGTCTGTTCAAGATGGATGTCTCAGACCAGGAAGGCAAGGTGCGCTCGCAAGCACTGACGGCAGCCTCCATCTCCTTCTGCGTGGCTTGGGGCACCCGCCCAATCACCTCGTTTGTGGCCTAAAAAAAGAAAATTATAATATTTGGTTTAGGAAACCAAACACTTTGGATTACAGATCACACAGCAGCGAGTTAATCATCATCACACAGCACTGATACCCTGCAATCATTGTCCTGCCAGTCTGCAGCACAGGTGGAGGTCACAGATACACTTCCTGCAGGCAGACTTATTCATCTCATCTGCACCAGGAGCAGCGGTCATACACAGCATAATAGAGCACACACAGCGTAATACAGCACGAGTCACTCACACTGAGCATACAATAAGCAGGATATACAACGTCTCTTACCGGGTTGTGAATATCAATCCAGTCTGATGTCTCCGAGTCCACAAACTGTCCATTTATAAAGAGCTTGGTGCGAGGCTGAAACAAATACAAGGAGTCAGTAACTGCAGTGGTATCTCCTACATGACAGCATGTAAGTGGCCACGTGTTACAGTAACCACAGAGGTATCTCCTACATGACAGCGTATAAGTGGCCACGTGATACCGTAACCACAGAGGTATCTCCTACATGACAGCGTATAAGTGGCTACGTGTTACAGTAACCGCAGAGGTGTCTCCTACATGACAGCGTATAAGTGGCCACGTGTTACAGTAACCACAGAGGTATCTCCTACATGACAGCATATAAGTAGCCACATGTTACAGTAACCACAGAAGTATCTCCTATAGGACAGCATATAAGTGGCCACGTGTTACAGTAACCACAGAGGTATCTCCTACATGACAGCGTATAAGTGGCCACGTGTTACAGTAACCACAGAGGTATCTCCTACATGACAGCATATAAGTAGCCACATGTTACAGTAACCACAGAAGTATCTCCTATAGGACAGCATATAAAAGTGGCCATGTGATACCGTAACCGCAGAGGTATCTCCTACATGACAGCATATAAGTGGCCGCGTGTTACAGTAACCACAGAGGTATCTCCTATATGACAGTGTATGAGTGGCCACATGTTACAGTAACCACAGAGGTATCTCCTACATGACAGCATATAAGTGGCCACGTGTTACAGGAACCACAGAGGTATCTCCTATAGGACAGCATATAAAAGTGGCCACCTGATACCGTAACCGCAGCGGTATCTCCTATATGACAGCGTATAAGTGGCCTTATGATACAGTAACCGCAGAGGTATCTCATGACAGCGTATAAGTGGCCACGTGTTACAGTAACCACAGAGGTATCTCCTATATGACAGCGTACAAGTGGCCACGTGTTACAGTAACCGCAGCGGTATCTCCTATATGACAGCGTATAAGTGGCCACGTGATACCATAACCGCAGAGGTATCTCATATGACAGTGTATAAGTGGCCACGTGTTACAGTAACCGCAGCGGTATCTCCTATATGACAGCGTACAAGTGGCCACGTGTTACAGTAACCGCAGCGGTATCTCCTATATGACAGCGTATAAGTGGCCACATGATACAGTAACTGCAGCGGTATCTCCTATATGACATTGTATAAGTGGCCACGTGTTACAGTAACCACAGAGTATCTCCTATCTGCACCAGTCTATGTTAGTCTGTTACCCAGTACTGAGTGCACCAGCGTATGCTAGCCAGTTCCAATAGCACATGAATAATTCCGCAAAGTCTTTGTGACGTGTGGGCAGATTGTGGAGGTAACGCAATGCCAGTTAGATACCAGCTATAAGGAAGTATCTTACCACAGCCGCAGAGGAATAATTTGCGATTCTGATCGGAGTGAGGCCCTGAGGAACAAGCACAGGGAGGATCCTGGCATTAGAGACAGACATGTCCACAATAAATCTATTTATACGTTAAGTACAATAAGGTGTCATCTTTACAAATAAAAAATACATAGTAATCTACAGGTGGCGTTACTGCAGATGGTATGAACCAACAGCAAGCGTGGTCAGGGACGAGATAAAAATAGCATAAAAATGAGGCTACAGGAGCTGCAAGGTGACGGAAATTGGAGTGAACTCTGTATACGCTCAACTGCCTAGAGCACCCGTCTCCCATGCGGCAATGACACACCACCCATAAACAATCTGTGAGTAGTGACTTCAAAGCATAGGGCCTAGATTTGCTTGTAGTTGAGTATGTAGGCCGTAGAGTATGCCAGAAGTGTACACATTGGCCCTTATTCAGATCTGATCGCAGTACAAATTTGCTCTCAAAATGGGCAAAACCCATGTGCACTGCAGGTGGGGCAGATGTAACACGTGGAGAAAGAGTTCCATTTGGGTGTGGTGTATTAAAGCTGAAATCTAAATTGAAGTGTAAAAATAAGGCAACCAGTATTTACCCTGCACAGAAACAAAATAACTCTCAAATCTAACTCTCTCTGTACATGTTACATCTGCCCCACCTGCAGTGCACATGGTTTTGCCCATTTTGGGAACAAATTTGTACTGCGATCATATCTGAATAGGGCCATTATTTATAGAGATAAAGATTAACATTCTGCGGACACTTCAGTAAACAAACTGCTTATACACGGATGTATGTGCTAATCTGAGGGTCATCTAATGTAATGTAATACTGCTATGTGTCTGTGCACACGTGGGGCCATTGTCCATCTGCCCACTTGCCATACTTCTATGTAAAGCTAACCAGGTATGTTCTACTTCCCTGATGAAGTCTTACAGGCATCAAAACGCAATGGGTGTGCATTCTGAGACAGCTTCTTATATTGCAGATCACATTATGGAATTTCCTTGAGGAACTCAACTTCCATTAATCACAAAGTTTTTTGTTCCTCCCCCCCCCCCATCTATATAAAGTCTCCAGAACACCCTAATTATGTGCCCCCATACATCTATGTCCCCTGTAGGAGTCATAACCCTTTTGCACCGCCGAAAAATCCGGGTCAGCGGCAGGTCAGACCCGGATCTTCAGCGATGTAAATGGGGTCAAGCTATGTCCATTTACACGGGTCCCTTACCCAAGTCCTGACCTGGGTAGGACATGGTCAGAACCCGTGTAGTGGCCGGTGTAAATGGTTGCGCTGCAGGTTGAGGCACCCGTAGCAGGTCCGTGCATGGCATGGGTGTCTGCGGCTGCTGGGGGGGCAGCGATCAGGCTGCTGATGGGGGAGATGGAGGGGATGCTGGCCGCGGCTGCTGCTGTAAATCGCAACTCCCCCCTGCAGCTGCAGGGCGAATGGGCTGTCAGTGGCGGGGTCCCAGCGGCGGATGGGAACTAGTAGTTCCCATCCGCCGCAGAGACTCCGCCACTGACAGGCCATTCACCGCAGGGACCCCACAGCTGCAGGGGGAGTTACAGCCACGCCCAACATCCCCTCCGTCTCACCCTTAAGAGCAGCCTGACAACTCGCCCCCCTCAGTAGCCACAGACACCCCCCTCCTCAGCACCAGCCACGGTCAGCTCCCCCCACAAGAGTGCAATTTCACCCTCCTTGGCAAGCATTTTTGATGACATCCACAAGAAAGAGCAGGGCTGACCCAGGTTGTGTAAATGGTGCAGACCCAGGTCAAAGTGCTATGTAAATGGGATATAAAGTAGGGTCAGATCCTGGAAACTCCAGCATTCAAAGACCAGGGTCCGACCAGGGTTTTTGGTGTAAAAGGGGTATAAGAGACCTTCTCATACACAGATGTCCCCAGGACACCTTAACTATGTGGCCCCTAATACTTCCATGAACCCTGTAATTGACCCTCTCATACTCAGATGTCCCCAGGACACCCCGATATTTTGCCCAAAATATGTTGATGACCCCTATAGCAATGTTTCCTCAAATTTCACAAAGGCGGTGTGCTGCAAAAAATATTGGCTGTGCAACTTTGGAAGGAAATTTAACTTTTTGTGCGTCACATATATAGAACTGGAAAACGACGTTCAGCATTTGTCTCAACTTTAAGTCAAAATGATATTAAACATTCAAAACACAGCAATGTAGTTAATGGGTGAAACACACATTGAGTCCACAACAGCAATGGTCCATTGCTGCTTTGTGCGCTCTGTTGTAATGTCTGTGCACTCAGAGAGTTGTGTGCGCCCTATAGGAGTAAGAGACCCTCATACTGAGATGTCCCCAGGACACCCCATTTATGTGCCCCCATACATCTATGACCCATGTAGGAGTGAGAGACCCCATCATTCACAGATGGCCTCCCAATATGCATATGACCCCTCTAGGGGTAGGAATACACAGATGTCCCCCTTATAGGTCTATAACCCATGTAGGAGTAAGAGACACCCACCCACCCCCATACACAGAGGTCCCCCCCAATATGCCTATGACCTCTGTAGGAGTAAGAGACCCCTCGATACAGAGGTCACCCCAATATGCCTATGACCCCAGCAGTACTAGGGTGAATTGCCAGGTACCTGAGAGGCTCTGACCCGCAGGAGACACCCGAGACGCTGCATGATCCCCGGTCTCCGAGTCCGGTGCTGGGCAGGTGATGCACAGAACTGACAGAACCCCGCCCGCTGTCCTCCTATTGGCCCCCACAGACACGGCCCTACCTGGGAGCACTTTTATTGGCTGCTGTGTGGCAACAGGCCTGACCTCTGGAAGTAGGTGTGTCTCCGGGTGAGGAACACGCTTCCGGTACTGTGGCAGCCATGATTGTTTCGGGCAATGTAGAGAATTACATGTCTGAATGGTGGCAGGTGTTATCCGCTGTGACTGGGGTAGTGTCTCCATCCCCATAGCCTCACCCCCCTCCATGTGTTAACTAGCTGCTACCCTTTCCCTATCCCCTGACTGGGGGTACCAACATGGCCGCCAGGCGGGGCCGTCTGCGCCGGAACGCGTCACGTGATGCTAGCTGCTTCAAATGATGGCGGCTGTTGTGGAGGGTGAGTCTGTCCGCTGATTCCCCGGCGGTCCCCTGACTTCCATCTCGCTTACCTGTCCCTTCCTGTCATAGCCATGAGTTATAGGCGTATGTGTCAATATTCTGTGTGACATGTATGTGTCAGTATTATGTGTGACATTTGTATGCCACTATTAATTACATGTGTATGTATTACATGTGTGTTGTTACTCTGTGACGTGTATTCCATTATTGTAAATTGTATACTACACGTGTGTCATTATTTTGTCATTACTCTGTGACATGTGTATGTGTTCTTATATTACCTACATATCATTATTGTGTTACACGTGTATGTGTGTTTATAATACATGTGTCATTATTCTGTTTACATGAGAATGTGTTCTTATATACTGTATGTGTCGTCATTGTGTTACACGTGTATGTGTTCTTATTACGTGTCATTCTGTTCTCATATTACATGTGTATCGTTATTGTGTTACACGACTGTGTTCTTATATTCCGTATGTGTCATTATTCTGTTACACGTGTGTGTGTGTGTGTTTTTATATTACGTGTGTTGTTATTATTGTGTTACACAACTATGTGTTCTTGTATACTGGGTTAGTGAACTATAAGTTGAGCACTTCATTTTAGAGAGCACTAGAGTGCGTTCTACTGCTCCAAATATAAACTACAGATTATGCAAACGATGCGCTAGTCATTTGTTAAAGAAAAATGTTTATTTCCTAAATTTGCCGAAAGGTGGTGCTACAAACGTTCACTAGTACCTCTTTCCCACTGCAGCTCTTAAATGGTAATATTCTTGCTCAGTATTTATTTTAATGTAATATATGACTAGCGCATTATTAGAATAATTTAGTTAAAATTTTGTCTCATTCGGAGCAGTAGAATGCAGGGAAAAAATAATTTTATTTTGTGCAAAAAGAAGATAAGGAAAGATGGTAACATCTCCAAAAGGCATCAAATTACAGATCAGACATTCTTATAACATGTAAAAAAAAAAAGTTTGATTTTATTTCCATCATTTACACTTTCAAAATAACAGAAAACAAAAAGAATGGCGTCTTCAAAAGTTTGGGCACCCTGCAGAGTTTATAGCATGCAACTTTGGACAGCTGAGACCTGTCAGTGACATGGATTGTTTTCAATCATTGACATCACCTGGTCTTTCCAGTCAATCTCAAAGGTTTTAAAAGCCCAGACTCATCTGCCCTTGCCCCAACAATCGGCACCATGGGTTCCTTTAAGCAGTTGTGTAGAACACAAACTGAGAATAGTTGACACTTACAAAGCAGGAGAAGGCTATAAGTAGATAGCAAAGCGTTATCAGATGCCCATATCCTCTGTTCGGAATGTAATTAAGAAATGGCAGTCATCAGGAACAATGGAAATGAAATCAAGATCTGGAATACCAAGAAAAATATCAGACAGAACAGCTTGCAGGATTGTGAGAAAAGCGAGTCAAAATCCACATCTGACTGCATGATCTCCAGAAAGATCTGGCAGACACTGGAGTTGTGGTACACTACTCCACTATAAAGAGATACTTGTACAAATATGGACTTCATGGCAGAGTCATCAGAAGAAAAACTCTTCCAGGTCCTTACCACAAAAATCAGCGTTTGAAGTTTGCAAATGAACATATAGACAAGCCTGATGCATTTTGGAATCAAGTTCTGTGGACTGATGAGGTTAAAATATAACTTTTTGGCCGGAATGAGCAAAGGTACGTTTGGAGAAGGAAGGGCACAGAATTTCATGAAAAGAACCTCTGTCCCAACTGTTAAGCATGGGGGTGGATCAATTATGATTTGGGTTTGTATTGAAGCCAGTGGCGCAGGAAATATTTCACGAGTAGAAGGAAAAATGGATTCAATAAGATTCCAGCAAATTTTGGATGCTAACTTGATGCCATCTGTGAAAAAGCTGAAGTTAAAGAGAGGCTGGCTTCTACAAATGGATGATGGCCCTAAACACACCTCCAAAATCCACAGTGAATTACATCAAGAGGCATAAAGTGAAGGTTTTACCATGACCTTCACAAACACCTGACCTCTACATAATTGAAAATCTATTGATAGACCTTAAAAGAGCAGTGCATCGCAGACAGCCCAGGAATCTCAAAGAACTGGAAGACTTTTGTAAGGAAGACTGTGCGAAGATACCTCAAACAAGAATTGAAAGACTCTTGGCTGGCTACAAAAAGTGTTTACAAGCTGTGATACTTGCCAAAGGGGGCAGTACAAGGTATTAACTCTGCAGGGTGCCCAAACTTTTGAAGACGTAATTTTTTGTTTTCTGTTATTGTGAAAATGTGAATGATGGAAATAAAATCAAACTTTTTTTGACACGATATAAGAATGTCTAATCTGTAATTTGATGCCTTTTGGAGGTTTTTCCATCTTTCCATGGCTTCTTTTTGCACATTAAAATGAATTTTTACCTGGGGTGCCCAAACGTTGATCCCCTGTGTGTGTGTGTGTGTGTATGTATGTATGTGTATATATATATATATATATATATATATATATATATATATATATATATATATATATATATATATATATATATATATATATATATATATATATATATGTGTGTGTGTGTTTTTATTTATTTATTTTTCTTCTCCGTTCTAGTATTAGTACATTACGTGTGATCAGGCTGATATTTAGCTTTTCATCTTTCAGGTTCAGATCTGGAGACGTCGTTACTGAGCTTCGAGAAACTGGATCGAGCGTCCCCAATTCTGTGGCCAGAGCAACGTAAGTCTGATCTGTTTCCGCTCTCTGCCCTGCCTCAGATCCCCCACGTGTAACATGTAATTCTTGGTATGTTGTACAGACCCCAGCCGTGTTTAGGATACACACCAGCGGGCATCGCAAAGCCTAAACATTTCTATATCCCATTTCATTTTGCACATGTTAATGCGTTTAACATTAGAAAATGCGGTAAAGATGCCAAAAACGTGTTTTTGCCACGTTTTTGTTTAAGTACATCCTGACTGCAGAAATTCAGATACAGTATTTTCCGTCCCGTATGGGGCCGTGTTTTCTAGTTCAGTGCACTTTCATTTGTTTTTAAATTGCACCTGAAATGGAGAATTTGATTCCAGTAAGATTGCATTAATTGCATCTATTTCTGTATATTTCAGTTCCAGGAGTTGCAGAGTTTGCGGCCTCTTTTAAGAGTGTGAGTATCTACATGTTGCCTCTCATATACCGGGTCTTTACTGACCCCAATACTCGGAATCTATAGGTTATTTGTCTGATAAATCGTCCGCACAGACCCTTACCAGTAGGATCTACAGGTTACTTGTCTGATTATTTTACCATACGACACCTTAGCACAGGGATCTACAGGTTACTTGTCTGATTATTTTACCATACGACACCTTAGCACAGGGATCTACAGGTTACTTGTCTGATTATTTTACCATACGACACCTTAGCACAGGGATCTAATGGTTACTTGTCTGATTATTTTACCATACGACACCTTAGCACAGGGATCTACAGGTTACTTGTCTGATTATTTTACCATACGACACCTTAGCACAGGCATCTACAGGTTACTTGTCAGATTATTTTACCATACGACACCTTAGCACAGGCATCTACAGGTTACTTGTCTGATTATTTTACCATACGACACCTTAGCACAGGGATCTACAGGTTACTTGTCTGATTATTTTACCATACGACACCTTAGCACAGGGATCTACAGGTTACTTGTCTTATTATTTTACCATACGACACCTTAGCACAAGCATCTACAGGTTACTTGTCTGATTATTTTACCATACTACACCTTAGCACAGGGATCTACAGGTTACTTGTCTGATTATTTTACCATACTACACCTTAGCACAGGGATCTACAGGTTACTTGTCTGATTATTTTACCATACGACACCTTAGCACAGGGATATACAGTTCTCTGCAGATGGGGGATCTACACATTGCATGTCTGATGCCTGGCGTAATCATATACCTATACTGTACATGTTTTCAGTAAGATACAGACCAAACTGTGCTAGAAGCCCAATGCAAAGCAGAGCGGAGCACGACACCTCGGACAGGACAGAGGAGCAGCATGCACTTTTTATATAGTGTTCATTTTAGCACCTTTCATTGACATCTGGGAGTGTTATTCTGTCACTTGCCCGACAGAGCTGGGTCTGTGACCGTTTGGGCGGAAGTAAGCACATATTATTAAGGATTGTTACGGAGTGTGTGGTCTGCTTCATCTACGTAAACCCACAGGGCTTCCCAACCAAGGCACGCATGTTACCAGGCCCCTGCCGGCGATACTGCAGAGCCCTCATTTTCCATCATATAGGGAAATGCCGTCCTACAGTATGCGAATACTGAGAAATTATTGGGAGACCCGGACAACTAATACAAGCTGACTGCTATATAGGTTTAATATAATCAGAACTGGTGACTTGAAAGTTTTTGTGGTAGTTGTGTCATGTAGGGAGGGGGGATATTTTTGCATGCGCAGTGAACCCTAACACTGGCCAATAGTGCACATTTGTACAGCAAGCAGACATGTAACGTCAGATCACACATTATAGGGAGTGAAATCTCCCTTTATTCTCTTATATAATGGCACTTTGCCATAGAAATTCTTATTCTTCACCTGTATATCCGACTAATCCTTCTATGTTTTGTCTTGTCAGCCGATTGCCAGCTCCCCGCCCAAGTGGATGGCAGAACTGGAGCACGATGACATGGACATGCTGAAAGGTAACATTGCAGGGCACGGTGCCGCTCCTCCTGCACATATGTCACTGAGGCCTGAATAGTCTCCAACAGTATGGAGGAAAGCATTTCCTCATGCGCTTCTCACTACCTTGCTTCCTGTGATAGTGGGGGTGGGGGATGTGGTACCCGAGGGACGGTGCAGGATGGGGTCTGTGACTCCTGGCTGGCGGGAAGGGCTCTGGGGTGCTGGGCGGGAAGGGCTCTGTGACTCCTGGGGTGCTGGGCGGGAAGGGCTCTGTGACTCCTGGGGTGCTGGGTGGGAAGGGCTCTGTGACTCCTGGGGTGCTGGGCGGGAAGGACTCTGTGACTCTTGGGGTGCTGGGCGGAAAGGGCTCTGTGACTCCTGGGGTGCTGAGTGGGAAGGGCTCTGTGACTCCCGGGGTTCTGGGCGGAAAGGGCTCTGTGACTCCCGGGGTTCTGGGCGGAAAGGGCTCTGTGACTCCCGGGGTGCTGGGCAGGAAGGGCTCTGTGACTCCTGGGGTGCTGAGTGGGAAGGGCTCTGTGACTCCTGGGGTGCTGGGTGACTCCTGGGGTGCTGGGCGGGAAGGACTCTGTGACTCCTGGGGTGCTGGGCGGAAAGGGCTCTGTGACTCCTGGGGTGCTGAGTGGGAAGGGCTCTGTGACTCCCGGGGTTCTGGGCGGAAAGGGCTCTGTGACTCCCGGGGTTCTGGGCGGAAAGGGCTCTGTGACTCCCGGGGTTCTGGGCGGAAAGGGCTCTGTGACTCCTGGGGTGCTGAGTGGGAAGGGCTCTGTGACTCCCGGGGTTCTGGGCGGAAAGGGCTCTTTGACTCCTGGGGTGCTGAGTGGGAAGGGTTCTGTGGTTCAGTATAACACGCATTCCCTTGTGTCTACAGAACTGGGCAGTCTCACCATTGCTAATCTCATGGAGAAGGTGCGTGGACTTCAGAACCTGGCATATCGGTTGGGTCTGGATGAATGTAAGTTCTATGATCACCACTGTTGTGTAAATGGAAATGTTCTAATAGGTTATCTGAAGGGTAAGTTGTAGATACTGCATCTGCATGAACTTGGTGGGGGAGGGTAGTGTGTAGGGGGTGAACCTGTACACAGTGGGCGGAGGGAGGGGTAGTGTGTTAGGGGTGCACCTGTACATGATGGGAGGGTAGGGGGTGCATCTGTGCATGATGGGAGGGGTAGTGCATGCACCTGTACACGATGGGAGGGGTAGGGGTGCATCTGTGCATGATGGGAGGGGTAGTAGATGCACCTGTACACGATGAGAGAGGTAGGGGTGCATCTGTGCATGATGGGAGGGGGGAGGTGGTAGTGTTTAGGGGGTGCACCTGTACTTGATGGGCAGGGGGATGGGTAGCGTGGAAGGGCACACTCTCTGCCGTTGTCACTGGCAGTCTTATTGGGCTGACTTATGTTTCTGCCATTTGCTTTAGCACAGGATAACTTTGTTTTCCCACTTGGTTGTTATTTCTGTAAATATCGTATTATAAATAATAATCCTCCAACCACATGCCTTATCTTTAGGTCTTGGGTTTTCAATTATTCCAATTAGAATGATTTATGAAGTAATGGTTAGAAAGTGTCAGTAAATGGTTATAAATAGAGACAGGATTATATGCAACATAAAAAGCTTGAAATATGCATGCAAATATGCATGAAAAATACTTAAAATATGCATGAAAAGTGTTAAAATATGCTACATTAAATAATAATAAAAAAAAGTAATTTTTCACTTATTTAAAAATCAGCATACAATTAGTTGCAAATAAACCTCAAAAATAGGCCCACAGCATCTGCAGATGTCTAGTGCTGTACACAGGATTTTTTTTCTTCCTGATTGCTACAGCAGACTGCAGTGTCCAAAGCTCTTCTTGCATCAACTACACGGACCCTCATCTCCAGCGCCGATGGATCAAATGTCCGCATAGCGTGTGAGGGTGGTGCAGTGGAAGGCTTCCTCCCTGTGCCGCATACTGACTGTGACACGGCATTTCCTCTGCGCTGCGTGATGTCACAACCCTTCTGACCGCCTCCTCTGCTGCAGAAGTCTGTCTCTTGGTGTAAGTCCCAGGGCAGGCAAAGGTTCAGGAGCTTCGTAATGGCATCTGCCCCTACTGACTTTTAGCAACATGGATTGGCAGCCTAGAGCAGTGTCAGACATATCGTACATCCAAGGTTCCCCACACTGCGCACATATTGCCCCAGCCTGCACACTCTACCACTACCTGGCCAGCAGCAGCAGGGCAAAGCAGTGCTGTAACTCGCGGGTGGGAAGAGGACGGGGCCTAAAATAAGCACCAATACTAGATTTTAGGTAAAATATGCAATAACCAGTGAGACTGGTCAAAATATGCAAATGCATATGAAAATATGCAAATGCATATAATCCTGTCTCCTGTCAATAAAAAACTGATTACATGAATGCAAGTGAATTTAGTGTAATACAATGCTTATACTCATGAACAACCCTAAGTAAGACACAGTTTAGCCAAATCTAACCGTCGATCTATAAATAAAGTACAAATGAGGGTTAGTTGGATATGGCGTGGTCTGAAAAAGACAGCTGGGTGGGGGACCGCTTGTCGATGTTACTTCCATTCCTTGTCATCCCCTGTATGGTTGGCATGGCAACAAATGATAAAGGGGTTATTTTGATTCACTCGGAAAGGCACAATCACTCTCTAATGGACAAAACCATATGCCCTGCAGGTGGGGCTGATGTAACATGTGCAGAGAGAGTTAGATTTGGGTGTTTTATTGTTTCTGTGCAGGGTAAATACTGGTTCTTTATTTTTACACTGCAATATAGATATCTGACTATATTGTACACCCAAATCTAACTCTCGCTGCACATGATACATCAGCCCCACCTGCAGTGCACATGGTTTTGTCCATTAGAGAGTGATTGTATCTTTCCGAGTGAATCAGAATAACCCAAATTGTCTCCCTGACATATTCCTTTGTAGTAATGCACTATAGAACCAGCAGAGGGCAGCATTGTGCAACTTCTTGTTATTAGTAAGCAAATAACGACTGGTTTCTGGATTTTTCTACTATACATGGCCGATAATAAACTGTTAGTGTTTATTATGCACGAGAAGGTTCGGATAGCAACATGTGGTGGATCTATTGCTACACGTGTACTGTAGACGATAGGCACCTAGAAATCTTTGGTAAGAATGTGTGGCACAAATGATTGTTATACATCTCTCAATGCTGACACATACATGAGAAGCAATGCAGGCTGGCAGCTATATTGTTCCCGATAATAATTGTGACAAGGAATCACATACACTGGATAACAAGAAGTCTTGGTCCTAATTTTGTAACACACAGGCAATGATGGTTACAGCATTGCAGCATACAGATGTCACAGCAGAGTACAAACTCCTCAGTATGTTCCAGTGGTCAGCTCCCCTGGCCTATCACCTGGGCAGCTGTTCCACCATCAGGCGCAATGACCTCCTGCCCTGGACACACTTATATCAGAAGGCCACAGGTGCTGCTAATCAGGCCCAACCCTAATCACATCCGTTAGGAAACCTGGACTTGATCTAATTTTCCTGCTGCTGCTGTAAAACCTGGTCTGGATTTTCCACACGTGAATATATGCGGTTTCTGCCACACAATAAAGATTGACCTAACAGCTCTGAATGAGACTCCTAGTCACCGGCATTTACATGCCCGTAAAACGGTTGCGACATACTTAGGATTTATTTGCCATTTGCCTATAATCTATTCTGTATGCAGCATCCATTCCGCTCTGATGGTTTCAGCATTTTATCAAATCCAGTCTAAAATACTGTGGGCCTGGTTCCGCTTGGGTTGTAATTTTGCAAATCCTATTGTCCATGTGGACCTAATTCGCGTCAACCCAAAATCCATGGATCTGTGTAGTGCAGCTCTTATCTTCACCACACGAGGGCGCCAATGCTTTACAGTGTTTGTTGAAAACCATCTTGAATGCAATTGGTGCCTTTCCTAGGCGCAGTCAGTCATCTGCATCTTGCGTGTGTTCTTTAATATTATTGGTGTATGTAAATATAGTGGTTTCATCATGTGTCTTTTTCATTTACCAAATGATGAGACTCTTAAATTGTGACCGGTTCATGTATCCCGCTGTCCTAAGTTCTGCTGGGAAAAAGATGAGCAGTCGGAACTGTCACACTAGCTGGAGCATCTCCACATCCCGCATTGTGATCTGTGCGTCATTATAAGTGTGCCCCCACCAGCTGAGGGATAATCCTGTTCCTGCACTATATTCCATATGTTGTACTGATTGTATTCATCCACTGAGGCGGTCGTTCTGATCCTGGACTATATTTTTATATGTGATACTGATTGTATTCATCCACTGAGGCCCTTATTCTTTTTCTCTCAAAAAGGCAAATTCCTTCTCAAATGGACAAAACCATGGCCATTATTCAGATGTTCTCAAAATGGGCAAAACCATGTGCACTGCAGGTGGGGCAGGTGTAACATCTATAGAGAGAGTTACATTTGTGTGAGTTATTTTGTTTCTGTGCAGGGTAAAAACTGTCTGCTTTATTATTACACTTCAATTTAGATTTCAGTTCCAACACACCCCACCCAAATGTAACTCTCTCTGTTCATGTTACATCTGCCCCACCTGCAGTGCACATGGTTTTGTCCATGTTGAGAAAAATTTGTACTGCAATCAGATCTGAATAAGGGCCCATGTGCACTGCAGGTGGGGCAAATGTAACACGTGCAGAGAGAATTAGATTGGGTGGGGTTTTACTGCAAAGTGTGATCTATATTGCAGTGTAAAAATAAAGCAGTCAGTATTTTCCCTGCACAGAAACAAAATAACTCACCCAAACCAAATTCTCTCCCTGCACAAGTCACAACTGCGCCCCCCCCCCCCCTCCCAGAGTGCACATGGTTATGTCCATTTGCGCAAGAATCTGCCTTTTCGAGTGAACCAGAATAAGGGCCTATATACATGGTGATATACCGACTATATTCATCCACTGGGTGCTGACCACGGGGAGGGCACATTTTTCAGTCAGGAAGGCAAATTTTAACTTTAAAGGGCAAAATTATGCGAGATAGATTATATCTCATCTATCTCTACCCATCTATCTCTATCTTATTCTGGCAGCACAAAACCGACTACCTATACTAAACTGGCTGTGGTAATGTCACACACTGGAATGCCCATTACATATTATGCCACACACTGAGATGCTAATTACACATTATGCCAAACACTGATGCCCATTATACATTATGCCACACACCGTGATGCTCAAAATTACACCATAATGCCTATTACATGACACACACCCATATATATCCCACATGGCATCATTCCCATTACACGTCATGCCAGGGCTCAACAAACTTATTAAAAATTAGGACAATAGGGACAGTGCGCGCAATGCTTATTATACCGTATATCGCACACCAATTACATAATAAACTACATGCCCGTAACATATTATGCCACACACTCTAATGTCCATTACACGTTATACCAAACACCATAATGTCCATTACGTTATCCCAAGCACTAGGTAATGACCATTACATATACCATGCAGATTAATGGCAGATTAATATTACATATTATGCCATATAAGTGCTGCCTACTTACATGTTAATTACCAGGGCCTTCAGAACCCCAACACATCAATAATGTTTAGGGGGACACCAGTAAAACCCCAGATTATCAACACTTTTGGGGGGAGTGAACACCCATGCCCCTACCACCCAACATGACAAAATCTTTTTGGGGGATGCACCAATGATCCCCTATAATGTCAATACTTTTTGGGGTGCATATCAATATGTTTTGGGCTAGGGGTGCTTAAACGCAAAAACATGTAAAATTATTCTACAACCCCAAACATGTCAGCACTTTGAGGAGCACCTATAAACACATGCATGTCAGCCCAGTAACTACTTTGGAGGTGACATCTGTGACCCCACCAAGTAAGGGGTCTGCAGTAAGTTCTAAAGGTCCATTACCCCAGAACCTCCCCCCAGACCCCTGTGCCAGAGATACTGCAGCAAGCCCTAGGAGCCGACTCCTCTCGGTGTGCCTTCTGCCAGCCGGGGCCCTGACTTCTCCTCCTCCACCTTATTGTTAGTTGTGTGACCCCAGCTATGGGAGTGGAGGTTTGGCCGTCCGTGAGGCCAGGGTACTCAAGATTCCCGCGCAGTAGCATGTCAGTGGAGCCCCCACCGGGCGCTGGTTCCACTCGGCTTCTCCTGTGGTGCCGCTAACAGCATGGAGCGATGCGGGGAGAGAGAGGTGTTGATGCCCGGCACCGTCGCTCCATATCCTGCTCACAGCGGTCAGGTGCAGCCGCTGCTCTCCCTGAGCTCCCGTCCTCACTCACTGCCGTCCCCGGATGATGTCACCGGGTCTCCCGTGTGCAGGTGCTGTCTGTCCTTGTTGTATACAACGCTTTTCGGCTCATTTGAGCCTCCTCAAAAGTTAATTCTCAGAGCGGCTATTAACTGTGCAGGGCGCAGGGCGGCTGAAAAAGGGCAGGGCGGAATTCGCCCGCTTGTAAAGGGGCAGGGCGCAGCGCCCCGTGAAAGAAGCCTAGCGGGAACACTATGTACGGTATAATGGGTATAACCCCGCTGAGGCTGTCGCCCCATTCCTGCAGTATGTCCTGTACGGTATAATGGGTATAACCCCACAGAAGCTGTTGCCCTATTCCTGCAGTATATCCTGTACAGTATAATGGGTATAACCCAGCTGAGGCTGTCGTCCTGTTCCTGCAGTATGTCCTGTATAATATAATGGGTATAACCTCGCTGTCGCCCTATTCCTGCAGTATGCCCTGTATGGTATAAGGGATATAACCCCGCTGAGGCTGTCGCCCCGTTCCTGCAGTATGTCCTGTACTGTATAATGGGTATAACCCCGCTGGGGCTGTCACCCTATTCCTGCAGTATATCCTGTATGGTATAATGGGTATAACCTCGCTGAGGCTGTCGTCCTGTTCCTGCAGTATGCCCTGTACGGTATAGCCCCACTGAGGCTGTTGCCCTATTCCTGCAGTATGTCCTGTACGGTATAAGGGATATAACCCCGCTGAGGCTGTCGCCCCGTTCCTGCAGTATGTCCTGTACAATATAATGGGTATAACCCCGCCGAGGCTGTCGCCCCATTCCTTCAGTATGTACTGTACTGTATAATGGGTATAACCCCGCTGAGGCTGTCGCCCTGTTCCTGCGTTATGTTATGTACGGTATAATGGGTATAACCCCGCTGAGGCTGTCGCCCCATTCCTTCAGTATGTCCTGTACGGTATAATGGGTATAACGCCCCTGAGGCCCTTTTCCTGCGTTATGTACGGTATAATGGGTATAACCCTGCTGAGGCTGTCTCCCTATTCCTGCGTTATGTACGGTATAATGGGTATAACCCCGCTGGGGCTGTCACCCTATTCCTGCAGTATATCCTGTACGGTATAATGGGTATAACCTCGCTGAGGCTGTCGTCCTGTTCCTGCAGTATGTCCTGTACGGTATAATGGGTATAACCCCGCTGAGGCTGTCGCCCTATTCCTGCAGTATATCCTGTACGGTATAATGGGTATAACCCCGCTGGGGCTGTCACCCTATTCCTGCAGTATATCCTGTACGGTATAATGGGTATAACCTCGCTGAGGCTGTCGTCCTGTTCCTGCAGTATGTCCTGTACGGTATAATCGGTATAACCCCACTGAGGCTGTCGCCCCATTCCTTCAGTATGTACTGTACTGTATAATGGGTATAACCCCGCTGAGGCTGTCGCCCTGTTCCTGCGTTATGTTATGTACGGTATAATGGGTATAACCCCGCTGAGGCTGTCGCCCCATTCCTTCAGTATGTCCTGTACGGTATAATGGGTATAACGCCCCTGAGGCCCTGTTCCTGCGTTATGTACGGTATAATGGGTATAACCCTGCTGAGGCTGTCTCCCTATTCCTGCGTTATGTACGGTATAATGGGTATAACCCCGCTGGGGCTGTCACCCTATTCCTGCAGTATATCCTGTACGGTATAATGGGTATAACCTCGCTGAGGCTGTCGTCCTGTTCCTGCAGTATGTCCTGTACGGTATAATGGGTATAACCCCGCTGAGGCTGTCGCCCTATTCCTGCAGTATATCCTGTACGGTATAATGGGTATAACCCCGCTGGGGCTGTCACCCTATTCCTGCAGTATATCCTGTACGGTATAATGGGTATAACCTCGCTGAGGCTGTCGTCCTGTTCCTGCAGTATGTCCTGTACGGTATAATGGGTATAACCCCACTGAGGCTGTCGCTCCATTCCTGCGTTATGTTATGTACGGTATAATGGGTATAACCCCGCTGAGGCTGTCGCCCTGTTCCTGTGTTATGTTATGTACGGTATAATGGGTATAACCCTGCTGAGGCTGTCTCCCTATTCCTGCGTTATGTACGGTATAATGGGTATAACCCCGCTGAGGCTGTCGCCCTGTTCCTGCGTTATGTACGGTATAATGGGTATAACCCCGCTGAGGCTGTCGCCCTATTCCTGCAGTATGTCCTGTATGGTATAATGGGTATAACCCCACTGAGGCTGTCGCCCTATTCCTGCGTTATGTTATGTACGGTATAATGGGTATAACCCCGCTGAGGCTGTCGCCCTGTTCCTGCGTTATGTACGGTATAATGGGTATAACCCCGCTGAGGCTGTCGCCCTGTTCCTGCGTTATGTACGGTATAATGGGTATACCCTTGTGGGTATGTGTCATTGGGACGACCAATATTAGCTAGACCACCGAATGTCGATGTGGCTAAGGTTGACGAAAGGTTCAGACAAGCTTTAGGTCGACAGTCAAAAGTTCGACATGGGTTTCTCACCCTTTTTCCCTGAATGTCGACATATTCTCCCTCCATGCCCTATTGGATGGTAGGGCATGAAATACCGCCTGTTGGCACATGTTGACTGAAAAAAAAGTGGCTAATTCATGTTGACCTTTTGACTGTCGAACTAATGCTTGTGTCGACCTTCCAACTATGTGTACACAGTGTAAGGGAAAGTGTTGCCCTTGCTGACAGCGAGCGGGCAAGGTGCCATTATATACTGCCAGAGCCGCAGGGTAAGCAGCACTAATCGCCCTGTATTTACGGCCCTCTTGTTTGCGGACTCCAGGCTGCTGCCGGCAGCACTTTATAGCCTTCCGCACTAAATCCTGGCTACACTTTTATGAACACCTGAGATATATTACCGCATTCTGGGAGAAGAATTGCCGGTGATCTAAATCCTCTCCTGCAAGCTGATAACTGGACAGCGGTGATATTAGTGTCACCCGTATGCTCTGGTCCAGGTGCTTGGACTACAGCCCCCAGCGGGCGAGGACTCTGGGAGTTGGAGTGCAGGGCTCCTGTCCCGGCCTAATTTCCCTTTCATGAATCTCAGTGACCTCCGCCTTTCATCCATGGACGGTGTATCGGCGGCGAGCAGGAGAGGACGTCTGATTTATGTCCCGGCAGCTCTGTAATTTTGTCTGGCTCTCTGAGGTTTCTGACACATTGTAAATTTCCTGAACTTTTTCATTATCTGCAATTTCATTCTGTGCTCTGGATGGGATTGCAGAGAATCTGGGATTTACAACAGAAATAAACATGAAGTCTATAAACTTTGTGTGTGCGGGCGATTGTGCTGCTGTCACCGGGCTGGCTGTGCCCGCCTCACCTCCTCCGGCCTGAGCCGCGTGTAGTACCTCTGTCATATACACGGTCATTATCCCTGTATTGTTTGTTACGGCCAGATTGGTGGCCCGAAATATTGCAGGGCCAGCAGTTACCTGTCGGGGTATTGAGAGGCCGATTCAGGAGTCAGGCCACTTCTTAGGCACAATTATTTCTGGGAGTCGACCCCAAGCCTCCTTCCCTGCGATTATGTAAGATGATATACCCCCCTCTAGGTACCTGGGGGGGGGGGGGGGTGGTGGTGGTGGTGCAGCCTTTTCTGGTTGTCTATTGTGGGCTAAGGACTCTTCTGGGTTCCTAGCTTGCATATGTAATGTTCTCAGTATCCGGTCAGCAGGACAACAATGTCTATGTCGACAAACACTAAGTCGACCACTAGTGGCCAACAGTGAGTAGGTTGACACCTAACAATGGTCGACATATTCTAATTCGAGTGACAGTCGACCTGAACATGGGGGAATATGAAAAGGTGTAGAGCACGGCCTATGTTGACATAGACACCAAGAAAATACATGAAAACTTGTGTCGACCTGCGGTCACTGTCGACCTAGAGCAGTGGTCTCCAACCTTTTTTGGGGCGTGAGCTACTCGCGGCAAAATAAGCCACCCGAAGAGCTACTAAAATAAAAAAGAGAAAAATCTGCCTAATGACCAAATAATGCCCTTTACACATTATGCCACACACTGCAATGCCCCTGACACATTATGCCACACACTGCAATCTCCAATATGCCGCATACATACCTCCCAACACTGGAGGCAGAGGAGAAGGGACATCTGCACGTGCCGAAGGCACGCGCATGAAATTAGGGGGCATGACCGACTATCGTGGAACTCCTACGAGGCCACATCCCCTATTTTATGCGCTATGGGGGCATTGCCAGTGCTCTGAGAGCTGCTGGCCATGCCCCCAGCCTCTCTGAACAGATGCTGTGCCATATATACACATGCCACCAGCAGTGGCAGTTACACAATGCCCCCAATACCCGCACTAATGCCATAAACACAATGCCCCCCAGCAGTGCCAGATAAACAATGGCTGCTTAATTTTGGTGCCATTATAAATAAATACTCTGTCGGTACCAAAAAATAGGTGTAGCCACATGCCGTGCGGCCAATGAAAGTGGGGGTGTGATGCACATATGCCCCCAATAGTGCAGTGCCAGATATACATATATGCCCCCAATTGTGCCAGGTATGCCCCCAATAGTGCCAATATACATACATGCCTCCAATATAGTGCCAAGTATGCCCCCCAATAGTGCCAGGTGTGCTCCCAATAGTGCCAATATACATACATGCCTCCAATATAGTGCCAGGTATGCCCCCAATAGTGGCAGATACATATATGCCCCCAATAGTGCCAGGTATGCCCCCAATAGTGCCAGGTACAGGTATGAACCCAATAGTGGCAGATATACAGCAGAACAACTCACCGTTGTTGTTGCTCCTGCTGCTGCCGGGGAGAGGAGGTAGTGAAGGAGGCTCTGAGAGCTGGCCCGCGGTCCAGTGAAGCAGCGCCGATGATGGAGTGCAGCTGTAGTAGAAGGTGCGCCGCAGCCAGTGATCTCCGGCTGCAAAGTGAGCAACTTTACAGCCGGAGGTCACTTTCTTGCGGTGGTGACCTCCTGCATCCAAACGACAACCGCTGCACGTAGGAAGGGGAGCAGCAGGAGGTCGCTTTCTTGCGCCATTGACCTTCTGCTACCAAGAGGTCAGACGAGCTACCACTTACCACCCCGCGAGCTACCCGTCGCTCGCGAGCGACGGGTTGGCGATCCCGGACCTAGAGTATGTTAATCATTTTTAGGTGTCGACCTATTTACTGTCTGATGCAGAGGGACTGCTGTTTCTCCTCCAGAAAGTGGCACCTCTAGGCTAGGCATGCGCCTAGTGGGATATCCTGCACTGTTTGTATTAAGCAAATTTGGCTGTAAGTTTGACTATATAGTGTGAGTTTTTAGAAGTGAGAGATGTTGCCCCTAGCAACCAATCAGATTCTATTTGTTTATCCATCACCTTGTAGAGCAGGCCTCTCCAGCTGTTATAAAACGACACGTCCCAGCATGCCTTGCAACAGTTTTAGCATTCCCATTAGCAAAACTTTTAGTTTCACAGCAGCTGAAGAGCCACAGGTTGGCGAGGCCTTTCTAGAGGATAATTGTTAGCATCTGGTTGCTATGGGCAACTTCTCTCTTCTGAAACCTCACACTTTCTATTTGGTTTTTATATTTGACCATCCACGTGGTCTCCGATTAGGTTGGTAAAGTGTGCCCAGTGCAACGGAGCGAGGAACGAGGCACCAGGCCAGAAGCACGGCAAGGGGTCTACGTGCTCAGGTGTCGACACTAACACACACAAAACAAAAATAAACAGTGGAAAACTCATGTCAACTTTTTCCATGTGGACATCTCTTTTTATGTTTTGTGTTAACCTTTCTCCAGTGACCTTGTGACCTTTTTGCTGTTGACCTTTTGAGTGTCAACATCTGTGAGCGATACCACACCCGTTTGTCACACACACACACCGCCTGTACCGCAAGATCTTCAATAACCTGAGCCAGGAGACTGACAGGAAGAGGAGCTGAGTCCGGGGCGGGCAACGGTCCTGGATCCGAGGCGGCTGCACATCGGCGCAATGCTGAGTCTTCAGTCACAGGAGTCCTGAGAAGATATAATGCTGCAACTGCGACTTCTTGTTGCCACCACGTCCAGCAGAAGATGCTGCACCAGTCACACGTTAGGGGTCATCGGTCGCACCATCTGGTCTATAGTTGCTCAGAATGACTGGGGACAGAGATTCCAGTTGCCGGCTGCGGCGAGCCCTCAAAACAACTGTGACACGCTGCCATTTTAGTCATTACCGAACTGCTGCTGTTTGTCAATAAAAATGCTTCTGAGACCACACTGCTTCTGCCATTGCAAGACTACCGTGGCACTTGCATGCCAGCTTCACATGTGTGGCCCACAAAGCATCGGCCGTTTACAACTGAGTGTGAACCGCGTCCACCTCTGAGCCTGGGCCCAGCGTGCACATTCCTGGAGGAGAGGCACATCACCATCCTCTGTGTGACAGATACAGGCCATTTATATGCTGATGAGATTGCTGGGAACCTCGTCTGCTCACCTGCTGCATGCTTTGCTGGAAGTTGTGATTACCCAGCGCTCTCCTGGGGGCTTTCCAGCTGTCATGTGTGGGGTGAATGGGAGATGAAGGCCAGGGGTCCTGGGTGGGAGGGGGGCGAGGGCACGTGGCAGCCTCAGCTGCTCCCACTGACCTAATGAATTGTGCTTCTCCTTGGGGACAGCTTGTGCCAATGCGGGGGCCACCCCTGCACGGCTCAGACGCGTGCCGCACGCTTCCTGCAGCTGGGATTTGTCACATCACTGTAACAGGCTGTGTAACGAGGCGGCTGGTAATGGCCTGTGATTGGGTCTCCTGCTAGTGACCTCTGATCGAGAGATGGAGGCATCATACAATATCTGCTGTCAGGCTGCAGCCAGCAACAAGTGCTGCGTATATCTATATCTGTGTGTTGCTCATGGAAGTGCGCTGTGCACATGTGACACAATGAAGGCGTTACCACGATTACGATGACCTGTAAATAACTATTTAGGGGCACATTTAGTAAAGGTTCTAAAAATGAAAATATTCTGCCATCATTTATCGTATCCTAGAAAATGATAGACAAAATCTTGTTGCTTACTGTGTGGGCTACATAAGGGTTATGGCGCGTTGCGGCACAGGCGATTAGTAAAGGTTTCGGCACGTAGTGACATCACTGCTTATATGATTTCATAAGGGTTATTGCACAGTATTGCGTGGCGGCACAGGCGATTAGTAAAGGTTTCGGCACGTAGTGACATCACTGCTTATATGATTTCATAAGGGTTATTGCACAGTATTGCGTGGCGGCACAGGCGATTAGTAAAGGTTTCGGCACGTAGTGACATCACTGCTTATATGATTTCATAAGGGTTATTGCACAGTATGGCGTGGTGGCACAGGCGATTAGTAAAGGTTTCGGCACGTAGTGACATCACTGCTTATATGATTTCATAAGGGTTATTGCACAGTATTGCGTGGCGGCACAGGCGATTAGTAAAGGTTTCGGCACGTAGTGACATCACTGCTTATATGATTTCATAAGGGTTATTGCACAGTATTGCGTGGCGGCACAGGCGATTAGTAATGGTTTCGGCACGTAGTGACATCATTGCTTATATGATTTCATAAGGGTTATTGCACAGTATGGCGTGGTGGCACAGGCGATTAGTAAAGGTTTCGGCACGTAGTGACATCACTGCTTATATGATTTCATAAGGGTTATTGCACAGTATGGCGTTGCGGCACAGGCGATTAGTAAAGGTTTTGGCGCAGTGTGACATCACTGCTTATATGATTTCATAAGGGTTATTGCACAGTATGGCGTGGTGGCACAGGCGATTAGTAAAGGTTTCGGCGCAGTGTGACATCACTGCTTATATGATTTCATAAGGGTTATTGCACAGTATGGCGTTGCGGCACAGGCGATTAGTAAAGGTTTCGGCGCAGTGTGACATCACTGCTTATATGATTTCATAAGGGTTATTGCACAGTATGGCGTGGTGGCACAGGTGATAAGTAAAGGTTTAGGCGCAGTGTGACATCACTGCTTATATGATTTCATAAGGGGTTTGGTTTTGCATTGTGGCACAGTTATACATTGCGGAGGCGATTGTTTAGGCTCTTGACGCGGCATGACGATAACTCGTGCAATGGTGTCCACCGGCTCCTATACACCGGTGTACCCACCATGTTCTATTTCCACCCGTCACCGGCGGACCCCCGCTCTCTCTCACGGTGCTATCTGGGGGTTATTAGAGCCACTTGATAAATCCGGAGCAGCAGTAGCCGTATTCTTAACACAAACATTTCCATAAGTAAATTAAGAATTCATTGGCTGCTTCTGGCTAATCATAGGCGGCTGTTTAAGAAATGAATTGTGACTGATTACCTATTAATATGGACGCCTCAGGAATTCACCCCGGGGGACACAGAGCAGTGAAATAGAGAGGGTCTCGTCCCCCTGGGAAATCACATCCTCATGTCTGCAGCTTAAATATCTCGCTCAACTATCAATAAGGAGGTAATTGAATTTTGAGCACAAACATGATGCCCGGTGGATGACAGAGATGGGGGGGGGTCGCTGTCTCTCTGGGCCGCTTTACACCTCTTCATTGAAGATAGATGCTAAATCCATGAAATAAAGATTAGAGCGTGCCGGGATGTGAGGAGGGGGAGGAGATGGGGGGAGGCTGCCCCCACTCAGCCAGAGGACACTTCACCAGCGTCTCCATTCATCTGCCTCTTGCCCGGCCAGTCACAGCCCCCCCCCCCCCCATTTTACTGTACAGGCGTGACCCTAATCCTGGATTTTGCAGCATGTCTCCTGTACCCTTATATTGTCTGAGATTGGTGTGTCATACAAAATATTATCACGTGTGCCGAGGCACCTGCTGCGTGTTATCCTGACTATTATCACGTGTGCCGAGGCACCTGCTGCGTGTTATCCCGAATATTATCATGTGTGCCGAGGAACCTGCTGCGTGTTATCCCAACTATTATCACGTGTGCCGAGGCACCTGCTGCGTGTTATCCCAACTATTATCACGGGTGCCGAGGCACCTGCTGCGTGTTATCCCAAATATCATCACGTGTGCCGAGGCACCTGCTGCGTGTTATCCCAAATATTATCACGTGTGCCGAGGCACCTGCTGCGTGTTATCCCGAATATTATCACGTGTGCAGAGGCACCGGCTGCGTGTTATACCGAATATTATCACATGTGCAGAGGCACCGGCTGCGTGTTATACCGAATATTATGACGTGTGCAGAGGCACCGGCTGCGTGTCATACCGAATAGTATCACGTGTGCCGAGGCATCTGCTGCGTGTTATCCCGAATATTATCACGTGTGCCGAGGCACCTGCTGCGTGTTATCCCGAATATTATCACGTGTGCCGAGGCACCTGCTGCGTGTTATACCAACTATTATCACGGGTGCCGAGGCACCTGCTGCGTGTTATCCCAAATATTATCACGTGTGCCGAGGCACCTGCTGCGTGTTATACCGAATATTATCACGTGTGCAGAGGCACCAGCTGCGTGTTATACCGAATATTACCACGTGTGCAGAGGCACCGGCTGCGTGTTATACCGAATATTATGACGTGTGCAGAGGCACCGGCTGCGTGTCATACCGAATAGTATCACGTGTCCCGAGGCCCGGCTGCGTGTCATACCGAATAGTATCACGTGTCCCGAGGCCCGGCTGCGTTTTATACCATATAATGTCCCGAGGCACCTGCTGTGTGTTATACCGTATAACGTCATGTCCCGAGGCACCGGTTGTGTGTCATACCGTATACTATCACGTGTCCCGAGGCACCGGCTGTGTGTCATACCGTATACTATCACGTGTCCCGAGGCACCGGCTGTGTGTCATACCGTATACTATCACGTGTCCGGAGGCCCGGCTGTATGTTATACCGTATACTATCACGTGTCCCGAGGCACCGGCTGTGTGTCATACCGTATACTATCACGTGTCCCGAGGCACCGGCTGTGTGTCATACCGTATACTATCACGTGTCCCGAGGCACCGGCTGTGTGTCATACCGTATACTATCACGTGTCCGGAGGCCCGGCTGTGTGTCATACCTTATACTATCACGTGTCCCGAGGCACCAGCTGTGTGTCATACCGTATACTATCACGTGTCCGGAGGCCCGGCTGTGTGTCATACCGTATACTATCACGTGTCCCGAGGCACCGGCTGTGTGTCATACCGTATACTATCACGTGTCCCGAGGCACCAGCTGCGTGTCATACCGTATACTATCACGTGTCCCGAGGCACCGGCTGTGTGTTATACCGTATACTATCACGTGTCCCGAGGCACCGGCTGTGTGTCATACCGTATACTATCACGTGTCCGGAGGCCCGGCTGTGTGTCATACCGTATACTATCACGTGTATCGAGGCACCGGCTGTGTGTCATACCGTATACTATCACGTGTCCCGAGGCACCGGCTGTGTGTCATACCGTATACTATCACGTGTCCGGAGGCCCGGCTGCGTGTCATACCATATAATGTCCCGAGGCACCGGCTGTGTGTTATACCGTATACAGGTTGCGTATCCCTTATCCAAAATGCTCGCGACCAGAAGAATTTTGGATAACGGATTATTCCGTATTTTGGAATATTTTTATATTTGAAAGAAGGATCTGGAGGTATCTTGCATTTATAATGTATAAGCACATAAGCACATGAAATACACACATATATATTTTATTTGTGCATGAAACAAGGTTTAAAAAAAAAATGAAACAAAGTTTGTGTACAATCTCAGATCCTGAATTTGAATGGCAAGCAATCATTGTCCTTTTAGTGCCAGTTACATGTTATTTCCCCAGTAGTGCCAGTTACATGTTATTTCCCCAGTAGTGCCAGTTACATGTTATTTCCCCAGTAGTGCCAGTTACATGTTATTTCCCCAGTAGTGCCAGTTACATGTTATTTCCCCAGTAGTGCCAGTTACAGAATGTACCCAGTAGGTTTTTAGCAAAAAATAAAAATACATTTTGGAGACTATGGTTTTCAGAATAATTTGGATAATGGATATTTGGATAAGGGATACTCAGCCTGTATTGTCATCTGCTGGGGCACCGGCTGGGTGTTATACCGTATACTGGGCCTAATTCAGCATGGATTGCTAATTAGCGATAAAGCCGTTATCTGCGATCAAAATGTCACCGACATGATATAAATATTTCTCCATTAACTGCTGCCGCATAGGCACCAACTGTGTATAACGCTTATTGTGTTGTCCAGCCGGGATACAGTTGAATGGTTGACCGCCATTAGGTCGACATGGGACAGGGTTCTAGGTCAACATTGGTAAGGCTGACAGTCGAAAGATGTACATGGGGGTTTTTCACTGTTTTTTGAGCCGACATGTGCCGACAGGCGGTATTTCATGCCCTACCATCCACTAGGACAGGACTTGCCACAGATTTAACACTCCCTTATAGCAAAACTGTGGCAAGACATGATGGGATTTGTAGTTTGACAACATCTGGAGAGCCACAGGTTGGCCAGGCCTGCACTAGGGCGTGGTGGGAGAGTAAAATAGTGTGCCGAGTGCAGCGAGCCATGCGAGGGGATGTGGTACACTTAAAACTGTGTCCATGTTGACTGTGTCAACATTCGGGTAACAAAAACTGTGAAAAACCCCATGTCGAGCTTTTGACTGTCGACCATCCTTTGACCGACCAAACAATCCCGACCCGTCCAGCCTAACTGACCGCACATCTCATGTTGCTGGTTTGCAGCAATCAATGTTTTTTTGCGATGGCATTGGTTTTAGCATTCGAGGGTGGCATTCCGATGTTTGTCGCCATTGAATGGTAAACATTTCATGGTATTGGGATGGTCTTGCCCCCTAGTACCTTCCTCATCTGGCCATGCAGGAGAGGTTTTGCGCTTGTACATGTGCAAACAATTTTTATTTTTTTTGCCCATGAGCAAATCATTTGAAAATTATTATTATTATTTTTTTTAATATATCAAATTCTTTTGATGCGATGGCTAGTATCTTAGTGTGGTGAGACCAATGGCTGAGGAGGCACTGGCTAATATTTAAGGGGGGTATTCTGGTTGATTTGCACAGATGCACAATTGCATTCTTGCGAGGGAACCAGATCGAATGGTGGTACGCTGGCCCACCATTCGCAAGGCGCGTACATTCGCACTGACTGCGAATAGATGTTTTACATAAACATTCAGTCGCAGCCTGCGGGAGAACACCCACATCATACAATGGTCGCCGACCATCGAATGATGTGGAAAGTGCACGCAGATCTAAGGTTGCTCACATGCACCCAGCATATGCGCAATGCAAATACCTCAGCCTCGTGCGAATGGCCCAGAATAAGATCCCTAGTGAGGCCAGTGGCGGGAGTGGCACTGGCTAGTATCCTATTGTGGTGAGGTAAATGGCGGGGAGGCACTGGCTAATATGTGTGTTGAAGCATATGGGAGGGGAGGCATTCCTTTCTATTGGTTGCTATGGGCAACATTCTATCTTCAATAGAACTACCATCTTCGTAAATTTACTCCATAATGTTCACATCACAAACATGTGTGCACTGTCTGCCCCGCATCCCTTCCGCAACCCCAACTTTTGTCCTCTTTCCTCCCCAAATAATCTTGGTTCCAGGCCTGCATGTCAGAGTCTGCTCAGCACTGTGCAGGACGAGGGGCCGGGGCCTGCGCGGCTCTGTGCGGGACGAGGGGCCGGGGCCTGCGCGGCTCTGCGCGGGATGAGGGACCGGGGCTTGCGCGGCTCTGTGCAGGACGAAGGGCTGGGGCCTGCGTGGCTCTGTGTGGGACAAGTGGACGTGCCTGCGCGGCTCTGTGCAGGACAAGGGGCTGGGGCCTGCGTGGCTCTGTGCGAGACAAGTGGCCGTGCCTGCACGGCTCTGTGCAGGACAAGGGGCTGGGGCATGCGCGGCTGTGTGCAGGACGAGGGGCCGGGGCCTGCATGGCTCTGTGCGGGACGAGGGCCCGGGGCCTGCGTGGCTCTGTGCGGGTCAAGTGGCCATGCCTGCGTGGCTCTGTGCAGCACAAGGGGCCGGGGCCCGGGTGGCTCTGTGCAGGACAAGTGGCCGTGCCTGCGCGGCTCTATGCGGGACAAGGGGCCGGGGCCTGTGTGGGACAAGGTTTGTCTATGGCAGCTGATTACTTTGTTAAGCATCATGTGAATAGACAGGACTGGGAGAGATTAATCACTCCAAATGCAATTAGCATCATGTTTAACCCAGTGATGGACGTCTCAAGGTGAATCCACGAGCGTCCGTCATTAATATTCTGTCCACTCACTGAGTTACAATCCATCCAGTTCTTTTATCCTGCGCCATACAGTGTGTGTGCACATCTGACCTGTTGCTCTGCATATGCAGTGTGTGTGTGTGTGTGTGTGTGTGCGCACTTCTGACTTCCTGGCGTGCTGCGTGTGCGTGCTTCTGAACTCCTGTGTGCAGTGTGTGTGACTTTGACCTCCTGTTACTCTGCGGGTTTGCGCTTCTGATCTGTCGCTCCGCGTGTTTGTGAGTGTGTGTGTATGTGTGTGTGTGTGTACTTCTGACCTCCTGTTGCTCACCGTGTGTGTATGTCACAATGCTTTATATATGAAAAACCCGTGTCGACAAAGACCATGTCAACTTCTTCAATGAGGTCGACCAGTAGAGGGCGACCTATTGACCGGTTAATAAATTTACTAAAGCTTAGACTTCGTAAAGTTTCTAATAATGAAAAAAAGCCAACCAATCATATTCTGTCTATCGTATCTCTGTGGCATCCTAGAAAATGCTAGAATCTGATTGGTTGCCATGAGCAACATCACCTCTTTTTATTTTTAGAAGCTTTGGTAAATTTACTCCTAAATTTGAAATAAACTATATATGAAAAAATATAACAATTAATTGCACCGTGAGAGACAAGTGTCCTAGCTCACATCTAAATTGCAGTGGGCTGCATGCATTCGCCACCAGTATTTACCCTGCATACAAAACTATGGCCCTTATTCTGGTTGGTGTGGTAATGGCCGCGTGCGTTCGTGCTGCCGATGTTTTGTGTCTGCGCATGTGCAGAGCCATATCTGCGCATGTGCGAACGGAACGCACGTCCAAATTCCGCATGAAATGTGTACTTTACGAACAGGGGGTGGAGAGGGGCGTGAAGGGCTGTTTGGCCGCATTAACATATGCATACGCCCCGCGTTTCATAGGCGTTCCCATGCAAACGCTGGGCGTACGTATGGTAATGCGGCCGTGACGCACGTGTAGGGGGCGGACATATGACCTTGCCGGATGTCAGCTGCCCGCTCAGATCCCTGCTTTTGCACGGAGAAATGCCCGTGTGGTCTGAGGTTGCGGGAGCTGCCTGGCCATTCGGTCCTGCATTCAATGGTCTGCGACCATCGAATGATGGGGGAGATTCCCTGAGATGGAGGAGGTGTATTCATGAGAAATACAAGTGCGGTCCGTTCGGACAGCTTCTTACCGCGTACGGACGGAGTTGGCGATCCGTATGGAAGGCGGGGTTTAGGACGCACGGTGCTGGACGCATATTCGGATCCGGCCGCACCGATCAGAATAAGGGCCTATGTTGTGTTCACACCACTTGCGTGGCAGCAGGGTGTGTCTTTGCGCACATTTGCAGCATATTGCTATTACACTGTGATCAGTGTTGAGGGATCTGTCACCCAGCGTTAGGTGACCTGCGTCCACTTGGCCATGTAGTCGGCTGTTCTCTTTTCATGTGTCAGAGAGAATAAGACTGGCAGTGATGCTCCCAGCTCTGTAAAGCTGCACTAGGAATACACAACGCAGCCCCGAAGGTCTAAGGGGATTTTGGGAGCAGCATGTGTGAATTTGTTTCAGAAGTAAAAAATGAACAGATGTTGGTATAAATTACCTCCGTGTCTGACGTCTTGCAAATTAAAACCACGCTTGGCATCACTAACCGTCTCACCAGGCTGGGGAGGGAGAGAGAAGGGGCGGCACTCAAAGCCTTTTCTGTAAGTCAGTACTGCAGAGGAGTAGCAAAGGGATGAGGTATAGAAACTATAAAGAGGCTTCACAATAGGGATTGTGGTTCTGAGATGCATCACCAGAGCTCTTGTAGCCTATAACTAGGTATGAAGCCTTCACAGTGAGGATTGTGGTGCTGAGATCCATCACCTGACCTCCCCTAGCCTATAACTAGGTATGTAGCCTTCACAATGAGGATTGTATGCCCAGATCTATCACCCGGTCTCCTCTAGCCTATAACTAGGTATGTAGCCTTCACAGAGAGGATTGTGGTGCTGAGATCCATCAACTGACCTCTTGTAGCCTATAACTAGGTATGTAGCCTTCACAATGAGGATTGTATGCCCAGATTTATCACCCGGTCTCCTCTAGCCTATAACTAGGTATGTAGCCTTCACAATGAGGATTGTATGCCCAGATTTATCACCCGGTCTCCTCTAGCCTATAACTAGGTATGTAGCCTTCACAATGAGGATTGTGGTGCTGAGATCCATCACCTGACCTCTTGTAGCCTATAACCAGGTATGTAGCCTTCACAATGAGGATTGTGGTGCTGAGATCCATCACCTGACCTCTTCTAGCCTATAACTAGGTATGTAGCCTTCACAATGAAGATTGTGGTTCTGAGGTCCATCATCCGACTTCTTGTAGCCTTCACAATGAGGATTGTATGCTGAGATCCATCACCCGACCTATTGTAGCCTATAACCAGGTATGTAGCCTTCACAATGAGGATTGTGGTGCTGAGATCCATCACCCGGTCTCCTCTAGCCTATAACTAGGTAAGTAATCTTATTGTGATTGTGGTGCTGAATTCCATCACCCAACCTCTTCTAGGATATAACTAGATATGTAGCCTTCACAATGAGGATGGTGGTGCTGAGATCCATCCCCTGACCTATTCTAACTATGTATGTAGCCTTCACAATTTATTTATTTTCTTTATTATCAGTTTCTTATATAGCGCACACATATTCCACGCACACATATTCCACGGCGCTTTACAGAAAATATTTTGAACAATCAGTCCCTGCCCCAGTGGAGTTTACAATCTATATAGAATATATAAACTCCGCACAGTTAGGGCCATGGTGGGAATTGACCCATGATCTCAGTACTGTGAGGCAGTAATGCTAACCATTACACCATCCGTACTGCCCCTTCGCAATGAGGATTCTGGTGCTGAGCTCCATCACCCAACCTCCCCTAGCCTATAACTAGGTATGTAGCCATCACAATGAGGATTGTGGTGCTGAGATCCATCACCCACTAGCAGGTAACTAAGGTGGAACCACTGGTGCATTTATAATGAATGAGAAGAGACATACCATGGTTTAAGAGGGAAGTCTTTCTCCATGTCACCTATTGTAGATTAGTGTTGCCATACATGTAACTAGCACCATCCTCAGCATATTGTGGTTTCACACGTAACCATGGCACAGAGTGGGGCTCCAATAACACCACTTCCAGAGTCATCCTCCTATTACAGGATAGGCTAACTAGTATACATGAAGTCAAGTAATTTTTTTACATAAACTCCTATACCACTGAAACCGTGTCCTTCAGGCTTTTTCCCCATGAAATCCCCTCCATGAGAATAAGAAAAACCTTTTGTGTCATCTGGTGCCTCCCCTGAGATAGTAGGGACCAACCTACAAATTATAATATATATGTGCAAAGTGATACAACCCAGCACCTTTAATGTTCTTTTAGTCATTTAACCTTGTAGTAGATCGAACCATGTTTCAGGCTCGTAGTGAAGTCTGTGTCCTCCCTCTGTCTAATTCTGCTCCCCCACTCTCACAGGTTCCACCATCAACCTGGGACCCACTCAGATATAGATAGGCAGATAGGTGGGGAGTAAATGGATATATAAATATATATATTTGTGACCATATAGTGACTAGTGAACAGTTCTGTATTTGAGAACTTCGTGAAAAACCGAACCCTAGTTCTAGGAAGAATTGCACCGCTGGGGAAAAAAATCAAAAATACTGTACATGCAAACTTCCTGGATGGTGGTAGGGGTCATAGGGTCGAAACATGAATAAGGCTGACATGGCTAAGGTCAACAGGGTCGGATGGTTGACACAAGCATTAGGTTAACAATGGGAAGGTTGACAGGAGTCTCATGTCGACATGCACTAGGTCGACACAACAAAACGTCAACATGAGTTTTTACATTTTGAGTGTCTGTCGACACCTGAGCACGTACACCCCCAATCAATATACCAGATCTTCTTGCGTGCCTTCCTTCACCCGCCGTGTTTCAGTCGTAGTCCATGATAAAGTATGCAAAAGTCCCCCAAAAAAATGAAAAACTCCTGCCAATATTTTCATGTGTCAACCATTACATGTCGACCTTTTGCTTGGATTTAATATTTGAATTGTGTAACTAAGAAGTAATAACTTTAAATTCAAACGCACCAAACTGACCTTTCACGTGACACAGGTACCATGTGACCAGAAACCATTCTCACTCCTCGCACACCTGTCCCATTACTATTTACCCTTCCTCTCTTCTTTTGCAGCGCGAGAGATGACTCGTGGCAAGTTCCTAAATATCCTGGAGAAAGCCAAAAAATAGCGTCTGGCAGGGCGGCCAGCCCACGTGGACACCCGTGGGCACCGCAGAAAACTTAAGATTGGTTTTTGAAGAACTTTTTTTTTTTTTTTTCACGTGAAATAAACTCGACACAAAGTTATTGACCCGGAATCTTTACCTCGAACACCGTCATATCACCTGGGTGCCGCGCTGTATACTGTGTTCCTCCACTTAGAACCCCGGAATTCTTTTCAGTGGAGAAAACATTTTGTTCACATAGGAAGAATGAGAACCCCGTAAGATGTTTCTAAATCTATGTCCCAGCAGCAAAGTGATGATGAGTTCCAGCTGCCGGATCTTTTTATTCTCCACTTCATAACGGATGTGTAATGGAGAACATGGAAGTGGGATGATTTCTGGGCCGTTGTATCCACCCCTACAAACTTTGTGCACAAATAGTCCCATGTCTGTGCTCTTACCGTGTAATACTTATCCTGCACTAGGTAATACTTTCCCACCCAACATTAAAAAAATGAGCCAAGGTTTTGTCTTTGACTGCTATCGTTGTACCAACATTGACCATGGCACCCTTTTAACACATGCATACAGTACAAATGGGATACTTGGTACACACTAGCTATCCCAGTCTACTTACCGATCAGGATGCCGGTTGGCTATATTATGGCGTTGGCATTCTGATCTAATCAGAGTTACGGTATCGGTTCTCCTAGGGCAGTTGGGTTCCCGGGATCCTGACCACCGGGATGTTAACCGCATCCTGTACAAACAAATGGCACATTGCATGAGTAGCTTTACAGTACATGGAACTAAAGTAATTTACATTTTTATATACTGTGCTCCTCCCTTCTTATATGAAAAAATGCAATGTGATAAGCATGCAAGGGGACATAATTATCTTCACCGTATGAATGCTGCAGATTAGTACTTCTCCAACTCGGTCCTTAAGATACCCTAAAGGTGTGTACACACGGTCGACATGCCGTGCGATGCGAGTCCCGATGCGATCTGATCGCATCGGGACTCGATCGCACGGCATGAAGGAGAAAAGAGGAAAGGACAGTTCTTGTCATCAGGTGCCGGGCAAAGGCACAGATGGGAGGGTGCTGCGGCACAGCAACAGCTTCCCCCTACCGTACATACATCAGAGGCCACACCCCCCACCCTCCTCTATACGGCGGACTTCCGGGTCACTGCGCATCAGCCCTGCAGCCCCATATAGATCTGCACTATATAGTCTTGCCTGCCCTCACTATGTCGCTGCCGATTTGCGCTCACTCGGGAGCGCGCATCTGCATCGCTTCGGGCTCGCAAGCCCTGAAAAGTACACAATCGGCATGCGATATGGCTTTGGATGTGCACTATATCGGCAACATCGGAAGCCATATCGCACCGTGTGTACACACCATAACAGTCCCGGTTTTGTAAATATCATGATTGAGTACTGCTGACTTAACTAGATCAGATATTCAGTCAGAATAATTGCATTAATGCAATTTACACAATATAGCCAGTGATAAAGTTATTTGGAGCCAAACTTTAAATGTACAGCACCAGAGTCTCATACAGTTACCTGGCATTTTGTATATTGGTTTTTTTTTCCAATGAAGATGACATGAAATGAATCAGAAATAATCTACATTGTTACTGTGGTAAATGACTATGGCCCTTATTCTGATCTAAGCGGTAACGGCCGCTTGCGGCCGTTCCGCCGATGTTTTCGCTCTGCGCATGTGCAGAGGGCACTCTGCGCATGTGCAGGCGAAATCGCCGCACATTTTTTTTTACCGCCGCAAAGGGGGTGGATAGGGGCGTGAGGGGCTACTTAGCCTCATTTCCCTATGCATACGCCCCGCGTTTCATGGGCGTTCCCATGCAAACGCGGGGCGTACGCATGGTAATGAGGCTGTGACGCATGTGTTGGGGGCGGGCATCTGACATCGCCGGATGTCAGCTGCCCGCCCCCATACATGCTTTCACACGGACAAGTGTCCGTGAGGTCTATGGGTGCGGGAGCTGGTGGAGCGTGCGGCCCTGCCTTCGATGGTCGGCGACCATCGAATGCAGGGGGCTGCTCCAAGATGGTGGAGGCGTATCCCCCGCCATTTTCATGCGGACCGCCACATGTCCGCGTACGGACGGCCGTGGCGATCCGTATGGAAGGCGGGGATTCGCCTGCACGGTCGGAGCCGCATATGCGGCTCCGGCCGCACCAACCAGAATAAGGGCCTATACTAGCTGCAAAAGTCTGCTTTTTAAAGGAATATTTGCAAAGGTTTATTGAGGCCCATTTCCAGCAACCATCACCCCTGTGTTCTAATGGTACATTGTGTTTGCTAATCGTATTAGACTAATGGATGATTAGAAAACTGTTGTGCAATTATGTTAGCACAGCTGAAAATGGGTTTGCTTTTTAGAGAAGTTATACAAATGGCCTTCCTTTTGAGCTAGTTGAGTATCTGGAGCATCACATTTATGGGTTGAATTATACTCTCAAAATGGCCAGAAAAAGAGAACTTTCATGTGAAACTTTATTTATTTATTAACAGTTTCTTATATAGCGCAGCATATTCCGTTGCGCTTTACAAAGGAGACAGTGATACAACAAACAGGGTATTTACAGACAGTCAAAAGGTAAGAGGGCCCTGCTCGCAAGCTTACAATCTATAGGGAAATAGGTATTGATACATAAAGATAGATACTGTATTCTTTATTGCATCGATTCCACCAGAATGCAAGGTTTTGTGAATGTAGGAATTTGATAAGCTTGCTTGAAGAGATGAGTTTTTAGGGAACGCTTATAGGTTTGGAGACTGGAGGAGCGTCTTATTGTGCTTGGGAGGGCATTCCACAGAGTGGGTGCAGCCCGAAGAAAGTGGGAATGGGAGAGAGTAAGGAGTGTGGATGAGAGATGCAGATCTTGGGAGGAGCGTAGAGGTAGTATTGGATGATATTTTGAGATAAGAGAAGATATGTATGTTGGTGTAGTTTGGTTTATGGCTTTGAGTGTAAATAAAATAATTTTGTATTGAGTATGGTAGAATACAGATAACCAATGAAGTGACTGACAGAGTAGCTTTTCAGACGATGAACGCCTGGCTAGGAAGATTAGCCTCGCAGCTGCATTCATGATGGACTGTAATGGTGAGAGTCTGTATTGGGGAAGGCCAATAAAGAGACTATTGCAATAATCAATGTGTGAGATAATGAGAGCATGGATTAGAGTTTTTGCATTGTCTTGTGTAAGGTAAGGGCGAATTTTAAATATGTTTTTTTTTAGGTGCATCTGGCATGATTTTGAGACAGATTGAATGTGTGGTACAAAGGAAAGTTCAGAGTCAAGAATAACACCTAGGCAGCGAGCTTGAGAGGTAGGAGTGATTGTCATCTTCTCAACAGCAATAGATATATCAGGTTGGTAACTACTATTTATTGGCGGAAATATAATTTAATTCTGTTTTTTAGATATTAAATTTGAGGTGGCGTGATGACATCTAGGATGAAACAGCAGGAAGGCATTCAGAGACACTGCTCAATACAGATAGGGACAGGTCCGGGGAGGATAGGTAGAGCTGAGTATCATCCACATACAGATGATACTGAAATTCAAAGGAGCTGATTAGTTTGCCAAGAGATGAGGTATAGATTGAGATAAGCAGAGGACCTAAAACTGAACCCTGAGGTACTCCAACTGAAAGAGGTAGCGAAGAGGAGGTAGAATCAGAGAAACGAACACTAAAGGAACAGTTAGATAGGTAGGATGAGAACCAAGAGAGGGCTGTGTCTTTAAGACCTAGGGATTGTAGTGTTTGTATGAAAAGTGTGTGGTCAACAGTGTCAAAAGCAGCAGAGCGATCTAGAAGAATTAGTTGTGAATAATGGCCTTTAGACTTAGCAGTGACCAGATCATTCACAACTTTAGTCAGTGCTGTCTCTGTGGAGTGTTGGGCACGAAAGACTGACTAAAGTGGGTCCAGTAAGTTGTGCGAGTTAAGAAAGCGTGTGAGGCGAGTGTAGGCAAGTCTTTCAAATAGTTTGGAGGTGCATGGAAGTTGACAGTCTATTCTTGTTTTTCTTGAAATTTCCAAGAAACTGAACATTTCCTACAATGGTGTGTAATACTCCCTTCAGAAAAAAGCACAAACAGGCTTTAACCAGAGTAGAAAGAGAAGTGGGAGTCCCCGGTGCACAACTAAGCAAGCAGACTACATTTCAGTCTCTAGTTTGAGAAATACATTCAGGTCCATAAATATTGGGACATCAAAACACTTTCATATTTTGGGCTCTATACACCACGACAATGCATTTGAAATGAACTAAACAAGACATTTGCATTTGGAATCTGTTGCTGTCAACTCTCATGATGAGATCCAAAGAGCTGTCACTATTTATTTATTTTATTTATTAACAGTTTCTTATACATAATCCGCATACATTGATCCGATACGTAATGCCGGCGTTTGGAATCCCGGCGGTCGGAATCCCGACAGCCGAAATCCCGACATGGGGGGGATGTGGATCGCCCCCCCTTGCGGGCTCGCCACGCAGCGGGCCCGGTGCCTCGCTACGCTCGGCACGCTATTTTATTCCCCCTCTATGGGTGTCGTGGACACCCACGGAGGGAGAAAGTTTCGGGATTCCAGTGTCGGGATTCTGAACGCCGGGATCCCGACCGCCGGCAAATTGACCGCATACATAATCTGCAGCGCTTTACAGAGAGAATATTTTAACAATAACATCAGTCCCTGCCCCGGTGGAGCTTACAATCTATATTCCCTACCACATGTATACGCACACATTCCTAGGGTTAATTTTAGTTGGCAGTCAATTAACCTACCAGTATATTTTCGGATTGTGGGAGGAAACTGGAGTACCCAGAGGAAACCCACACAAGTACGGGGAGAAAATACAAACTCCGCACAGTTAGGGACAAGGTGGGAATCGAACCCATGACCTCAGCGCTGTGAGGCAGTAATGCTAACCATTACACCATCTGTACTATCAGTGAAGCAAGCCATCATTAGACTGAAAAATCAAGACAAACCCATCAGAGAAATAGCAAAAACATTAGGTGTGGCCAAATCTACTGTTTGGGACAGTCTTAAAATGAAAGAACACACCAGATAGCTCAGCAACACCAAAAGACCCGGAAGACCACGGAAAACAACTGTGGTGGATGACAGAAGAATTACATCCCTGGGGAAGAAAAACCCCTTCACAACAGTTGGCCAGATCAAGAACACTCCCCAGGAGGTAGGTGTATAATGTCTCAAAGTCAACAATCAAGAGAAGACTTCACAAGAGTGAATGTAGAGGGTTCACCACAAGATGTAAACCATTGGTGAGCCTCAAAAGACCAGATTAGACCCGGCCCTGGGTCTGGGGCTGTTTTTTGGTGCTGGTAAAGTGGGAGATTTGTGCAAGGTAAAAGGGATTTTAAAGATGTGAGTCTATCACTCCATTCTGCAATGCCATCATACCCTTTGGACAACACTTCATTGGAGCCAATTTCCTCCTCCAACAGGACAATGGGCATGATTCTAGTTCACTCAGAGACAAATTCCTTCTCAGATGGACAAAACCATGTGCACTAAAGGGGGGCAGATGTAACAGGTGCAGATAGAATTAGATTTGGGTACTGACTGCTTCATTTTTACACTGCAACATAGATCTCACTTTGAATAAAAACCCCACCCAAATCGAACTCTCTCTGCACATGTTATATCTGCCCCGGCACCCCCCCCCCCCCCCCCCCCCCCCTGCAGTGCACATGGTTTTGTCCATTTTTGAGAAGGAATTTTCCTCTAAGAGTGAACTAGAATAAGGAGGCCCAATGACCCAAAACACATCTCCAAATTATGCAAGAACTATTTAGGGAAGAAGCAGGCAGCTGGTATTCTGTCTGTAATGGAGTGGCCAGCACAGTCACCAGATCTCAACCCCATTGAGCTTTTTGTGGGAGCAGCCTGACCATATGGTACGCACAACTTGTGGGAGGAGCTTCAGGAAGCGTGGGGTGAAATTTCTTTAGATTAACTCTACAGATTAACAACTAGAATGCCAAAGGTCTGGAATTGCTGCAAAAGGAGCATTTTTTGACGAAAGCAAAGTTTTAGAAGCCATTATTAATGGCTCATATCTGTCTTGTCTGTTATGTGTAATTGACTCTCTGGTGGCCTCCGGTGGTGAGTCTGTGCCATTTCAGTCCAGTCTCCTGTGATATAATTTATGCTAAAGTGTGTACTCGTTATCCTTGCTGGGCTGGATGCCACAGGTGTGTTGATTACCTGAGCCCTTGATAAGGCATTCTGGCCAGCACCACTTTGCCAGTTATAATTCCCAGTTCTCAGTCCTGTGTGCTAGTCTGTTGGTCTGAGCTCCTGTTTCCTAGGAGAGTTCTTGCTAGCCTCGTCTTAGCCTTGTTTGTATCCTGCTACAGTCCAGTGAACTCCAGCATAGACCTCCTGCTGAGCGTCCTGAGCCCCAGGTCTGAATTGTGCTACACTATCTGTGTTCCTGGTCACAGTCAGCAGTCCTGCCTGCCTGCGCTGCAGTCCCCTGAGATCTGTCTGCAGTTTTACCATCATTACAGATAAGTCAGGGGCTTCCCCTGCAGCTGCTTCTTTTATTATATTATATGGTACCATCTCTGCATTGTTGCAGCAGCTCACACTAGGGGTCAGGTTTACCTTCTAGGGGTCATTCCTTCCCTGTGCAGGAGTCTGGAGTTATATTTTGTATTTACCACCTTAGTGCATTGTGGCACCCGTGGGGTTATTCTTCCCTGCATCTTGGTAGACTGGGTCTGATCGCCAGCTCGCCCTTTTTGCCGTGTGTTCTATCTCCTGTGGGCCACCTTGTCACACTAAAGACCAGGCGGCATTGGGGGCGGAGCCAGCATAACCAGCTCCGACGACCGCGGCTGTTATTGGCGAAGCCTTAGCCTGCAGGATGCCAGCAGGACCATAGAGTCACGGCAACCGGGTTCACACACCCAGTTCTACCTAACACCAAGTTTGAAGGACAAAATTATGATTTCAAATAAAAATCATTTTTCTAATCTTGACAATGTCTTGATTGTATGTTCTATTAATTTTGCAATTTATTTGATAAATATGTCAGTTTTCATGTAAAACACAAAATTGTCTCGGTGCCCCAAACTTTTGAACAGTAGTGTATGTCCTAGATCAGTTCTGGTAAATTGGTTGGGTTCCTGGGTACACAATAAGTTGCCATGTGTTGGCCAGCATTTAGCTGTCATAATGTTTTTAGGTTATTTCTGGTTACTTGGTTGATTTAACTATTGGTTACTGGATGATACACTCCCAGGATTGAGTGATACATAGCTTATTTGCCCATATAGATAGACCTATTGGCTTACGTGTGAGCCACCATGTCAAATGGTGTGAGACCATTTTCTGGGCAGGCTAACTAATTCAACACTCGTCACTATTGACCAAGCATAAAGGTCTTTCGTGCTCAGTCTGGTTCCCATATGGATGAAGCTTCAGCAGAGTAGTATTTAGATATCCACCAGCAACTTTTTAGATATCTGCCTATCTGAGAGTCTGCCGGTGGTGGTAGAAGGTACCCGGAGAAGGGTGGCTCCAAGCAGACAATGGGGCATAATGACATTTGTCCTTGCACAACCAATGACCATGGGATTTTATTCTCTGGAACGACCAGCAATTCTGGCCCAACATGGCAGACAACTGACCAAGTAATCCCAAAAAAGTCTTTGGCTGGCGGTCAACTAGGTACCCTGAAGTCCATCAGTGATACTAGCTCCTTTAGGGAATATGGAGTTACATTTATGAGACACTCAACTGACCTGTAAGAGCAGTTTCCCACAATTACAGAACCAAACTCCCCGTATAGATGTAAGTAACTGACATCAGTATGGTTTATGTGGGGCTGGTTCTTAGCCAGACGCAGGTTGCAATTTGGACAGATCTTTCAGGTTTCACGATAATGCGCAAAATGAAATCACTAACTGCGCCAAATCAAATTTAAGCACACAAATGGAGTTCCCAAGCTCTCTTAGGCGGAGCCGTCTTTCAGCAGGCCACACCGTCCAGGAATTGGGCAACGATTGGGTGGCAACCTTTCGATTTGGAAATTTTCTTTTGATTTCTCGGCCTGATGCGTTGAAATCCTGGGTAGTTCAAGGGGAATCGGTCTGGAGAAGTTGCTGTAGTGTATGGGGGGGGGGCCTTAAGAATAAGCCCCCTGATTCTTAGCTGGGGCTGTATTTTAAACAAGTCGGCTCGGAGAAAGTCTTTGGCTAGGAGAGCTTTGCCATTACAGTTCTGAGGGTCCGACTCATCTGCTGGAAACCCCTGAGCCTCCAGCGTGATATTGTAGGTTAAAGTCCTGCTGCTCCTGGTTTGTAGTGTGACATAACACATATGAACAATCATATTACATTATAACTGTGCGGTTAGGTGGTGATGGGTGTTACAGCGGTTTAACATGTATCTTTCTATTAATTGAATCTCATGTTAATCACCTCCCAGATTTGGGCCGCTCATATTAAACCCTGTTGATGTACGCGGGGGGCTTAGACAGAATCCCCCTCCATTCCTGTCCGCAGTGCACTAACCGGCAGGGCTTTCTAAACAGCAGCTGTTGTCTTTAATCTGCACTATGATCGAGGACAATCTACATAAATCTTCTAATGTGCCCTCATTAAATCCTTCTTACACTTGGAAATCACACAGATCTCATTTTAATATGCATATAGATTATGAGGAGTTTTTAATGGTCATTGATGAGGAATCGAGGCTGGAGAGATCACCGGCCGTAGGTCTTCATGTATGTGCAGAGGTTGGGATGCGTCGCAATGTCGGTCCACGGGTAACGTCAGCGGCGAGGCACTCCCGTTCTATACATGGTGCAGCCAAACGCTGCAAACACGGGCAACAATAATTATTTCATGTGTCCATTAGAAATCCGTAAAATTCTGGCTTTTTTTAGTTATATTTTTACATTGACTGCATGTACGGACCTGATGATGTCATTAACTATATCGTTCAGTCTATATGCTAGTGCATGGGTCTTCAAACTGTGGCCCTCCAGATGTTGTGGAACTACATGTCCCAGCATGCCCTGACAGTTTTGGCATGCTCTTAAAGTAAAAAATGTGGCAATGCATGTTGGAACATGTAGTTTCACAACATCTGGAGGGCCACCGTTTGAAGACCCATTTGCTAGTGCATATATATATATATATATATATATATATATATATATATATATATATATATATATATATATCTTTCGCCGGGAGTTTAAGGGATAAAGGTGTCAATATTGCTCATGGAGTATATAGTCTAGTATGTACCCAGCTTAACTGGTCAGCCCCTCCCCCTTTTAATGCCATGATGTCACACTTATCAGCTGGAGTAATGGTTCTAGGAAGGGGAGCACTGCAACAGGCCAGTAGTGCACCCTGTGCTAGCCTGTGTTGCAGGGAGGAGGGGGAAGTGGGTACTCTTTACCTGGGTCCGGCCTGTTCGAGGAGCTCGAAGGGACCTGGGGCCAGCTGCGTCGCAGCGCACCTTTTCCCAGCATTTTAAGCATTGCTGCTGCTAACGTAGCCAGACTGTGGGTAGAGGGCGGGGTTGAATGACGCAAGCGTATCATGCTCCGCCCCACATATGCACCATAATTACCTGTAAAATCTCCCCTTCCTGCTCACTTCTAGGGATAGCCATCGATGGCGATACTGCAACCAACCATCGATAGCAACAAACTATGTGATGGATGACCATTGATAGTTTTACCTATCATCCATTTTCGTTGACTGACTGGCCGTGGGCTAATGAGAATGTGGAGTGCAGGGCTTCAGGGTTGTCTGGCTGCAGAGCTATGCTCCATGTCCCAGCACCTATTTAAAATATATTATGTGTGTGTAGTGAATGGGGGGATGTATGTGTGATATTGTATATTTACAAAGTTCTACTATGTGGATTTTTTTACTTTCATTATAGAAAATGTTGGGGGGGGGGGGGTCGTAAAGATATGATTATATTATATGATTTATTAATGTCCCTTCTGCTCATCGAGGTTGGAATACATGTGAAAGGTGTGCGTTAGAGAATCTGGTAAGTAATTGCCAGGACAGATCTGCATAAATAATCGGGTCCCCTGGCTCCGCCCCCAGCGCTGATCGCTCAGATCACCTGCCTGATTACACACTGTGACAGGCTCAATGACTTGTTCTGTCTGTTCTGACCCTAATTCATTCTGTTTCCCTTATCCCATCTGATAATCACCATCCGCAAACCCCCCTTCTAATTTACATAATTTAGATCTCTTCAATTAGGTGACCAGATGTCCAGATTTGCCACCAATGGTCTGCAAATTAATTAAAAATGAATATAATTTTTAATAATGGCTGATTAGAAGGAATTACTTGTTATATAAACAAGAGACAGCTATTTGCCCTCAATTGGTGCCAATCTGCATTAATTAATCCCCAGCACTCTTCCTTTGCCTAATCCAGAATCATAGCAAGCCCTTTCTCCTGGTTACTTTCAGCAACATGTGGTCTCGCGCACGACCAAACCCCCCCCCCCTTCTCATCCTCCTATATCCTCCTCATTACAGGAACGTGTCCTCGTTATATGCATTGCTCAAATCATTGTCTAATTTCCCTACCTCCTACCCCACTGTCATTGATCATTTCTTGGCCATGCTACCCCCATCATAATCCAGCTGCTGGTGACAGGTAATACCCATTCCCTTTCTGTTCCTCTCTCTACCTCTCCCTCTCTACCTAGCGTAATGTGTAACAGGCTCTGCCTGGCATATTGTGTAACCCTCTCTTTCACCCCCCACATTCGTGCTCTCTCACGGTCTTGCCGCTTTCACCTCCGCAACATCTCGCGCATCAGACCCTTCCTCTCCACTGACGCGGCCAAAATTCTCATTCACACTCTTGTCATCTCCCGCCTTGACTACTGCAACATCCTTCTCTCCAGCTACCTCTCACCCACCTCTCCAATCCCTCTCTAAACGCTGCTAGGCTCATCTTTCTCACTCGCCGCTCTACCTCCGCCTCCCGCTCTGTCTATCTCTTCACTGGCTCCCCATTCCTTTTGGAGTTCTCTTTAAACTCCTCACCACCACCTACAATGCTCTCTCCTCCTCCACCGCTCCTTACCTCTCTTCACTGATCTCTATCCACACTCCCTTCCATCCTCTTCGCTCCATCGCTGACCGCCGACTGACCTCTCACCTAATCACCTCCTCCCACTCTCGTGTCCTAGACTTCTCTCGTACTGCCCCCCTGCACTGGAACAACCTCCCGCCACCCATCAGGCTTTCTGATTCCCTTACCTCCTTCAAGCGCTCCCTCAAAACCCACTTCTTCCAACTAGCCTATCCCTCCTCCTCCTCCTCCTAACCTCTTTCGCTCCTCCTATGCTGCCTACCCTACCCCTCCATCCGTTCCTACTTATTCTATTGTTTTTCGTTTGTCCACCCACCTCCTTTTAGTCTGTTAACTCTTATGAGTAGGGCCCTCCTTCCTCACGTACTCACCTTTCCTCTTTACCTCACCAGCGCTCCAGCCCTGTTCTTCCCTTCCTCTACTTCATCTTCAGTCTCCTCGACAATTTTGACACCTACTTCAGAATTAATGCTGATTTTAGTTCTACCAGCTATACCTTTTTTATGCTGTATTTTATCATCACAACCTGTACTTTACCTTGTAAATTGTTTTTGATTGCTATGTACGGCGCTGCGGACACTTTGTGGCACCTTATAAATAAACAAACTACTACTACTACTAACAGGCTTTTCCTGGTGTAATGCTCTGCCTGGTGAAATGGCAGCTCTGCCTTGTTTTATGTGTAAGGGAACCTCTACCTACTGTAACATGTAACAGGGCTGTAACCTGGTGTAACATGTAACTGGGGCTCTGTCTGCCGTAATGTGTATTGGCAGCACTGCGTGGTGTAATGTGTAACGGGGCTCTACCTGGTGTAATGGCTTTGCTTGGTGTAAAATGTAACAGGGCCTCTGCTTGGTGTAACGTTAAGTCAGCCTAGCATACCGTGTTATGGGAGCTCTACCTGGTATAACATGTAAAGGGGGCTCTGCCTGACATAATTTGTAACATTTAGTGGGGGCTCTGCCTGGTGTAGTGGGGGCTCTAGCGGTGTAACGGGAGTTCTGCCTGGTGAAAATGTAATGGGGGCTTTCACTGGCATAAGGGGGCTCTACCTTGTGTATGAAGGGTTCTGCTTGGCATGTGTAACAGGAGCCTGCCACCATTTATTTATTTATTACCAAATTCTTGTATAGTGCAGCATATTTTGTTGTGCTTTAAAATAGGAGACAATAATAAAACAAACTGGGTATTTACAGACAGTCAAAGGTATGAGGGCCCTGCTCGCAAGCTTACAATCTGTCATTATAGTGTTCCTTAGGGGAGCAGGAGTGAGAGAGTGAGGGGAGTAAGAGACAAAGAGGGTGTCAGGGGAAAGAGAGAGAATTGGGATCCCTACAGTCAGTATACCGACATTGGAATCCCAACTGCTGGTGCTCCAACAGGGGGGATCCAAACTGACTGACTATTCTCCCTTGTGGGAGTCCACAACCCCATAGAGGAAGAATAGAACCTGTGGCAAGCAAAGGGAGCCACCGAGCCCGCAGCGCGGCGAGCGCAGTGAACCCGCAAGGGGCTTCTTTGCGCTCACCCACCTGTTGGAGCACCAGCAGTCGGGATTCCGATGTTGGTATACTGACTGTCGGGATACCGATTGTTGGGCATTCATACAACGCACGAGCAAGAAAGTGTAAGGGAGAGTGTGTCAGAGAGAAAAAGAGTAGGTCAGCAAGAGGGAGGGACGGTGTCAAGGCGATAGCCTGGGAGAGGAGGGGAGAGACTGAGAGAGGGGGAGAGAGATACCAAAGAGCCATTTTAGTGTCCTGTGCCAGAAAGAGAATTGATGCATCTGCAACCCCATATTCAAAATAAGAAAGTGCATGCCAGAGGCAGTTGTCAAAAATAAATGGGAAAGGGCATGGTCACCAGGGCCGGTGCCACCACTAGGCAGCTCTAGGCATTTGCCTAGGGCGCCGGCCTCTGGAGGGCGGTACTTTGTAGTACCGTACGGAAGCGGCAGCCGCTGCACCCCCTGAGGAGGGAGGTGAGCGTTCCCCTGTTCCCTGGACATCGATCCTGCGGGGGGGAGTGTAGGGAGAAGCTGAACAGTGCCGCACCCGCGCCACCCGTGGATCAAGCAAGCGCCTCTAACCTGGTCTGTACATGCTGTGGGGAGGACGGAGGAGTGTAGGGAGAAGCCGGAGAGTGCCACATCCGCGCACCCCGTGGATCACTTTAAACGCCTCTGACCTGGTCTGGACGCGCTGCGGGGAGGAGGAGCTGGAGAGTGCCGCATGCCCTCTGCCATGGAGCAGGTAGACGGCAGGCGCACCCCCCCCCCCCCCCCCCCCCGGGACCGGGTCAGAGAGGAGGGGGGCGGGGGACAGGACAGGCACCTTGGGCGCTGCAAGAGGTTACACCGGCCCTGGTGGTCACAGAATTAGTACCAATTCATGTTATACAGCAAAGAAGTATCCATTATTCACCTTACACCAAACAGTGGTGTTATTTATACACATTAGACTAATACATTACGCCAAGTAGAGCCTCATTACTTATTATGCTAGGTAGAGCACTTTATACTCAATATGCCAGGTGTACCCCCTATTACACTAGGTAGTGCTCCTTCTACACAACACACCAGGTAGAGCCCCATTACACTATTTAGAGACCCTGTTACATGTTATCCCGGAAGTAGCTCCTGTCTACACAATATGCCAGGTAGAGCCCCGTTACACACTGCACTATGCAGAGCCCCTGTTACACCAGGTAGAGCCCCAGTTACACGTTACACCAGGTAGAGACCCCATTACAGGTTACACCAGGCAGGGCCCCCAAAACACCAGGTAGAGCCCCCGTTATTACACAATACACCAGGCAGAACCATTGTTACATCAGGTAGAGCTCCTGTTACACATTATGCTAGTCAGAGCCCCATTACATGTTACGCTAGATAGAGCCCCTGTTACACCAGGTAGAGCCCCTGTTACTCAACACCAGGTACAGCCCCCATTACATGTCACACCAGGCAGAGCCCCTGTTACATCAGGTAGAGCCCCTGTTATAAGTTACACCAGGCCAGAACCCCTGTTACACGTTACACCAGGTAGAGCCCCTTTTACACCAGGCAGAGCCCCCATTTACATTCTGCCAAGCAGAGTCCCCATTTCACATTATGCCGAACAGAGCCCCCATTTCATATTACACCAGGCAGAGCCCCCGTTACATCAAAGAAGAGCCCCCGTTATAAGTTACACCAGTTAAAGCCCCTGTTACACATTACGCCAGGTAGAGCCCCCTTTAAAAGTTACACCAGTCAGAGCCCCCTTTACACCATGTAGAGCCCCCATTTAATGTTATGCCGAGGAGGTCCCCATTTTACATTATGCCAAGCAGAGCCCTTGTTTCACATTACACCAGGCAGAGCCCCCATTACATCAGGTAAAGCCCCAGTATAAGTTACACCAGTCAAAGCCCCTGTTACACGTTATGCCAAGATGAGCCCCCATTTCATGTTATGAAAAGCAGAGCCCCCGTTACATATTATTTGTGGCATAGCCCCATTATACCAGGTAGAGCTCTATTACACGATACACCACGTAGAGCCACCATTATGCCAGGCAGAGCCCCGTTATACATTATCCCAGGTAGAGCCCCCATGAAATGTTACACCAGACAGAGCCCCCATTACATGTTATGCCAGGTAGAGCTCCCATTACACGTTACGCCAGGTAAAGCACCATTACATGTTACTCCAGGAAGAGCTCCTGTTACACCTGGTAGAGCCCCCTTCACACATTACACCGGCAGAGCCCTTGTTACACGTTACTCCATACAGAGCACCTATTACATGTTTTGCCAGCTAGAGCCCCGTTACACATTACACCAGGTAGGGAGGGAGAGTTTATTACCTGTGGCCAACAGTTGCAGACTATTCTGATGGGGGCGACCACTGATCTGTATGATCCACATGTTTATCACTTTCCAATGTATAGTGACCACTGATGTGTATATCCAATCTGTGTTGTGCTCTCCAATGCATAGTGACTACTGAGCTGTATAATTCTTGTGAGTTGTGCCCCCCCCCCATGTATAGTGACCATTGATCTGTATAATTCATGTGTGCAGTGTATATGTAATGTATAGCGACCACTGATCTGTATAACCACTTTTGTAGTGCCCTTCAATGTATAGTGGCCACTAATCTCTATAATTCATGTGTGGGTGGTGGTGAGTGACGCGCTGCATTGTATAGTGACCACTGATCTGTATAACCCATGTGTGTAGAGCCCCCCAATGTATAGTGACTGACCACTAGTCATTTTAACCCTTATATGTAATACAGTCCATTGTACAGTGACCACTGATCAGTATAACTCATGTGTGCAATTCCCTGCAATGTGTAAAGACCACTAATCAATATAACCCACGTATTTAGTACCCTCCTCCAATGTACAGTGGCCAATGATCTGTATAAACCAAGAGTGCAGTGACCTTCAATGCATAGTGACCACTAATCGGTATAACCCATGTGTGCAGTGGCCTTCCATGTATATACTGACCACTGATCTGAATAAGCCACATTTGCAGTGCACTCCAATGTATATTGACAACTGATCTGTATAACACACATTTATAGTGCCCTCCAATGTATATTGACCACTGATTTGTATAACTCATGTTTATATTGCCCACCAATGTATAGTGACCACTGATCTGTTTAACCCACAAATGTCTAGTGACCACTGATCTGTATAACACACATTTATAGTGCCCTCCAATGTATATTGACCACTGATTTGTATAACTCATGTTTATATTGCCCACCAATGTATAGTGACCATTGATCTATTTAACCCACACATGTCTAGTGACCACTGATCTGTATAACACACATGTATAGTGCCCTAAAATGTATATTGACCACTGATCTGTTTAACCCTTGTGTATAGTGTCCTCCAATGTATAGTGAACACTGATCTGTATAACCCAGGGGTTCCCAATCTTTTTCTAATCACGGCACCCTAGAGTATCAGAATTTTTCCACGGCACCCCTAGGCCCCAAAATATATATATCAAATTAAGTCGATTGTGTTTATATGTGCTTCTTAGGTTCAGTTATGTGGTAAAGGACAGTATTTGGTTCTGATTGTACATATTTTATGATTGGCAGCCACCAGCACTGGTTTTGAACAAAATTAATTGATCATAAATAATTTGAATTGGTCCTGGACGACCAACCCTGAGGCACCCCTGCAAGTGTCCCGAGGCACCCCAGGGAGCCTAGGCGCACAGTTTGGGAACCACTGGTATAACCACTTGTGTAATCTCCTTCCATGTATAGTGACTAATGATCCGTATAACCACGTGTGTAGTGCCCTCCAATGTAGTGACCCCAAATCGGTATACTCCATGGAAGTTAGGAGCTACAATATATAGTGACCACTGATCTTTATAACCCACATGTGTAGTGACCTTCCATGTATAGCGGCCACTGATTTCTATAGTTTGAGTTTTGTGTGTGTGTGTGTGTGTGTGTGTGTGTGTGTGTGTGTGTGTGTGTGTGTGTGTGTGTGTGTGTGTGTGTGTGTGTGTGTGTGTGTGTGTGTGGTGATCTTCAATGTATAGTGACCACAAATCTGTACGTGTGTATTGCCCTCCAATGTATGGTGACAACTGCTCTATGTAACCCATGTGTATATTGTCCTCCAATGTATAGTGATCACTGATCTATATAACTCTCATGTCTAGTGCCCTCCAATGTAAGGTGACAACTGATCTGTATAACCCATGTGTGTATTGCCCTCCAATGTAAAGTGACCACTAATCAGTAAAAAAAAAAAACATTTGTGCAATGTTCTCCAATATATATAGTGAACATTGATCTGTATAACCCATGTGTGTAGTGACCTTCCAAGTATATTGACCACTGATCTGTATAACCACGTGTGTAGTGCTTTCCAATGTATAGCGACCACAAATCGTTATAATCTGAGAGTTATGCCCTTCAATTTATAGTGACCCCTGATCTGTATAACCTATGTGTGTAGTGCCCTCCAATTTATAGTGACCCCTGATCTGTATAACCTATGTGTGTAGTGCCCTCCAATTTATAGTGACCCCTGATCTGTATAACCTATGTGTGTAGTGCCCTCCAATTTATAGTGACCCCTGATCTGTATAACCTATGTGTGTAGTGCCCTCCAATGTATAGTGACCACTGATCTGTATAGTGCACTCCAAACGTATAGTGACCACTGATTGCTATAGCCCATGTGTACAGTGCCCTGTAATGTATAGCGACCACTGATCTGTATAACCACATGTGTCAATGTATAGTGGCCACTGATTTCTATAGTGTCTGTGTGTGTGTGGGGGGATCTTTAATGTATAGTGACCATAGATCTGTATAATCCACGTGTGTAGTGCCCTCCAATGTCTAGTGACCAATTATCTGTATAACACACACATAGTGCCCTCCAATGTATTGTTACCACTGATCTGCATAACACACATATATAGTGCCCTCCAATGTAAAGTGACTTCTGATCTGTATAACAGACATATATAGTGCCCTCCAATGTAAAGTGACCACTGATCTGTATAACCCATGTGTGTAGAGCCCTCCAATGTATAGTGACCACTGATCTGTATAACCACTTGTGTAGTGACCTTACCATGTATAGTGACCACTTATCTGTATAACCATGTGTGTAGTGCCCTCCAATGCATAGCGACCACTGATCAGTGACCCATGTGTGCATTGCTCTCCAATGTATGGTGACCACTGATCTGTTTAACCCATGTGTGTAGTGCCCTCCACTGTATAATGACCACTGATCTGTTTAAACCTTGTATGTAATGCCCTCCAATATGTAGTGACCGCTGATCTGAATAATATGTGTAGTGCCCTCCAATGTATAGTGACCACTGATCTGCAGAACCACTTGTGTAGTGACCTTCCATGTATAGTGACCACTGATCTGTGTAGCCCATATGTGTAGTGCCATCCACTTTATAGTGACCACTGATCTGTATAACAGACATGTAGAGTGCACGCACCCCAATGTATAGTGACCACTTCTCTGTGTAGTGGTCAGCTTTGTAGTGAACGCTGATCTGTATCCCCAGATGTCGGCTGACTCCGTGCAGTAACCGAGGTCTTCTGTGACCTTCTGTGTGTATGTATTAACTCTTTCCACGGAGGGAACCAGATGTATAGTAGTAACCAAAATCCTTCTCTGGGGATGAAATAACCTGGAATAACTATGTGTGTGTGGTTTCTATAGGTAGCCCCTTTCTCTGCCGGTGGAGGGGGCCGAGGTTTGGAGAAGCCCCTCTCTGTGCTGGCATATGGGGCACAGGTGTCACTGGTGAAGGAGACAGAGGCACAGGAGAAGCACCTCTGTGCGCTGGTGGAGGGGGCACAGGTGTCACTGGTGGTGGAGGGGGCAGAGGCACAGGAGAAGCCTCTTTCTGTGCCAGTGGAGGGGGCACAGGTGTCACTGGTGGTCGAAGAAGAGGCAGAGGAGAAACCGATCTGTGTGCCGGTCTAGGGGGCACTGGTGTTGCTGGTGGAGGGGGGAGGGGGGGGGGAAGAGGCACAGGAGAAGCCCCTCAGTGTCCCGGTGGAGGGAAACCTGTGCAATAGAAGCCCAGTGTGCTGGAGCAGGGGCCCCGGTGCAGCAGAAGCCCCTCTCCGTGTCGGTGGAGGGGGCACAGGTGTCACTGATGGTGGGAGCCCGGTGCAGCAGAAGTCCCTATCTGTGCCGGTGTAGTGGGCACAGCCAGGTGTCACTGATGGTGGGGGCCCGATGTAGCCCTGGAGCAGGGGGCCCGGTGCAGCAGAAGCCCCTCTGTGTGCCGGTGGGAGGGGGAGGCGTCTGGAAGGAGATATAAGCAGATGATGAGACCCGGGGAGCAGTCAGCTCTGGGACCAGACAGGGACAGGATGACCGGGAGAGAGGGGCCCCCCGCCCCTCCCAGGACCACTGGTTTTGGCATCCAGGAGATTTTGGGACTCAACAAGGAGCCCTCCCCACCACCCAGGGGCCACATGCATGCCCTGCCTCCAGGGGCCCATCTACTAGCTGCCCGTTCTGGCCTGGGGCTCCTGGGGGCCGGCGGGATCCCCACCTTCTACACACAGCCTGGGCTATTACTGGGGGACCACCAGGGGGCCCGGGTACAGACAGTTGGCAGGAGCCCGGGCCCAGAGGATGGGAGCCGGACCTGCAGCTCAGGTGAGAGGGGGCCGAGTAACAAGTGTGTTTTGTGTATCACACACACACACAAACATAGATAGATAGATAGATAGATAGATAGATATGCAAATGTATAATAGGAATTATTAATATCCCACCATTATCTCTATAGGTGTAATACTGTATTATACATATAACATCTGTTTCTCTATAGGTAAACATATAACATCTGTTTAGTACAGATACATCATTTCCTACCAGCGATGTATAATACAGATATATCCTATACAATATATATATATATATATATATATATATATATATATATATATATATATATATATATATATATATATATAATCTCATCCACCCATCCTGTGTAATACAGATAATTTAACGGATATATAATATTCTAGCTCTATAATATCAGTCCAGACATATCATACATATAATAGTCTATAATACACATATAGCACCCAGCCACAGATAGATACAAGGTACATATCCGTAAATATCCGATTAGGCAGAGACAGGAAAACCCGAATTTATGAGTCTGTGATCCCGACAACAGACAAAATGAATTTACAAATAAAAATCAACCGGAAACATACAGAGCAAATTCTTATTGAAACAAAATAACGAACTATTATTATAAAATAAACCCGTTATATGCTGTATAATCACCACTGACCTAATATAATCACATAATATAAATCAGCAATATCCTTAATGTAAAGAGACACAAATATAATGGGTAGCGGTATCTGCTCAATAATATGTACAAACAGATATAGCCGATAATATACGGATAGAAATACAATATAACATTTTGTATACCAGCTAATAATGATCTAGAAATAAAATTACAACAAGGGAAATAAAACAAAAATTACAGTGATATATTGTAACAGTTAATTATATATATATATATATATATATATATATATATATATATATATATATATTATAAACAATGATATATTCAATTTACAAACACGGCATATAAATAAGAGAGATCTGGCAAATGCATTTAAACATAATTTCCCGGTTAATCTAATCTCAGTACGATCACATCAATATATATAAATATTCGTTAAGGAGCCATCGATAAATAGGAAACATGTTTGTATTTTCACAGGGTGGTTGATAGAAATGACTGCATCTGTGTACAGTGTGGCGGATATAATACTCCAGGTGCGGCTATTTATCAATTCAATTACACTAATATATATATATATATATATATATATATATATATATATATATATATATATATATATATATATATATATATATATATATATATATATATATATATATATATATATATATATATATATAGTTTAATCTTCCGGAAAATGGTTTTGTAGTTAAAATGTATCCTATGCATATACTGAAACAATGGAAAAATGAACCCACAAAACTGCAGCCCAATTCTCCCTCTCAGGTGAATTCATATAAAAAAATTATCAGCAATCATTTTTTAGCCAGGGGACAAGATTTATCAGTAATAAAATTATTTCAGAAGAGTATATGAAGTATCAGTATTCCTTATATGATCTGTGTATGAAGTATCGGTATTGTTTATATGATCTGTTTAGAAGTATCAGTTTTCCTTATATGATCTGTGTAGAAGTATCAGTATTCCTTATATGATCTGTGTAGAAGTATCAGTATTGTTTATATGAGCTGTGTATGAAGTATCAGTTTTCCTTATATGAGCTGTGTATGACGTATCAGTATTCCTTATATGATCTGTGTATGAAGTATCAGTATTCCTTATATGATCTGTGTAGAAGTATCAGTATTCCTTATATGATCTGTGTAGAAGTATCAGTATTCCTTATATGATTTGTGTATGAAGTTTCAGTATTCCTTATATGATCTGTGTATGAAGTATCAGTATTCCTTATATGATCTGTGTATGAAGTATCAGTATTCCTTATATGATCTGTGTATGAAGTATCAGTATTCCTTATATGAGCTGTGTATGAAGTATCAGTATTCCTTATATGATCTGTGGTATGAAGTATCAGTATTGTTTATATGATCTGTGTATGAAGTATCGGTATTCTTTATATGATCTTTGTAGAAGTATCACTATTATTTATATGAGCTGTGTAGAAGTATCACTATTATTTATATGATCTGTGTATGAAGTATCAGTATTCCTTATATGATCTGTGTATGAAGTATCAGTATTGTTTATATGATCTGTGTAGAAGTATCAGTATTATTTATATGATCTGTGTATGAAGTATCAGTATTCCTTATATGATCTGTGTATGAAGTATCAGTATTATTTATATGATCTGTGTAGAAGTATCAGTATTATTTATATGAGCTGTGTATGAAGTATCAGTATTCCTTATATGAGCTGTGTATGAAGTATCAGTATTCCTTATATGATCTGTGTATGAAGTATCAGTATTCCTTATATGATCTGTGTATGAAGTATCAGTATTGTTTATATGATCTGTGTAGAAGTATCAGTATTATTTATATGATCTGTGTATGAAGTATCAGTATTCCTTATATGATCTGTGTATGAAGTATCAGTATTATTTATATGATCTGTGTAGAAGTATCAGTATTATTTATATGAGCTGTGTATGAAGTATCAGTATTATTTATATGAGCTGTGTATGAAGTATCAGTATTCCTTATATGATCTGTGTATGAAGTATCAGTATTCCTTATATGATCTGTGTATGAAGTATCAGTATTATTTATATGAGCTGTGTATGAAGTATCAGTATTCCTTATATGAGCTGTGTATGAAGTATCAGTATTCCTTATATGATCTGTGGTATGAAGTATCAGTATTGTTTATATGATCTGTGTATGAAGTATCGGTATTCTTTATATGATCTGTGTAGAAGTATCACTATTATTTATATGATCTGTGTATGAAGTATCAGTATTCCTTATATGATCTGTGTATGAAGTATCAGTATTGTTTATATGATCTGTGTAGAAGTATCACTATTATTTATATGATCTGTGTAGAAGTATCAGTATTATTTATATGATCTGTGTATGAAGTATCAGTATTCCTTATATGAGCTGTGTATAAAGTATCAGTATTCATTATATGATCTGTGTATGAAGTATCAGTATTCCTTATATGAGCTGTGTATGAAGTATCAGTAAATCTTTGGATTTGGCTTTTTGGATTATCACTAATCGGTGGAGGATTTGTATCTAAGAGTATTATCAGTAATAGGAGTATATGTTGTATATAGAAGAGTATGATTTATTAGTAACACGTGTATGAGCTTAGTCTAGAAGAGTAATAATCATCAGTAATAGGTGTATGAGTTTAGCCTAGTAGAGTATGGATTATCATTAACCATTTGAGTGCCAAGGGAATTTGTCAAAATAGGTGTGATAATCAAGCAAACATTTTTTTTCATCATAACGACCTGTAATGTTACATTATATAGGGAATAGAATCTTTTTTTTTTTTTCCACAATTTTTTTTATATAACAAATGTGAGCGACGCTGGTATAATTTCCTGATAAGAGTATATATAATATATAAATATATTTGTAGCAATTATACTCTAGATGAGTTTGAGTTAGTTATAATTCATGAATCTGAGTATTTTAATCCATATTAACACGTACATAAAGATGAATTATTATTATTATTATTATTATTATTATGATTATTAATCCTCATAATGATAATATTACTTGGAGGCATAAGTGATAATTTTATGGGGGTAGGGTATGGGGTGCCTGTATTGATTATGTGATCAAAGAATAGGAATTACCTGTATTTTATATGAGCTGAGGGTCTGAATTATAAGAAATAATACTCTGATCAGGGTGTTTGAATTATTGGTAGTGATTCCTTGATCTAGATTGATGAATAATCCGTTAAAATTCTCAGATTTAAGTGTATGAATCATCAGTAATTATCTGTTCTAGGTGTATGAATCATCAGTAATGCTTATCTGATCTAGGTGTATGAATCATCAGTAATACTTATCTGTTGTAGGTGTATGAATCATCAGTAATACTTATCTGATCTAGGTGTATGAATCATCAGTGATTATCTGTTCTAGGTGTATGAATCATCAGTAATACTTATCTGATCTAGGTGTATGAATCATCAGTAATACTTACCTGATCTAGGTGTATGAATCATCAGTAATTATCTGTTCTAGGTGTATGAATCATCAGTAATACTTATCTGATCTAGGTGTATGAATCATCAGTGATTATCTGTTCTAGGTGTATGTATCATCCGTATTACTTATCTGATCTAGGTGTATGAATCATCAGTAATACTTACCTGTTCTAGGTGTATGAATCATTAGTAATACTTATCTGTTGTAGGTGTATGAATCATGAGTATTACTTACCTGTTCTAGGTGTATGAATCATCAGTAATATTTACCTCATCTAGGTGTATGAATCATCAGTAATATTTACCTCATCTAGGTGTATGAATCATCAGTATTACTTACCTGTACTATGTGTATGAATCATCAGTAATACTTATCTGATCTAGGTGTAAAAATTATCAATAATAAATCACTAATCTAAGTGTATTAATTTTCCGTTATAATTCTCCCATCTATGTGTATTAATTGGCAGTAATCATTTTCTGATCTAGGTGTATGAATAATCAGTAATCATTTATTTCGTCATCAAAGTGTATGAATTATCAGTAATAATTCTCTGATCTAGGTGTTTGAATCTCCAATAATAATTATATGATCTAGCTGTATGAATAATCAATAATAATCTGATCAGTAATAATTATCTGATCCAGGTGTATAAAGCATCAATAATACTCGGATTTAGGTGTATAAATCATCAGTAATACTCGGATTTAGGTGTATAAATCATCAGTAATACTCGGATTTAGGTGTATAAATCATCAGTAATACTCGGATTTAGGTGTATAAATCATCAGTAATACTCGCATCATCTCGGTATATGAATAATCAGAAATAATTATCTGAGCACTCATAATTATCGGATCTAGTTATATCAATCATGAGTAACAATTAGTACATGACTATAGTTATAATTATCTGAACGAGAGTACGGAAAATAAGTAATCCTTATTTGATGCAAGTGGGAATTATAATATTTTGTGAATTGTGGGCAATAATTATATGAGCTAAGTGTTTGCAGTAACAATAGTACTGAAATACGTGTGTGTGTGTGTGTGTGTGTGTGGTGTGTGTGTACCGTTGCAGTGATAAGGTCACTAGCTGTGTGTATGGATTGAGGCGACCATGTGCATTTTCAGAAACGATTCTCTGCTGGGAATCTGTGCAGTACTGTAACATTAGTCCTATGAGAGGAACATGTAAATGATGTATAATCACCAGTGGTGTATAATCACTAGTGTTCTATAATGCAGTGCATTATCACCAGTAGTGTATACTCACCACCACCAGTGGTCTATAATGCAGTGTATACTCAAGAGTGGTGTATAATATTGTGCATAATCACCAATGGTGTATAATCACTAATGATCTATAATATGAATGCAGTGTATTATCACCAGTGGTGTATAATCACCAGTGTTCTATAATGCAGTGTATTATCACCAGTGGTGTATAATTAATTACCAGTGTTATATAATGCAGTGTATAATGGTGTATAATGCAGTGTATTATAAATCACCTTTGGTATAAAATGCAGTGTGTAATCACCATTGGTGTATAATGCAATGTATAATCTCCAGTGCTGTAAAATGCAGTGTATAATCAACAGTGGTGTATAATGCAGTGTATAATCAACAGTGGTGTATAATCAACAGTGGTGTATAATGCAGTGTATAATCACCAGTGGTGTATAATACATGCATCTCGTTGTTCTGTGATAGTGACATTGGGGGTTATTTTGATTCACTCTTTCTGAAAAATTCCTTCTTAGATGGACAAAACCATGTGCACTGCAGGGGGGGGGGGGGGGGGGAGATGTAACATGTGCAGAGAGAGTTAGATTTGGGTGGGGTGTTACTTCAAAGTGAGATCTATATTGCAGTGTAAAAATAAAGCAGTCAGTATTTTCACTGCACGGAAACAAAACAACTCACCCAAATCTAACTCTCTGCACATGTTACATCTGCCCCCCTGCAGTGCACATGGTTTTGTCCATCTAAGAAGGAATTTGTCAGAAAGAACCAAAATACCCCCCAGTGTCCTAGAGGTGATAACAGCTGTATCAGGCCCTGATGCCCGGTGATCAGTACCTGGAGTACCGGGCACACTAAATTGCTGCAGTATTAATACTCAGCAAGTACGATGCACATCCCGGGTCCGGCTGATGCTGTCACTGCTGCGATCCTGTTGTATGCGGGGCGGTGGTGGTGGTGTCACTCACTATAGTCCTATGGATGGTTATATGGCCCTCTCCTGAAGTCAGTATGCCGCCTCTACTTACTCCTTCCCCAAATTTATCGCAACCCCCCCTGACAGCCAATATCTCCTATTAATCCCGTATCACTACAGTCTCCCATCACTGTATCTGTGGCTGTAAACAGGGGATGGAGATATTACACAGAGCTTACTGTGAGAACAGTGTTACACAGGTCATTAACCAAGAGATGGTCTCACAATGACCCATTATAATGATACCTTAGGTGTCCATCACTATACAGGATGGTACCTACTATTATATGTTACTATTGTTATACAGCAGATTACTGGTATTATACATTATGGTACCTACAATCATATGCTACCTCTAGTAAGTATTATATGGTAGTATTATTATTATTATTATTATACAGTATGGTACCTGGTGTTAAATGGTATTATTATTATTATACAGTATAGTACCTGGTGTTATATGGTATTATTATTATTATTATTATACAGTATGGTACCTGGTGTTATATGGTACTATTATTATACAGTATGGTACCTGGTGTTATATGGTACTATTATTATTATACAGTATGGTACCTGGTGTTATATGGTAACTATTATTATACAATATGGTACTTGGTGCTATATGGTACTATTGTTATACAGTATGGTACCTGGTGTTATATGGTACTATTATTATACAGTATGGTACCTGGTGTTATATGGTACTATTATTATGCAGTATTGTACCTGGTGTTATATGGTATTATTATTATTATACAGTATAGTACCTGGTATTATATGGTACTATTATTATTATACAGTATGGTACCTGGTGTTATATGGTAACTATTATTATACAGTGTGGTACCTGGTATTATATAGTACTATTATTATTATTATACAGTATGGTACCTGGTGTTATATGGTACTATTATTATACAGTATGGTACCTGGTGTTATATGGTATTCTTATTATACAGTATGGTACCTGGTGTTATATGGTAACTATTATTATACAGTGTGGTACCTGGTATTATATAGTACTATTATTATTATACAGTATGGTACCTGGTGTTATATGGTACTATGATTATACAATATGGTTACTGGTATTATATGGTACTATTATTATACTATTGTTATACAGTATGGTACCTGGTGTTATATGGTACTATCATTATACAGTATGGTACCTGGTGTTATATTGGACTATTAGAATACAATATGGTTACTGGTATTATATGGTACTATTATTATACAGTATGGTACCTGGTGTTATATGATACTATTGTTATACAGCATAGTACCTGCTATTATATGCTACCACTAGTATTATATGGTATCTATTAATGTACATCATGGTTACTGGTATCATATAGTACTACTATTATACAGTATGGTACCTGGTATCAAATGGTACTATTATTATACAGTATGGTTACTGATATTATATGGTACCTAATATTATACAGTATGGTACCTGGTGCTATATGGTACTGTTATTATACAGTATGGTACCTGGTGTTATATGGTATTATTATTATTATACAGTATAGTTACTGTTATTATAAATTGCCATTATTATACAGCATGATTACTGGTGTTATATGGTACTATTATTATACAGTATGGTATCTGGTGTTATATCGTACCTATTATTATACAGTATGGTACCTGGTGTTATATGGTACTATTATTATACAGTATGATATCTGGTGTTATATGGTACCTATTATTATACAGTATGGTACCTGGTTTTATATGGTACTATTATTGTACAGTATGGTATCTGCTGTTATATGGTACTATTATTATACAGTATAGTTACTGGTATTATATGGTGCCATTATTATACAGCATGGTTACTGGTATCATACGGTACCTTTTATTATACAGTATGGTACCTGGTGTTATATGGTACTATTATTATATAGTATGGTATCTGGTATTATATGGTACTGTTATTATACAGTATGGTACCTGGTGTTATATGGTACTATTATTATACAGTATGGTATCTGGTATTATATGGTACCTATTATTATGCAGTATGGTACCTGGTGTTATATGGTGCTATTATTATACAGTATGGTGCCTGCTGTTATATGGTACTATTATTATACAGTATGGTACCTGCTATTATATGGTACTATTATTATACAGTATGGTACCTGGTGTTATATGGTACTATTATTATACAGTATGGTACCTGGTGTTATACGGTGCTATTATTATACAGTATGGTGCCTGCTGTTATATGGTACTATTATTATACAGTATGGTTACTGGTAATATATGGTACCTATTATTATACAGTGTGGTACCTGGTGTTTTATGGTACTATTATTATACAGTATGGTAACTGGTATTATATGGTACTTTTATTGTACAGTAGGGTATCTGGTGTTATATGGTACTATTATTATACAGTATGGTACCTGGTGTTATATGGTACTATTATTATACAGTATGGTGCCTGCTGTTATATGGTACTATTATTATACAGTATGGTACCTGCTATTATATGGTACTATGATTATACAGTATGGTACCTGGTGTTATATGGTACTATTATTATTATACAGTATGGTACCTGGTGTTATACGGTGCTATTATTATACAGTATGGTACCTGGTGTTATACGGTGCTATTATTATACAGTATGGTGCCTGTTGTTATATGGTACTATTATTATACAGTATGGTGCCTGGCGTTATATGGTACTATTATTATACAGTATGGTGCCTGCTGTTATATGGTACTATTATTATACAATATGGTTACTGGTATTATATGGTACCTGTTATTATACAGTGTGGTACCTGGTGTTATATGGTATTATTATTATATAGTATGGTACCTGGTATTATATGGTACTATTTGTATACAATATGGTTACTGGTATTATATGGTACCTACAGTGTGGTACCTGGTGTTATATGGTACTATTATTAGACAGTATGGTGCCTGCTGTTATATGGTACTATTATTATACAATATGGTTACTGGTATTATATGGTACCTATTATTATACAGTATGGTACCTGGTGTTATATGGTATTATTATTATTATATAGTATGGTACCTGGTATTATATGGTACTATTATTATACAATATGGTTACTGGTATTATATGGTACCTATTATTATACAGTGTGGTACCTGGTGTTATATGGTACTATTCAGTGGCGTAAGTTCATTCCAGTTGCCCGGAGGCCAGCTATATATTGGTGCCCACACACACACACACACACACACACACACTCCTATATAACCTTATATAAAATATAAATATCTAAATATAAAATCTGTTCAGAAATAAAGATAGATAGAGATAACATATAAATTTCAGAACTCAGCCACAGAAGCAATATTGTTGGCTTTTAAATGACTAATTTAAACTTCCAGAGGGAGGAGAGGTGCCCCCTTGGGAGCAGGAGCCCGGCGGCAGATGGCTCCATAACCTCCCAGAGTTCTGCCTCTGGTACTATTATTATACAGTATGGTATCTGGTGTTATATGGTGCTATTAATATATAGTATGGTATCTGGTATTATATGGAACTATTATTATACAGTATGGTACCTGGTGTTATATGGTGCTATTATTATACAGTGTGGTGCCGGGTGTTATATGGTACCTATTATTATACAGTATGGTATCTGGTGTTATATTGTGCTATTATTATACAGTATGGTACCTGGTGTTATATGGTACCATTATTATACAGTATGGTATCTGGTGTTATATTGTGCTATTATTATACAGTATGGTACCTGGTGTTATATGGTGCTATTATTATACAGTGTGGTGCCGGGTGTTATATGGTGCTATTATTATACAGTATGGTACCTGGTGTTATATGGTACCATTATTATACAGTATGGTACCTGGTGTTATATGGTACCATTATTATACAGTATGGTACCTGCTATTATATGGTACTATTATTATACAGTATGGTACCTGGTGTTATATGGTACTATTATTATACAGTATGGTACCTGGTGTTATATGGTACCATTATTATACAGTATGGTACCTGGTGTTATATGGTACCATTATTATACAGTATGGTACCTGCTATAATATGGTACTATTATTATACAGTATGGTACCTGGTGTTATATGGTACCATTATTATACAGTATGGTACCTGGTGTTATATGGTACCATTATTATACAGTATGGTACCTGCTATTATATGGTACTATTATTATACAGTATGGTACCTGGTGTTATATGGTACTATTATTATACAGTATGGTACCTGGTGTTATATGGTGCTTTTATTATACAGTGTGGTGCCTGCTGTTATATTGTACTTTTATTATTATTATTATTATTATTATTATTATTATACAGTATGGTACCTGGTGTTATATGGTACTATTATTATAAAGTATGGTACCTGGTGTTATATGGTACTATTATTATACAGTGTGGTGCCTGGTGTTATATGGTGCTATTATTATACAGTGTGGTGCCTGCTGTTATATTGTACTATTATTATACAATATGGTTACTGGTATTATATGGTAACTATTATTATACAGTATGGTATCTGGTGTTATATGGTACCTATTATTATACAGCATGGTTACTGGTATTATATGGTACTATTATTATACAGTATGGTACCTGGTGTTATATGGTGCTATTATTGTACAGTGTGGTGCCGGGTGTTATATGGTACTATTATTATACAGCAGGGTACCTGGTGTTATATGGTACTATTATTATACAGTGTGGTGCCTGCTGTTATATTGTACTATTATTATTATACAGTATGGTACCTGGTGTTATATGGTACTATTATTATAAAGTATGGTACCTGGTGTTATATGGTACTATTATTATACAGTATGGTACCTGGTGTTATATGGTACTATTTTTATACAGTGTGGTGCCTGGTGTTTATATGGTGCTATTATTATACAGTGTGGTGCCTGCTGTTATATTGTACTATTATTATTATTATTATTATTATTATTATTATTATTATTATACAATATGGTTACTGGTGTTATATGGTACTATTGTTATACAATGTGGTACCTGCTGTTATATTGTACTATTATTATACAATATGGTTACTGGTGTTATATGGTATTATTATTATACAGTACGGTACCTGGTGTTATATGGTACTATTGTTATACAACATGGTTCCTGCTATTATATGCTACCACTAGTAAGTATTATATGTATCTATTAATATACAATTAATTCGATTGGGTTTATGTTATTCTTCGGTTCAGTTATGTGGTAAAGGACAGTATTTGCTGCTGTTTGTACACGTTTTATAATTGCCAGCCACCAGCACTGGTTTTGCTCATAAATAATTAACCAGTAATAATTTGAGTTGGTCCTGGACCACCAACCCAGGGCACCCCTGCATGTGTCCCGAAGCACCCCAGGGAGCCACGGCGCACAGTTTGGGAACCACTGCATTATGGTTTTTAGGTTTATATGGTACCTATTATTATATTATATATGGTATTATGTGGTACCTAATTGCCTAATATATGATATCTTATATTATTTGGGACCTAATATTAAATCATACTTGTCGACTTTTGAATATGCCTATCCGAGAGAAGCCCGGAGAGGACAGCCGAATCTCCTGGTCGGGGGCAGGGACAAGGCTGATGACTCAAAGCCTCGCCCCCAATCCACACAAACCCCGCAATTCTCAGGTCCGCGAGCAGGGGACGGAGCTAAAATGATGCAAAATTACGCGATTTGCGTCATTTTAGTCCTGCCCACTTCCACGGACCCGCACATTTCGCCATTTATTTCAGCGGCTCCAGGGTAGGGTGGGGCTCTGGGGGTCATGCAGAAGACTTGCCCACCTTCCAGGGGGACCAGGAGGGGGACCCGATTTTCAGAAGCCTATCGGCCAGTCTGCGAGGGAAGGCAAGTATGTATTAAATTGTTTCTATACATTATTCTATCTATACTTTCATCCCTGTATGCATTTGGGGGGCATGGCTGCACCTCTTTAGAAGGAACATACACCCTCCTATCTAGTTCCATAAGAGGCTACATAGCGGCATAGCTATAGTGATATACTACGGCTGTACAATGGTATCATACTTTCAATGCCGCTGCCAGGCAATATATCAGATTTGTAAGGATACATGGGGTGTTTCTATAACCGTATAGTGGCTATGAGGGGGCTTCATTGGCAGTGAACCATGAGAAATGTCAGGCCCTAGTAGGTGAATGACCAGTCATGGGGCCACAACACATTACACATAAGCGACTCATCGTCAGAGTGGTCCGTGAATCAAACACTGTAGATATCGTTATGAAATCCATGTGACATCGATCCCCAGTCAGTTTTGTTTTTTTTCTTGATTGATTTCTTATTCATTGAGGGTTTTCGTGATCTACTGTAGCTTCTGCAGCAGCTCCTGCCCTGCTGTGGTTGGGAATGTGGCTAGTTGTAGACCTGTTCTGGCTGCAGCAGCAGCTTCTGCCCTGCTGTGGGTGGCAAGGGTAGGTGGGTAGTTGGAGACTTGCTCTGGCTGCTGCAGCAGCTTCTGCCCTGCTGCAGATCCGGATTAACAATGGGCCTGATGGAGCTATAGCTCCAGGCCCACTCTCCAAATAGGCCCATTTTGTAGCTGAGGGTCAGGGCTTTCCCAGCCCCGTGTCTCTAGCCCCCTGGGAACCGGAGATACTGCCAGGCAAACCTGGAACGTTTTCCCCATAGGATAACATGGGACCCGCTAATTCCGACCTCCACCCGGTTCCAATGGCTGCCAGTTCCCCCTCTGGTATCACAGAAACTCGAGGTTGATCTCATTCTAACCCAAATTGCTGGTCCTTCAATCTGATACCTGGTCCATATGGGTTCATTGGTTCTAGAGATATTGCAGGTAAAACTTTTTTTTTTTTTTCATTTCTGAAATGTAATTTTATGGCTGTTCAGTCCAGTTTCACGGGACCAAAATCATTTGAAGGCTACATGTAAATGGGTCAGTTGGTTCCGAAGATATAGCTGGTTGTTTAAAGGGGGCGGGGTGGTTTTCTCTCCCCCTCACACCAGAAAATGCAGGGACTAGGCTGGTGTAAAAGGGGCCAGTCCGAGAATGTCCCTGCATGATCCTGGGACCATATTCCCTGCATTTTCTGGTATGAAAGGGGTATTATTTCAAATAGCCGGGACATGCAGTGCTCTAGCCCCCTGCTCTCTGCCCGGCTGTTAATGGCTGTCATTTCTGCCCAGCGGCCACTGTCCCCCAGTTACCGCGAGCATGTATTCCCCCTTGGCAATGAGCATGTAAACTTACATGGCAATGAGCATGGAACCCCTGGCAATGAGCATGGAACCCCTGGCAATGAGCATGGAACCCCTGGCAATGAGCATGGAACCCCTGGCAATGAACATGGAACCCCTGGCAATGAACATGTAGGTAAGCAACACTTATGTAGCATAATTTTTAATAGGCATTATGGTGTTTGGCATAATACGTAATGGAGAGTATGGTGTGAGGCTTAACATGTAATGGGCATTATGGTGTAAATTTTTAAATTGGGCCTTTGGCACGCAATGCCCCTATTTATGAAGCATATTGTGCATTATTGCTCAATCTGTTTGGTATAGTGCAGGCATGTCCAAACTATGGCCCTCCAGATGTGAAACGACAAGTCCCATCATGCATTGCCACAGTTTTGCAATTAGGGAATGCTAAAACTATGTCAAGGCATGCTGGGACGTGTAGTTTCACAACATCGTGCCATAGTGTGAATTTTTGCTCAATCAGTGTGAATTTTGTCTCATTCCATGTGGCATAATGTGTAAGAAGCAAGTACAGTATAAGGGGTTACTATTGTGTTGCATGATTTGTATAAGGAGTATATGGTGTGGTAAACTTAGGTTACCACATAAAAGGTGCTGACATATTGTTTACCAAGTTTCGGTTTTCAGTATTTTTTTATGACTGGAGTGCCGCCTCACCCCACAAGTATCTTAGGACATCGGTGTCCTGTGGGTGCACCTTTGGAGTGCACCTGCCAATATATCTCCTTGCATTTTTCTTATGCCAGCCCCCTGCCTTTTCCAGGCATATATAATTAGTTGAAAGTATTTACACAAATAGAGACCCACCCATGGGCAGACCACCCAACCAGAACACTGGTCACGCCCACCACATTATTAGGTGCTGGCAACCCCTATTATTGCGCATAATAGGCCCTTGATCATTTTCAGCTCCAGGCCCATTTAGACCTTAATCTGGCTCTGCCCTGCTGTGGTTGGGTAGGGTATGTAGACAGTTGGAGACCTGCTCTGGCTGCTGCAGAAGCCTCTGCCCTGCTGTGGTTCGGAAGGTGGATAGGTGGAGACTTGCTCTGGCTGCTGCAGCAGCTTCTGCCCTGCTGCGGTTGGGTAGGGTAGGTAGATAATTGGAGACTTGCTCTGGCTGTAGCAGCTTTGGTCCTGCTGTGGTTGGGTAGGGTAGATGGATAGTTGGAGACTTGTTGTGCCTGCTGCAGCAGCTCCTGCTCTGCAGTGGTTGGGAAGGGTACTTGGAACACGAATTTCAGAAGCATAAATTTTCACCCATCGGTCGGATGAGCCTTAAGACTAGTACCCTATAATGCATTCTGCACTGTATGCTGGACAATTATATACTCTCTGTATTACATATATGGTATTAGAAATCTCTCTGTATTGTATACCAGGCATAATAATGCTCTCTGTATTGTATATCAAGCTTCAGAATGCTCGCTATACTGCATATTAGGCATAAGAATGCTCTCTGAATTGTATATTAGGCATTATAATGCTCTATGTTGTATAGCAGGCATTAGAATGCTTTCTGTGTTGTATAGCAGGCATTAGAATGCTTTCTGTATTGTACAGCAGGCATTAGAATGCTCTCTGTATTGTACAGCAGCTAATTACATCAAATTATAATTAATTACACCAAACAAGCTGGATTGGGTGAAAGTGTGGACAGTGGTGTAGAGAGGGGGGAGCAGGTAGTAATTACTGGGACTGAGGCCGCTGGAGGGGCCCGGGCTGCTCCCCCCTCCCCCCTTGAGTACACCTAAACCATGTCAGAGTTTTTGCTCTCTAGTGCACAGGTGCCACCCCCCAAATATCACTGTAAATATGGCGCCAGATCGAGCAGGAAGGGACAATTTCCCGCAAGCAAGGTAAAAAGTGAATCCCCCACACCTCTCCCATATTAGAAAGCACCTCCTGTGGAAGCTGTCATGCAAAATGCTGTGGTAGCTCTTCTGCTTTAGGGTGCCAGTCACTGACTCATGGCCCAGCAAGAGCCCCAATAGATTATCCAACTTCCTCTTTCATGTTTGATAGTTGGTATCACTAGGGATATTTACTAAGCATGGGTTATGTACCAAAGATTTAAAATTTGGATTCATAGGGTGAAATTTAATAGGATGAGAGATTCAAAAAGTGAGAGATTTGGGAAGAAATATCCAGTTTTTTTTAAAGAGGCAATCATTTATGCAGGGACAGATGAGGCACTGACTGGAGACATCTCAGATGACAGGACATTGCTGCTGATTTCATACATCCCTTTTGCCAGCAGCTTATACAGGAGGCTTACCTAGCGCTTTGGTCAGCGGGGTCTGTCCAGGTCTTCATGATGGGTACTTGTGTAGTTTCACGGCGGCAGCCTAAGCTACGTTATCAGCGTAGCCCAACGGCTGCCTTACTTGTATAGTTTCATGGCGGCAGGCTAAGCTACGTTATCAGCGTAGGCTTCCGCTGTGAAACTACACAAGTAACTACCGTACTGTTGCCGGGAACTGCATCTCTGTCCCCGGCAAGCCTACTCAGCGCCTCTCTCACACTGCCAGTGCCAGCATGATCCCCTCTCTTTGGCACTCTATCTATTTGACACGCAGGAGCGTCTCAGACGCTCCAGCAATGACACGCTCCTGCATCTGAGTGGCTATTACGGCAGGGGTTCTGTAGCGCCTTTTCAAACCCCCACTATCCACAGCAGCCCAAAGCCTGGCGAGCGGATGAGTCCATCCGACCTTTTCGTACCCCCACTATCCGCATCAGCATGGAGTTGATTTTATACAGTGTGGCGAGCACAGCGAGCCCGAAGCGTGGGGACGCGGATAACATGCAAGCTAACGGTGGCAGCCTACGCTGATAACGTAGCCAGGGACACTTAAGCGGCCGCCGGAACATTAAGCTACTTCTGACTGACTACGCTAACTACGCTGGCCGCGGTAACCCTATGCTGATTCTGAAAGGGACGCTACGCTAAGCACGTAACTGCCGCTGTGAAACTAAACAAGTACCGGGATTTGTAATTCCACAGGTGCACCATTGCCACTGGTTACAAATGGAGTGCATGTTCTCTTCTAGTAATACATAGCATATTAACTACAACTGCCATGGCAACAAGCATGTAACCCCTGGTAACAAGCATGGATCCCCTGGTAACGAACATGTAACCCCTGGCATTGAGCAAGAAACCCCTGGCAACAAGCATGAAACCACTGGCAACTAGCATGAACAGTAGGTAAGCAGCACTTATGTGGCATAATGTGTAATAAGTATTATGGTGTGTGGCATAATGTGTATTAGGTATTACAGTGTGTGGCTTATGTAATGGGAATTATGGAGTGTATAATCCTGGTGCAGTGTGTTTAAGGGGCACTAGCTGGCAAAGTGTGATAGGGGCCCCCATCATTGTTCAGGGCCTTCACCCATGGTGTAATCTGTAGTGAATGAGATCCTCTCACCTAATGTATAGCACTGTATACAGTATCTGTATTATTATGGTATATTCTATCTCTCTCCCATATTGTGCAGCGCTGCAGTGTATGATGGTGATATAGTCTGCAGTGTGGAAGGTCCCCAGATTGAGCACTGATGAGACTAGATGGTTTTGGTATAGCAGGTCAAAGCTGTCTAGATCGGCCATGTTATGGTGGACCACCCTTGTTGTACCCACCTAGTAGACTCAGATAGTCAACTGCGTCTAGATCGACAGTAACGGACGCCAACGTTAGAGCAACGGGGGCGTGGTCATCTGTCACATGTCAATATGAGCTTTTTATGCTTTTTTGGGGTTTTTTTTTAGGCTTAAGGAGCTATATAGTCCATTAACCCCTTACCGCCGCAGCCTGTTTTTGCCTTCCTGACAGAGCCCTTTTTTTCAAATCTGACATGTATCACTTTGTGGGGATAACTTTTTATTGCTTTTACTTATCCCAGTGATTTTGAGATTGTTTTCTCGTGACACATTGTACTTTAAGTTAGTGGTAAATTTTGGTCGATACAGTCTGTGTTTTTTTGTGAAAAATACCAAAATGTCGTAAAAAAATGGAAAATTTAGCAATTTGCAAAATGTAAAATTTTCTGCTTGTGAGACAAATAATCATACCACTCAAAATAGTTAATAACTAACAAAGACCATATGTCTACTTTATGTTGCCATCATTATTTCAACCTCCTTTTAATTTTTTTGGACACTAGGAGGCTTAAAATATGAATAGCAAATTCTCAAATTTTCAAGAAAATTTCAAACACTGATTTTTTTAGGGACCAGTTCAGTTCTGATGTGACTTTGAGGGACTTGTATGTGAGACACCCCCATAAATGATGCCATTTCAAAAACTGCACCCCTCACAGTATTCAAAACAGCATTTTGGAAGTTTGTTAACCCTTTAGGTGTTTCACAGGAATTAAAACAAAGTGTAGGTGAAATTTCAAAATTTCATTTTTTTTGCAGATTTTCAATTTTAATACATTTTTCTAAGGAACACAGTAGATTTTACTAGAGAAATGTGACTAAAAATTGATTCCCCCAATTCTTTTGTTTTCATAAATATCCTATATGTGGCCCTAGTGTGCACGTTGACCAAACCACAGGCTTCATAATAGAAGGAGCACCTACTTGATTTTGGAGCCTCCTTTTTATGAGATTATTTTTTAGGCACCATGTAGGTTTCTAGGCACCATAAGATGCTAAAAGTTAGGAACCCCCCCACAAGTGACCCCATTTTGCAAACTACACCCCTCAGGGAATTCATCTAGGGGTATAGTGTACATTTCAAACCCCCAGTGGTTTCACCAATTTTGGTACAACTGGGCTGTGAAAATGAAAAATTAAATTTTTTACACAAAAATGCAGTTCTGGCTCAAAATTTTTCATTTTCACAAGGAATGAAGAAGAAAAAGCACCCAAAATCTGTGCCGCAATTTCTCCCGAGTACGGCAATGCCTCATATGTGACCAAAAAATACCATTTGGGTGCATGGCAGGACTTAGAAGGGAAGGAGTGATATTTGGATTTTGCAGCACAGATTCTGGTGGAATGAATGGTGGGTGCTATGTCGCATTAGCAAGACCCCCGAAGCACCAATACAGTGGAACCCCCCCACAAGTGACCCCATTTTGCAAACTACACCCCTCAGGGAATTAATCTAGGGGTATAGTGTACATTTCAAACCCCCAGGGGTTTCACCAATTTTGGTACAACTGGGCTGTGAAAATGAAAAATTACATTTTTTTACACAAAAATGCAGTTCTGGCTCAAAATTTTTCATTTTCACAAGGAATGAAGGAGACAAAGCACCCCAAAATCTGTGCCGCAATTTCTCCCGAGTACGGCAATGCCTCATATGTGACCAAAAAATTCCATTTGGGTGCATGGCAGGACTCAGAAGGGAAGGAGTGATATTTGGATTTTGCAGCACAGATTCTGGTGGAATGAATGGTGGGTGCTATGTCGCATTAGCAAGACCCCCGAAGCACGGTGAAATGATGATCCTAATAATCCATAGATGTGTGGTATATTTTAAAACACTCCTTCATACATAGGCCGGGTTTGTCGGGGCAAGTTTCACAGTGGAAAATAGTTTGCTTTCTTATTCCCTTTTTATAGCAAACTTTGCACCTTTTTTGTGTCCTGCCCTTTTTTCCAGTGGAGGGGATTTCGTTAGGAAAATGCTGCCCTGATACAATACGGGGGCCAGTACTAGAAGTACTGGGGCCAGTACTAGAAGTACTGGGGCCCTCTGCCTGCTGGTTCCCAAATATTAGGCCCTTTATGACTTCCTCTTGAAAGTGCATAAATGTCCCTGTCTGGCTGGTAGAACGGAATAGAACGTAAGCGTTATACAGTGCCATCTGGATGATATACACGGCCAGCTTCTCATACCATATTTTTGTTTCCCGCAGGGCACTGTACGGCTTCAGTACCTGATCTGAAAGATCCACTCCGCCCATGTACTTATTGTAATCTAGGATACAAATAGGTTTTGAGGTGTGGGTACTGGTACCTCGTACAGGGACGGAGGTGGTACTGTCTCCGTGAATTGTTGTCAGTATAAGGACATCCCTCTTGTCCTTATATTTGACCAACAACATATTTTCAGTGGATTGTGCCCTGCTTTCACCCTTTCTCAGTAATTGGGCAACGTGCAATTTTGGGAGGCCTCTTTGGTTCTTGCGCACAGTACCGCAAGCTGCTGTACCTCTTGAACCAAGGGCCTTAAACAGGGGGATGCTGGTGTAAAAGTTATCCACATAGAGGTGATAACCCTTATCCAGGAAGGGGTGCACTAAATCCCAGACAATCTTTCCCCTAACACCTACGAGGGAGGGGGGGCATTCTGGCGGTTCAATTCTTGTGTCCTTCCCTTCATATACCCTAAACCTGTGGGTGTACCCTGAGGTACTTTCATACAGCTTATACATTTTCATGCCATACCTTGCCCTCTTATTGGGAAGGTACTGGCGGAATTTAACCCTTCCTTTAAAATGTATAAGTGACTCGTCTACACAAATGAATTTTTCGGGGATGTACATCTCAGCAAATTTGGCGCTGAAATGATCAATGACCGGCCTGACTTTGAATAGCCGTTCAAAGGTGGGATCATCTCTGGGTGGGCACTGTGCATTATCGTTGTAATGCAAAAATTTAAGGATCGTCTCAAAACGAGTCCGGGCCATGGCCATACGATGAAGTGGGGTGCTGTACAGAACATCTGTACTCCAATATTGTCTAATTTCTGGCTTTTTAACTATGCCCATATGTAACACCAGACCCCAAAACGTTATCATCTCTACTGCATCTACAGGGGTCCACCTAGCAAATGATGACGTGGGGTTTTGAGCAATAAACTGCTGGGCATATAAATTACTTTGGTCCACCATTAAATTTATAAAATCATCAGAGAAAAATACGTTGAAAAAGTCAATTTCTTTGAGGCCTGTAGTATCAAATTGGATTCCTGGGTTGGTCAAAAACTCAGGAACCTGGGGCTCAAAATTGTCTGGTGGTGGGGTCCATACGGGATCAATCATTTGGGGGGGGGGGTCTCAGGTGCTCTACGGGGGGCGTCTTTGAGGGGGTCCCTCATCACTAGAGGAGGAAAAGGAGCTTAAGACGAATGCAAATTCATCGCTTACATCACTGGCTGTGTCAGTGTCAGAGGCAATAAGGGCATATGCCTCCTCCGCTGAAAACAGTCTTTGGGATGATTGCAGAGCCGGCCCTAGCCTAAATTATGCCCTAGGCAAGATTTTGACTGTTGCCCCCTAGCACCGCCACTAGTTCCGTCTCTGACCCTGCTCCCCTTTCCCAGCATCATCAACCCTCATCATTGCAGTCATCATTTTGGTGCTCCTACCCGCAATATTTTAAATAGAAACAGCGCACCCATTCGGTGCGGAGCCCAAACAGGGGTGTGTTCTTGCTGGGAAGGGGCATGGCCACACAATAGTACCCCCAATTCAAATTATGCCACACAGTAGTGCAACTTTATTCACATTATATCATGCGATGGTGTCCCTTATTCACGTTACATCACACAGTAGTACCACTTTACCTTATGTACATTACTCCTCATATTATTCACATTATACCCTTCGAAAAAAATCCTGAGAAAATATTGTATTTTAAGCACCTCCATGGCCACACTGCAACCCAGCATAAAACAGTGTGTGCTGGATAGAGGAGAAGAGCTGCAGCTGCTGCTGTCACTTAAGGGGACGGGGCCCGGGGCCCCCACTGGGCCCTTTCATCAGACTTTGGCCTGGGTAATTTGTACCCCCTACCCCATTCTCTAGGCACCCCTGATAATACCACACAGTATTGCCCCTTACACATGACACACATTATTAATGTCCTTATAACCATAATGCCCCTTACACATTATGCCAACCTTTATTAATGCCCTTCATACACATAATGACACAAATAATGGCCCTTACACATATGTCACACATTATTAATGCCCTTATACACATGACACACATTATGCCCCTTACACATGTCACACATTATTAATGCATTTATACATGACACACATAATGCCCCTTACACATATGCCGAACACTATTGCACAACCCACCCACCCGCAGACAGGACTCGCACAGCCGCTAACAGCCTCACTCACACACACAAAATAGGCATGCTGCATATCATTTTAATCAGCAGAAGCTGCTGATGCCCCTAGGCATTCCAAATGCCCTAGGCAATTGCCTAGTTGGCCTATGCCTAAGGCCGGCTCTGGATGATTGGGACATTTTTTATTATTTTTGTGTTTGTGTAAGTGTAGTGTTTCAACACGTGTATAGTGTAGGGGGGGTACAAACTTTATTTCAACACGGGGGGTATGTAGTGTGTATGTAGTGCTTTAACACGTGTAAGTGCACTTAAGGGGCAGCAGCTTCATGGCAGCTTTTGGTACAACCTTGAAGGGGTTAAAAGAAAAAAAAAAAGCTCCTGCGCCAAAAATTGAGCACAGATGTTGGTCAGTAACGTCCGTCACTGATCAGCACTCAGCGGCCACAGGACACCCACAAAATCACCGTGGGTGTAAAAAATTTTTAAAAAAAAGACCCCACAGCACCCTAAAAAAAGCCCCAAAAACTGCTGATCAGTCAAAGGCAACAGGAATTTGATCCAAAAAAAAAAATTAGATCAACCCTGTGCCAAAAATGCTGATCAGTGATGTACGTCACTGATCAGCGCTCAGCGGCCACGGGACACCCACAAAATCACCGTGGGTGTAAAAAATTTTTTAAAAAAAGACCCCACAGCACCCTCAAAAAAAAACAAAAAAAAAACTGCTGATCAGTCAAAGGCAACAGGAATTTGATCCCAAAAAAAAAATTAGATCAACCCTGTGCCAAAAATGCTGATCAGTGATGTACGTCACTGATCAGCGCTCAGCGGCCACAGGACACCCACAAAATCACCGTGGGTGTAAAAAATAAATAAAAAAAAGACCCCACAGCACCCTCCCAAAAATTTTTTTTTTTAAAAAACTGCTGATCAGTGATGCAACACTGATTAGCAGTGAGGGGCAGCAGGCGCACAACTTTTGGTGCAACCTGACGGGGTATATATATAAAAAAAAAACCTGCACCCCAAAAAAGTTGCTGATCAGTTAAAAGGGGGGCAGCAGAGACAAAATTATATTACACAATGACGCTGCAGCAGCAGCAGAACAAAATTATATTACACAATGACGCTGCAGCAGCAGCACAACAACCAGGAAGCACCAGCAGCAGGCAGCACGGATGCCACCACACCACCAACGCTGATCAGGTCAGTATAAGAGGACAGATGGGCACGGAGACCGCTCTGCACGCTGTTCCTGACCGGAATGGCGGCTGCAGGGCTGTCTCCGTTATTTTCTCTGAGGTGTAATGGCTGTGATTGGTCCGTCGGTCCGACGGACCAATCACAGCCTTGGGGGCAGGTGGGGTGACCACCAGTGACCCCTTTACACCCGGTGGTGATTGGTGCTGTACTTAACAGCACCAATCACCACCGATCCCTGTGTTACCGAGCGCCGTTATTCGCCGGTACACAGAAAACACTGCAATTGGCTGTTCACATTTGAACAGCCAATCGCAGCGATCGCCGATGGGGGGGGGCATTGCTGCCCCCCCTGGGCAATGAGGGAAGATGTCTGCTGTCAGGGACAGCAGCCATCTCCCCTCTGTCACCGCGTCTATAGACGCGGCGACACTTTAAATGCATGACGTACATTTATGCCATGCGTCGGGAAGTACATCCCGACCATGACGTAAATGTACGTCAAATGTCGGGAAGGGGTTAATACCCCAAATGATTCTAAATGTTACAGAAGTGAATGGGGATTAGTGTATCAGCAGCTAATGACCCATACACTAGGTGGCTGATTAATCAATGCTCAATCCGATATATATCAGTTTATATAGTATCAGAGGAAAATATCCTGGAGATCCCTTACTAATGCCAAAGATTGCAATCCACATATATTTGTATAAAAGAGAGAAACCATTGTATCAGCATGTTGTTACATTTCCTCATGTTGCCTCTGTGGATATTATGTTTCAATAACTTAAAGGTATCCATCTAGAAGTGCACCTAATATGCAGAGACAGAGAGTGCAGCTTTCTGGTGACACAGACAATAATGTCATAAACTGCAGGATTGTCACAAGTGAAATGATATATTTTAGAGCCAAGTTGCAAATGTCTTGAAAAGCCAGCATCTACTAAACCGCATCTACCTATACCCCTTTCACACCAGCCTAAATTCCCGGGTTGAGTCCGGGAACAACCCGGGACTAGCTCTGGTGTGAAAGGTTCCCGGGACAAAATTTGCCGGCAATCCAACCCGGCTAGGTACCAGGGTTACTCCCGGGTCCTTCCTGGACTACTGGCTGGTGTGAAAGGTGCAGGGACATGTCCCTGCTTCCCGTGTTGCCTCTGCTGATGTCAGCTAACGCTGATTTGCTAGCAGGGCAACTTCCTGTTGTGCTGGACGCTCCCAGACACGCCCAGAGGCAGCAAACAGCGTGCAGGGAGATACAGCGTGCACGTGCTGTGGGCAAAGTGCATTTTAAACCCTGCAAGCAACTCGGGCAAAGTGGGTTTTAACCCCTGCAAGTGTGGCTGCCATGTCTTGAACGAATGAAGAGGTGAGGGAGCTGTTAGCCATCAGAGGGGAAGAGGAGATCCGGCACCAGATTACAGGCACTGTGAAGGATGCCCAGATATACCACAACATTGCCAAGGCCCTGGCATCGCGGGGCTTCGTCCGCAGCCAGCAGCAAGTGGTGAACAAGTTAAAGAGGCTGAAGAAACAATTCCACAGCATACATGACCGCAATCGGAATAAGAGCGGGGCTGCAAGGCAAGATTGGGTCTTTTATGAGCTGTGCAAAGCATTTTTTGGCCACACTGCGCTGAGTGACCCCGTCAGCCTGTCATCCTCCAGCTCGGTCACTTTCTCATCGGTGATTGATGAAGACAATAATCAGTCGATGGACAGTACCCAATCTGGGCCAATATCACCTGGTCCAACATCACCGATACTAGTCCCAGATGACCCCGATTTAAACTCCTCCATTAACTCCTCCGTTAACCATGCAGATGACCGCATAACCGGCACCAGTGCAGAAACCATCCAAGAGAGCGATGTGCCCGCCACACCCAAAGCGACACCCAAGAAAGCTCTCCCTGTGATGCGCACCAATAGTAAGTATTTATCCTTGCTTGAATGTCCTAAGCACTTGCATTCCAATACACAGTAATGCTGCACTATACGCCACCATAACTGTCCACTGCAAAGTTTGGTGTCGCAGAGTGTATCAAGTGTAGGTGGGAGTAGGCCACAAACACATACGATCACACCACTGCTTTTTCTTATGCCTTTTTCTCCTTCTTTTACTCCCCTTGCAGTATATACAGTTCCACTGCGGAAGCGCAAAGCCACCAAAGTAGAGCTCGCAGCACGGGAAATGACCAGGGTGCTCTGTGAAGAACTGCGCGACATGGACAACAACTTGCAGCGACAGGAGGATGCCCGGCAACTCCGTTTCATCGAGGCGGAAAGAGAGCTGCAGCAGACCTTCATAACGCAGATAATGGGTCACCAAGAGCGCATCTTGCACAGCTACCAAGACCGTCAATTCCAGTTCCTGGAACACATCCTGCCTCGCTTTGTGGGTAACAACATGCTCCCAGCTAGCCAAGGCCCTATTGCCCCTGAGCATAGCTACCAGCCGTATTCCTGAGGTCCATACTATGATCCTCCTAACCCGCCACCATCCTCGCCTGAATACCCTGTGTACAGAGAACAGAGAATTGCAATAGGGAGTTTAAAATAGTATTGCTGTTTTAAGGGCACATTTCATTTTGAAATAGTATTGCTGCTTTAAGGGCACTTTTGTAGGTAGGGTCGCGGGGGGAGGTTGGGTTTTTAGGGTGTTATTTTTTTATTTATATGCTGATAGTTGGGCACTTTATATGCCTGTGCACTTTACAGGTTTGATGTTTACAATGGCCGACCGATGTTTGCCGAGCACTTTTCAAGTTTACAAAAAGTTGGCCTGATTCATAAGGTCCTGTTTAGGGGGCGGGGGGGGGGGGGATGTTTAATGCTTGTGGGGGGTGGGGGTGGGATGTTTGATGATTGTGGGGGGCAGGGGTGGGGGGCATTGTTTGATTTGTGTAATGTGCCTTTATATTTTTTGGGTACTTGTTTCCTATCTGGTCGCCCAGGTTTTCTACGTACGGCACCGTAATGAAATCGGATCGCATCGCATCGTACACATACACGATATTGAACGATGCGATGCGATCCGATTCGATTTCCCATAGGAAACAATGTGAAATGTCTCAATTTAGCCAAATTATAATAGGAACAATAGTAAATGGGCCAAAAACACCACTGAACATTGAAATGTCCCCCCAAAAGTAGTTGACGCCACCCCGCCATCAACGTGAACCCGAAGCGTGGCGAGCGCAGCGAGCCCGCGCGGGGCGGCGGTACGCGTCCTCCGACCTTTTCATGCCCTACTATCCACTAGGGCGTGGAGTGAGAATAGAATAGTGTGGCGAGCGCAGCAAGCCACCGAGCCCGAAGCGTGGCGAGCCCCGCGAGGGGCCGCGGATACCTTCACAGTTATACGCGTCCCCTCGCGGGCTTCCCAGGTGTCCATGGCGACGCGGACACCTGGGAAGCCCGCGAAGGGACGCGTTTACCTGTGAAGGTATCCGCGTCCCCTCGCGGGGCTCGCTGCGCTCGCCACGCTTCGGGCTCGGTGGCTCGCTACGCTCGCCACACTATTCTATTCTCACTCCACGCCCTAGTGGATAGTAGGGCATGAAAAGGTCGGAGGACGCGTAACACCGCCCCTCGCGGGGCTCGCTGCGCTCGCCACGCTTCGGGTTCACGTTGATGGCGGGGTGGCGTCAACTACTTTTGGGGGGACATTCCACTGCTCTGTGGGGTTTTTTGGTGGTTCTGGCCCATTTACCATTCTTCCCTATGCTGATTTGGGTAAATTGATCCATTTAACATTGTTTCCTATGGGAAATCGCATCGCATCGCATCGTTCAATATCGTGTATGTGTACGATGCGATGCGATCAGATTTCTCTACGGAGAATAGCATGGTGCGCAATTAACTTAGCGGGCGCCCAGATAGGAAACAAGTACCATTTTTTGTATTTATCTTGCACTATTGTGCCCAGAAATAGGCAAAGTTTTATACTTTTATATATGCCTTCTCATTTGTTTTCTTGAAGTAAACAAGGTTAAAACACTACAACTGTTTGGTGTCTAATTTTTAATAATCAATAATGTAATGTGGGCCTAAAAAAGGCCATTTTCAATTATAAATGCAGGGTCAACCCAGGTTTGGTATGAAAGGTACCGACCCGGGTTGTCCCTGCTTCAAAAGCATGTGTGAATGGGTCCCAACCCGGGAATGTCCAGGGACATTCCCGGGTTGGGACCCTTTCACACCAGAAAAGTCCCTGCATTTTCTGGTGTGTGAAGGGGGCAGGAAGGAGGACGTCAGGAGGTGGGGAGGAGGCGGGATGGTGTCAGGCAGTCGTCGGGATGGCGGCGGAGGTGGTAAGAATACTCACCCTGGTTGCTGGTCCTCCGCGCAGGCCAGGGATCCACACAAGCGGCGGCGCAAATGACTGGACAGACGGGACAGTCCTCACTGCCACCAGAGAGCTGTGTCATCATCATCATCCACCGCCTGTCCCGTCATTTGCGCCCGCCGCCTGCTTGGATTCCTGGCCGGACAGCACACCGAGGACCGGCAACCCGGGTAAGTATACCCTACCCCATTCACACCAGCCAGGTCGCCGGGTTGAACCCGGGAACAACCCTGCTACCTAGCAGGGTTGGACTTCCGCCAAATTAGCCCGGTAATTTGTCCCGGGTACCTTTCACACCAGCGGTAGTACTGGGTTGCTCCCGGACTCAACCCGGGAATTTAGGCTGGTGTGAAAGGGGTATTAGGCTTATCCTGAACACATGCTAGGGTTCTCCCTGTACAGTTTGATTGCAGCGTTTAAAGACAATGAGATCATATTGTCACAAATATACATTTGTGGATTCCAAAGCTAAGTGTCATAAATGCTAATACATTAAATGTTATCAAAAACCCAAGCCCATGAAGTGCCCCTAGCAAAGAGTCTTCTCTTGGTATCTCGCATCCAGTTTTGTATCTGACTCTAAAACATACCTTCCAACAGTCCCGATTTTAGCGGGACAGTCCCGATTATCAGGGCCTGTCCCGCTGTCCCACCCGCGGGCGGCAGTGTCCCGCGGTGTGGGGGCTGGGGGCATGGCTAGAGGCTCACAGAGCCTCTGGGTCATGCCCCCATAGCGGCAAAATGGGGGCGTGGCCTCACAGAAGAGCTGTGCGTATAGGCCATGCCCCAAAATTTTCAACGTGCCTGCGGCGCGCATCAACATTGTCCCGCCTCCTGGTCCATCAGAGTTGGGAGGTATGTCTAAAAGGAGCATGTCCTCCAACCACTAAAATCTTACCGGAAGGCACATCCGATTTGCATACAATCTTGACTATATAGTGCAGATCTGCACTATATAGTCAAGGCAGACAAGACTTTCTGCCTTGCGATACGTGAACGCGGATCGGGAGGGTTAAAACCCTTGCGATCTGCATCCGATTCCGATCCGATGTTGACGATATAGGAAGGCAAAAAGTACCATGTGTACACACCATATGAATGAGTTTTTGGCAGTTTTCCAGCAATTCAAAGCAAATGGTCAACTGTCATTTGCTCTGATCCATTACCAGGATTTTTTTCCAACCAGCCAGATCGGCAGGGGCGTAACTATAGCACCGCAGCCCCCGCGACCGCGGGGGGGGGGGGGGGGGGGGGGGGGGGGCGCTATGCATGTGCGGGCGCCGGGGGCTGCAGTGCTATAGTTACGTTACACCCCGCCGCCCGCCGCACCATCCCCAGTCTTTACCTGTGTTCAGTATGCGCTGGTCCGGTCGCGGCTCCCTTCTTCTGCTGAGGACCACCACAAAATGACCGCCCCCATATAGCACACAGTTCTCTGAAACTGTCTGCTGTATGGGGGCGGACATTTTGTGGTGGTCCTCATAGCAGAAGAAGGGAGCCGGGACCAGCGCGTACTGACTGAACCTAGGTAAGACTGCGGGGGTTGGTGCGGCGGACGGCAGGGCGGGTGAGTGGATGGGCGCCCTCCCTTTAACGGCGGGGGGAGCCCAAAATGTAGTTACGCCACTGCAGATCGGAAAATAAATCTGCAGATATATGGCCAGCTTAACATATAATCACTGCACAGAAGAACGATTGTCCTGCTTTTATTTCTGTGTGCCGTGCACAAGAGTCAGTGTCTAATCATACACTTCTACACATTACTGTGCCACGCTTAACTGTAGTCTGCAAACGTGCAGTAGCACCTCCCTGCAGGCTCTGGGTCCTAGTGCCCAGCATGTATGCACAGAGAATGTGTTGCTTTCCCTATATTAATCATAATCACCATATGCTGGATGCATGCTCCAGATGACTGACAGGGGCTAGGATTGAGGAGCTGTTGGTACTTTATATACTGATCTGTGGTGCTCACAGGTTATAGCTGCCTACCCTCCTGCATTCTGCAGGAGACTCCCTGAAATAGCAGCAATATCCCTCTCTCCCTCATTAGTCTAGCAATCTCCCTCATGTCACCTAGCCCACATTACACTGTTACATCATAGTTACCTCCCCTCCTGCATTCTGCAGGAGACTCCCTGAAATAGCAGCAATCTCCATCTCTCCCTCATTAGTCTAGCAATCTCCCTCATGTCACCTAGCCCACATTACACTGTTACATTTTTCTGGGGACAAAGGAATGAGAGACATATACATTTACATTGAATCACCAGGGGCATTTCCCAGCACTTTACCAAGTATAGTAACTCTTTCTAACTGCTTTGGGGCTCATCTACATCTGGATATAAGTCATTTTAAAAGATTCCTCTCAGATGTAGCAGTACACACCCACGCTTCTAGGTGCCACGTTCACACTCTCTTCATATATGGACTAGACACGCTCTTTGGGTGGAGCATGACACGCCCCCTCAATAGGGCGCTGTGCAAAATTCTACTACTAACTAAAATCTCCCTGAAACTAGTTTTCAAAAGTAGGTAAGTATGTCACAAGTTGCTGATTATAACATTTAGTCGGTCATTATGTAATGGCCATTTCCAGGTTGTACCATCTGTCAGACGATGCCCCGACTGCGCTGTCTTATCATTATACTGAGATTATACATTATATTATCATGTTATCTGTGTGACCACAGTGTGAGTTTGTGTTGCACACAATAGGTAAATACAATCATTTTGGCGTTTGTTATGGGATGTCATTGTGATGGCCGAGGGGTTCATGTATTAGGCAGTGGAAACAGAGGAGAAATTGCCCATAGCAACCAGTCAGCGTCTACCTACCATTTTATAAAATTTCCTCCATAAAACTTTCCTCAGCCTACGCCACAGAGGAGACTCCCGGCATGCAGGCCCTGGCTCCAGGTGAACCCAGTAGGACCCCCCAAGGAGGAGGTATGGCTCCAGAATCGGGGGCAGCGGTGGTAGACCTCAGCCCAGAGAGGGCCCAACTTCAGCCCTAAGCCTCACTGACTCTCTCCCCCCACATGTTGGCTCTCCCTCCAGCTGTGGCTCCAGCCCTAGTCCCACAACAGGACAGCCTTAGGATCCAACCACGTGGCTGACTCCTGTGGAGTACTAAAGGGGAGATGGCCTGTTAAGCCCTTCCACTGCTGCCCTGTGAGTAGCAATGATAAAGATGGCACCACCAATGGCTGCCTAGGATCTGTGTTGTTCAGCTAAAATTTTATGTACCACGTGTTTCCCCTGTTGTGTCCTTTATCTGTACTGTGTACATATATGCAAGTATACCAGGCCAAATATAAATTTAAACCTTCTTGTTAATGCAAATATCTAATCTGTCAATCAAGCTGGTGCAATGCATAAAATGTGTAGATTTGGTCAAGAGGTTCAGTTCAGAATACAAGAATGGGGAAGACATTTCATCTAAACAACTTTGACAGCAGAATGATTGTTGGTTCCAGTTGGGGGTTGTCGGAGTATCTCAGTAATTGGTGATCATGCACGACACTTAATAGGGTCACTTATACCCCTTTTACACCGCCGAAAAATCCGGGTCAGCGGCGGGTCAGACCCGGATCATCTGTGGTGTAAATGGGGTATATCGGTGTCCATTTACACGGGTCCTCTACCCAGGTCCTGACCTGGGTAGAACCCGGATAGGACCTGTGTAAATGCCGGTGTAAATAGTCCCGCTGCAGGTCCAGGCACCAGCTGCGGGTCCACAGTGTGCAGCGCTGGGGAAGCTGTCCCCAGGTGCTGCGGGAGGAGGGGGGTCCTTGCGCCTGCTGAGGGGAGGGTACCTGTCAGACTGAGGTCGGAGCCAGAGGGGATGATGTGCGCCGCCGCCGCTGTCCCCGGGTGCTGGGAGGAGGGGGTGTATGCGGCTGCTGAGGGGAGGTGGGGTACCTGTCAGACTGAGGTCGGAGCCGGAGGGGATGATGTGCTCCGCCGTCGCTGCTGCTGCTGTACCTCCCCCCGCAGCCGCGAAGTTCCTGCGGAGAATAGACAGTCAGCATCGGGGGTCCCTCCGGCGCATGGGAACTAGCATTTTTAACGACACCCACAAGGAAAGGCAGGGCTGACCCAGGTTCAGTGTAAATGGTGCAGACCCAGGTTGAAGTGCTGTGTAAATGGGGTATAAAGCAGGATCAGACCCTGGAAACTCCACCGTTCAAAGACCAGGGTCCGACCAGGGTTTTTGGTGTAAAAGGGGTATTACCTCCCCTTTCGGAATCTCCCTGCTTTATACATTTTTCCTGTGATCCCCTTATATCAGACAGTACAAAGCAATAGGGAGAGAAATACGTTACTACCGCCAATGTATAAAGTACTGTCCATTATGTTATGCACCAAAATGACAAAATAGATGACATTCTAACCCAGTGGTCAGGGAACTCGGTCCTTATTACCCCACACAGTGCATGTTTTGCTGGTAACCCATTTTATAAGGTCCGCAGGTGCAGTTAATTATTTCACTTGTGATTCTGTGAGGAGACCTGCAAAACATACACTGTGTGGGGTGCTGGGGACCGAGTTCCCTGACCACTGTTCTAACTCTACTTAAATGGTTAAGACAGATAAAAGTGGTGTTAGGAGGCCACCTAGTGGTGAGAATATGCTTAGGATTACATTCTTTTCACTGCTTTTACTTCAGTTTAAAAAATATTCTACTTTGACGTTTGTATCTGGATGAGTTTGCAATGAAAGTGGCTGATTTTATATCAATTTCCATTAGGCTGCAAAATGTAATAGAGGCCCAAATAATTATTCTTACTTTATTAAAATGATATTGATGTATTTTTAACCAAATCCTCTATCCTATCTATTGCCCTTCTCTGTCCTCTCTTTCTCTGACCCCTATTGTACTGTATATTAGGACTAGAGCAGACACACCGTATTTGGCCAGTCAACACATTAATAGGATACGCTAGAAACGTGTAAATACAATATTTACACCTACAGCAAATACTCCAGGTCACAGAGTAATCAGTAACAGTCACACATACAGGGCACAGAGTGTATCACACAGGGCACAGTCACACATACAGGTAACACAGTAACTACAGGGCACAGAGTGATACAGTGACAATCAGTAACAGTCACACATACACGGGTGTGGTATAGGGGTCTGACAGTCGGGATCCCAACAGTCACTATCCCGATGTCGGGATCCAGACTGGCCAGACCCAGACAGCATGGCGAGCGCACCCCTTGCGGGCTCACCACGTGAGCCACCTATTCTATTCTCCTTCTATGGGGGTCGTGGACCCCCACGAGGCAAAATAGCCGACGGCCGTCGGGAACCTGGCTGTCAGTGTTTTGACAGTCGGGATCCCGACATTGGGTGAATGCCTGTCGGGATCCCATCTGTCGGGAACCTGTCTGGCACCCCACATACACATACAGGTTACACAGTCACACATACAGGTAACACAGTAACTACAGGGCACAGAGTGAAAAGGTGACAATCAGTAAATTGGTAACAGTCACACATACAGGTAACTGGGTAACTACAAGGCACAGAGGTAACACTCAGTAATAGTGACACAATACTGTAACTAGATTGTACAAAATGATACAATTGGAAGTCTTTAACCTTTATTACTGTTTCTTCACAGACTCTGAAGATATATCATCCACTGACAGAAAACTTCCCAAATCCCTCAATCAAAACAAGAAACGCAAGAAGAGGCGGCACAGGTAACCCCCTTAATTAATTCACTAGAACCACAGATAATAGCAGGGCAGGAGTGTAGTATGTTATTGTACAATGGTCTGATACACTTGCAGGTAATAGCAGGGCAGGAGTGTAGTATGTTACTGTACAATGGTCTGATACACTTGCAGGTAATAGCGGGACAGGAGTGTAGTCTGTTACTGTATAATGGTCTGATACACTTGCAGGTAATAGCTGGAAAGGAGTGTAGTATGTTACTGTACAATGGTCTGATACACTTGCAGATAAAAGCGGGGCAGGAGTGTAGTCTGTTACTGTACAATGGTCTGATACACTTGTTGCAGACTAAGATATCAGCCAGATGTGTATACGATACGTGACGTGTGTGTGGGATTAGCTCCTGTGTATACTACAGGTGACGTGTGTGGGGGATTAGCTCCTGTGTATACTATACGTGACGTGTGTGGGGGATTAGCTCCTGTGTATACTATACGTGACGTCTGTGTGGGATTGCTACCTGTGTATAGTATATGTGACGTGTGTGGGGGATTAGCTCCTGTGTATACTATACGTGACGTGTGGGGGGGATTAGCTCCTGTGTATACTATACGTGACGTCTGTGTGGGATTGCTACCTGTGTATAGTATATGTGACGTGTGTGGGGGATTAGCTCCTGTGTATAGTATATGTGACATGTGTGGGGGATTAGCTCCTGTGTATACTATACGTGACGTGTGTGGGGGATTAGCTCCTGTGTATACTATAGGTGACGTGTGTGGGGGATTGCTACCTGTGTATACTATATGTGACGTGTGGGATTAGCTCCTGTGTTTACTATATGTGACGTGTGTGGGGGATTAGCTCCTGTGTATACTATACGTGACGTGTGTGGGGGATTAGCTCCTGTGTATACTATACGTGACGTGTGGGGGGGATTAGCTCCTGTGTATACTATACGTGACGTCTGTGTGGGATTGCTACCTGTGTATAGTATATGTGACGTGTGTGGGGGATTAGCTCCTGTGTATAGTATATGTGACGTGTGTGGGGGATTAGCTCCTGTGTATACTATACGTGACGTGTGTGGGGGATTAGCTCCTGTGTATACTATAGGTGACGTGTGTGGGGGATTGCTACCTGTGTATACTATATGTGACGTGTGGGATTAGCTCCTGTGTATACTATAAGTGACGTGTGGGGGGGATTAGCTCCTGTGTATACTATACGTGACGTGTGTGGGGGATTAGCTCCTGTGTATACTATACGTGACGTGTGTGGGGGATTAGCTCCTGTGTATACTATACGTGACGTGTGTGGGGGATTAGCTCCTGTGTATACTATACGTGACGTGTGTGGGGGATTAGCTCCTGTGTATACTATACGTGACGTGTGTGGGGGATTAGCTCCTGTGTATACTATACGTGACGTCTGTGTGGGATTGCTACCTGTGTATAGAATATGTGACGTGTGTGGGGGATTAGCTCCTGTGTATACTATACGTGACGTGTGTGGGGGATTAGCTCCTGTGTATACTATACGTGACGTGTGTGGGGGATTAGCTCCTGTGTATAGTATATGTGACGTGTGGGATTAGCTCCTGTGTATACTATAAGTGACGTGTGGGGGGGATTGCTACCTGTGTTTACTATATGTGACGTGTGTGGGGGATTAGCTCCTGTGTATACTATACGTGACGTGTGTGGGGGATTAGCTCCTGTGTATACTATACGTGACGTGTGTGGGGGATTAGCTCCTGTGTATACTATACGTGACGTGTGTGGGGGATTAGCTCCTGTGTATACTATATGTGACGTGTGTGGGGGATTAGCTCCTGTGTATACTATACGTGACGTGTGTGGGGGATTAGCTCCTGTGTATACTATAGGTGACGTGTGTGGGGGATTGCTACCTGTGTATACTATATGTGACGTGTGGGATTAGCTCCTGTGTATACTATAAGTGACGTGTGGGGGGGATTAGCTCCTGTGTATACTATAAAGCTCCTGTGTATACTATACGTGACGTGTGTGGGGGATTAGCTCCTGTGTATACTATAAGTGACGTGTGTGGGGGATTAGCTCCTGTGTATACTATCAGTGACGTGTGTGGGGGATTAGCTTCTGTGTATACTATACGTGACGTGTGTGGGGGATTAGCTCCTGTGTATACTTTACGTGACGTGTGTGGGGGATTAGCTCCTGTGTATACTATACGTGACGTGTGTGGGGGATTAGCTCCTGTGTATACTACAGGTGACGTGTGTGGGGGATTAGCTCCTGTGTATACTATACGTGACGTGTGTGGGGGATTAGCTCCTGTGTATACTATACGTGACGTGTGTGGGGGATTAGCTCCTGTGTATACTATACGTGACGTGTGTGGGGGATTAGCTCCTGTGTATACTATACGCGACGTGTGTGGGGGATTAGCTCCTGTGTATAATATACGTGACGTGTGTGGGGGATTAGCTCCTGTGTATACTATACGTGGCGTGTGTCGGGGATTAGCTCCTGTGTATACTATACGAGACGTGTGTGTGGGATTAGCTCCTGTGTATACTATATGTGACGAGTGTGGGGCATTGTCACCTGTATATACTATACGTTACGTGTGTGGGGGATTACCACCTGTGTAAACTATATGTGACGTTTGTTGGGGATTACCACCTGTGTATACTATACAGTATGTGACGTGTGTTGGGGATTACCACCTGTGTATACTATACGTGGCGTGTATGGGGATTACCTCCTGTGTATACTATACGTAACGTGTGTGTGTGTGTGGGGTTAGCACCTGTGTATACTATATGTGACATGTGTGGGGGATTACTTCCTGTGTATACTATACGTAACACGTGTGTGTGTGTGTGTGGGGGGGGGGGGAGCACCTGTGTATACTATATGTGACGTGTGTTGGGGATTACCACCTGTGTATACTATATGTGACGTGTGTGGGGATTACCTCCTGTGTATACTATACGTAACGTGTGTGTGGGGTTAGCACCTGTGTATACTATATGTGACATGTGTGGGGGATTACCTCCTGTGTATACTATACGTGACACGTGTGTGTGGGGGAGGGGGTAGCACCTGTGTATACTATATGTGACGTGTGTGGGGATTACCTCCTGTGTATACTATACGTAACGTGTGTGTGTGTGTGGGGTTAGCACCTGTGTATACTATATGTGACATGTGTGGGGGATTACCTCCTGTGTATACTATACGTGACACGTGTGTGTGTGTGTGTGTGTGTGGGGGGGGTAGCACCTGTGTATACTATGTGAGACCTGTGTGGGGGATTACCTCCTGTGTATACTATACGTGACGTGTGTGGGGGGTTAGCACCTGTGTATACTAGAAGTGTGGGGGGTTAGCACCTGTGTATACTAGAAGTGTGGGGGTTAGCACCTGTGTATACTAGAAGTGTGGGGGGTTAGCACCTGTGTATACTATATGTGTGTGGGGGGTAGCACCTGTGTATTCTATATGTGACGTGTGTTGGGGATTACCACCTGTGTATACTATGTGAGACGTGTGTGGGGGATTACCTCCTGTGTATACTATACGTGACGTGCGTGTGGGGTTAGCACCTGTGTATACTGTAGGTGACGTGTGTGGGGGATTAGCTCCTGTGTATACTATAGGTGACGTGTGTGGGGGATTAGCTCCTGTGTATACTATACGTGACGTGTGTGGGGGATTAGCTCCTGTGTATACTATACGTGACGAGTGTGGGGCATTGTCACCTGTATATACTATACGTGACGTGTGTGGGGGATTAGCTCCTGTGTATACTATAGGTGACGTGTGTGGGGGATTAGCTCCTGTGTATACTATAGGTGACGTGTGTGTGGGGTTAGCACCTGTGTATACTATACGTGACGTGTGTGGGGGATTACCTCCTGTGTATACTATATGTGACGTGTGCGGGGGATTACCTTCTGTGTATACTATACGTGACGTGTGTGTGGGGTTAGCACCTATGTATACTAGAAGTGTGGGGGGTTAGCACCTGTGTATACTATATGTGACATGTTAATGTATGTGCCGGTTCTATGCTGCTTTTCCTCAGGACGATTTTCACCTCGTATCAGCTGGAGGAGCTGGAGAAAGCATTTAATGAAGCTCATTACCCTGACGTATACGCCCGTGAGATGCTCGCAATAAAAACAGAATTACCAGAGGACAGGATACAGGTAATGGTGGGAGAGGTGTCTGAGTACAGAGAGGAGGTATGCTTATAGGGCACAGGGTGGGTACAGAAAGGAGGTATGCCTATATGGCACAGGGTGGGTACAGAGAGGAGGTATGCTTATATGGCACAGGGTGGGTACAGAGAGGAGGTATGCTTATATGGCACAGGGTGGATACAGAGAGGATGTATTCTTATATGGCACAGGGTGGGTACAGAGAGGAGGTATGCTTATATGGCACAGGGTGGGTACAGAGAGGAGGTATGCTTATATGGCATGAGGTGGGTATAGGGAGAAGATACACCTATGTGGCACAGGGTGGGTACAGAGAGGAGGTATGCTTATATGGCACAGGGTGGGTACAGAGAGGAGGTATGCTTATATGGCACAGGGTGGGTACAGAGAGGAGGTATGCTTATATGGCATGAGGTGGGTATAGGGAGAAGATACACCTATGTGGCACAGGGTGGGTACAGAGAGGAGGTATGCTTATATGGCACAGGGTGGGTACAGAAAGGAGGTATGCTTATATGGCACAGGGTGGATACAGAGAGGATGTATTCTTATATGGCACAGGGTGGGTACAGAGAGGAGGTATGCTTATATGGCACAGGGTGGGTACAGAGAGGAGGTATGCTTATATGGCATGAGGTGGGTATAGGGAGAAGATACACCTATGTGGCACAGGGTGGGTACAGAGAGGATGTATGCCTATAGGGCACAGGGTGGGTACAGAGAGGACGTACACCTATAGGGCACCGGCTGGGTACAGAGAGGACGTAGGCCTACACGTTACAGGGTGGGTACAGAGAGGACATACCCTATAGGGCACAGGGTGGGTACAGAGAGGAGGTATGCTTATATGGAACAGGGTGAGTACAGAGAGGACATACCTATATGGCTGGGTACAGAGATACATCTATAGGGCACAGGATGGGTACAGAGATGAGATACACCTATAATGACACAGGGTGGGTACAGAGAAGCAGACAGGACCATGCCCAGTACAGAAGGCATAGAGTGCGGCTGGGGAACACACACAGACCTCAGGATTAGTGAGCAGTCAATGGTGTTACACAGCGATTAGCGATATGATGCGGGATCAATAGTGAGCTGCAGTCAGAGAGAACCGTACCGAGCCTGTGAGAAATAGTGGGGGACACTCTGGACAATTGGGGCTCAGTAGGAGAACGCTGATCACCCAGCACAATGCATCAGGCTGATGACAGGAGGCCGCTCCAAGGGTAATAACCGCCGCCGCGCTCTCCATCATCCCTATTTCATGTGGCTGATTGAAATCTCTTGTTGTACTGAATGAAATATCAGCGCATCTCGTTAATGTGCTAATGACCTCATCATAATCCGGCGTCCTCTGAGACAGGAGCCCCTCCTCCTCCCCAAGTAATTAGTTAAATGGGAGGAAGTATTTTGTTGGGGAATTGGTGGAGATTGAGGCATAAGTGCAGTGTTAATTAGCACGGGTCAATGCCGGGTCCGGGAGCTGAGAGGATTTAATTTCCCAAGGTAATTCCGCAGCATTGATTCAACTAGAAATTAAGTGATTTTTCAATCACTTACCAGCACGGACAGACATCTCCCAGCCTCAGCTTAGGAAGCACATAACGACTGATAGCACAGGAGTTATTGCACCAGCCGGCCGCAGCAGCAGCTACAACATACAGGACGCAGCGCTTGATAAATAGCTTTCATGTACACAGTCTGCAATCAGAGGCGTTTGCTATGGAAATCCTGACCTGAATCAGACCTTTCTTCCAGCCTTTAGTGAGACCTGAAAACCAACACAGACAAAAGAAATAAAATGCAAAAGTCTACAATACCCTGCTGGTTGCATAAGTGTGCACACCCTTTACTAATGGGGCTGTAGCTGCAGATCGATGGGGTTATCCCTGAGTACAGATAAGGTGACCAACTTTTTCTTTATGAAAAGGACACAAATAAATTGAAAATAAATATTGTAAATAAAAGAAACAAGGAGAAAACCTAAATAAACTAGCAGGTGGGACTAGCAGGGTGGGCAGTGGCGGGACTAGCAGGATGGGCAGTGCTGGGACTAGCAGGGTGGGCAGGGCCGCCGGCAGGGGGGTGCTGTGGGTACAGCTTTCCAGGGCCCGGGCAGCTCATTTTGCCCACAGCAACCCTCCGCTATATGCACAGGCTTCTTCATTGCAGGACGCCGGCGGTCAATTAAAATACTGCACTAGCTTTTGAGCCAATCAGAGCTTGTGTAAAGTTAGCCAATCAGAATGGCTGCCAGTACACAAGCTCAGATTGACTCACCAGCCGATGCTGCATTTTAATTGGCCACCGGCATCCTGCATTAAAGAAGCATGTGCTTCAGGACCTGCTGAGTCTGTCAGTAAGTTAAGGGGGGAAGATGGGAGCACACTGACAGCTTCTGGGGGGAGCGGGAGGGGGTACCGGACTGGAACTCAGTCCCGGGCCCCAAAAAGTGGCGGGACTAGCAGGGTGGGCAGCGGCAGGACTAGAACTAGGCCCATCACCATGACAACATGATGATCACCAGACAGACACCAGTTGGCCAGGTGATTGGCCGTATATCATAAGTATTAATGTTACATTTCTGCTTTTGTACTTTTAAATATTTAGGGAGCCATTGGGGCTTATAGTGTATGGGATCTACATGCCATTGGCCTCCCCTTCTCCACTGCTCATAATAAGCCCTTGAACGTTTCCAGCTCCTGGGCTTTTAGGCCCTTAATCTGGCCCTGAGGGGGGTCCACATAGAAACTGCGCACTGGCCCTCTCCTCTCTGCACACCCATATGTCGCACTGCACACAGGCCGCTAAGCTCTTGCTACTGTACATCCGTATGTCACACCGCACATGGGCCACCATGATCTTGTACTGTCCGTATGTCGCACTGCACACAGGCTGCTAAAGTCTTGCTATTGTACATCCGTATGTCGCACTGCACGCGGGCCTCCATGGCCTTGTACTGTACATGCATATATTGCAACTGCACAGGGGCCGCCGCGGTCTTGTACTGTACATGTATGTTACACTGCACGGGGGCCACCATGGTCTTGTACTGTATATCCGTACGTCACACTGCAGATGGACCGCTATGGTCTTGCTACTGTACATCCGTATGTCGCACCGCACACGGGCCACCATGGTCTTGTACTGTATATCCGTATATCGCAACTGCACAGGGGTCGCCGTGGTCTTGTACTGTACATGCATATGTTACACTGCACAGGGGCCACCATGGTCTTTCTACTGTATATGCTCTGTAGCACTGCACACGGGCCACCATGGTCTTGCTACTGTACATGCGTATATCGCACTGCACACAGGCCACCATGGTCTTATTACTGTACATACATATGTTGCACTGCACAGGGGCCACCATGGTCTTGGTACTGTACATGCGTATATCGCACTGCACACAGGCCACCGTGGTCTTGTAACTGTACATTCATATGTTGCACTGCACACGAGCCGCCATGGTCTTGTTACTGTACATACATATGTTGCACTGCACACAGGCCACCATGGTCTTGTTACTGTACATACATATGTTGCACTGCACACTGGCCACCATGGTCTTGTTACTGTACATACGTATGTTGCACTGCACACAGGCCACCATGGTCTTGTTACTGTACATACATATGTTGCACTGCACACAGGCCACCGTGGTCTTGTTACTGTACATTCATATGTTGCACTGCACACGAGCCGCCATGGTCTTGTTACTGTACATACATATGTTACACTGCACACAGGCCACCATGGTCTTGTTACTGTACATTCATATGTTGCACTGCACACGAGCCGCCATGGTCTTGTTACTGTACATACATATGTTGCACTGCACACAGGCCACCATGGTCTTGTTACTGTACATACATATGTTGCACTGCACACGGGCCGCCATGGTCTTGCTACTGTACATGCATATGTTGCACTGCACACAGGCCACCACTCTTGCTACTGTACATGGTGAAGAGCTTTGTGTAGACTACAGCGTTGTACATGTCCGTGATATACCGCTATATAATATCCAACCGTGTCTCTCCAGGTTTGGTTCCAGAACAGGCGTGCCAAGTGGAGGAAGCGGGAGAAATGCTGGGGGCGGAGCAGCGTGATGGCAGAGTATGGTCTGTACGGGGCTATGGTCCGTCACTCTATCCCCCTTCCAGAGTCCATCCTGAAATCTGCCAAAGACGGCATTATGGAATCATGCGCCCCCTGGCTCCTGGGTGAGGAATGTCTCTGAATGTTCCATGCATTAAGTGTACAGAAACACATTTCATCCTCACAGGTTCTGAGAGTCTGTTTCTTACTTTGTTATTCTTGCTTTCTCCCAGGCTCCCTTCATACTTCCCTCTCCTGGTTCCCCCTCACCATCTGTCACAGGTCCAGCCAACCGGTGGCTCTCCAGCTGTTGTAAAACGACACATCCCAGCATGCACTGCTACAGTTTTAGCAGTCCTAATAGCAAATTTGTGACGTCATGGGACTTGTAGTTTCACAACAGCTGGAGAGCCGCAGGTTGGCTGGGCCTGAATTGATGTTCTCACCATTACATCATTTCTATTGATTATCAGAAAAGGCCTAATTTCCTCTCCTGTTGTAATATGCACCAGGTTCTAGATACCACACTGCCCCTCGCTGGTGATCCTGGGTATTGTCTCAATATCTCTTGCTCTTCACTTTATTATCTACGGAATATGCCTAATTCAAAGTTGTACGCCATGCTGACGTTTCCGCTGTCAAGTTTCCTTTGTGATCGCGCCGGTAGCAGGAATATTTATTTATTAACAGTTTCTTATGATCTTATATAGCGCATATTTTGTTGCGATTTAAGACAGCGGTACAGCAAACTGAGAATTTACAGATAGTCAAAAGGTATAAGGGCCCTGCTCGCAAGTTTACAATCTATAGGGAATATATTTCACAGAGTGACTGACATGAAGTAATGGGGAGTGGCGCCAAAAAGTTCAGGCGTATTACGACCATTTTTGGAGTGTGTATCTGACATCAGCTGTGACCAGCGAAACATGGCGCTTGCTTCGCTACTGCCGCATCCATACTGCTTAGCTGTACACCTACTTAGCGAGTGGTCAATGTTCCCCACTTATGCGTCTATGCAGCGAATGTCTACGCATATTGAGAATGAGTTGCAGTGGGCGACCATAGCCTAAAAAAAACGCATTGCATTAGTGTACAACTCTGAATTAGACTGTCCTCCTGGTCTAACTCCTTGATCTCATCCCATAACGAATGTCCTGTCCTCTGTCTCCTTCATGTTCTACAACAGTAATCTGTGCCGAACCTGAAACTCCACGTCACCAGTGTCCATTGCATGTTCTTAGTTCTCCATGTTGTTACAAAGCTCCTCCTTTTTTTCCTCCTGTGCACCAAATTGCATCTCACCTGATGCGCTACACCGCCAGCGTCCACCCCTGATGCGCCACACTGCCAGCATTCTCTGCATGTCTTCTTCAGTTCTCCTCCTGCAGACCCCCAATCTGACAGACCCTGCTGCAGTTCCGGCTCTGCTTTCTTTATGCTTTTCTGACTCTGAATCAGCCCCTGAATGTATGCACCGACTGACCGCTGTTCACAGATGTATTTGTTGTTATCTTTCTAGCTCTCTCTCTTGGTCCATCCATGTCTGATTTGAAATATCTTCTGTTGTATCTTTCTGCAGAAGCTGATGATTGGTGTCCCCTCTGTTAGGGGCTGGTGAGAGAGAGGAGCTGATTGGCTGGTACTTTGGAATCTATGTACTAAGCTCCGGAGAGAGATACAGGGATTTTGTACTTACCGTAAATCCTTTTCTCCGAGTCCACAGGTGTCACTGGAGTTACACTGGGGAATAGAAGGCGACCACAGGGAGCATGGGCACTTTAAAATAATTAATCAGTGTGACCAACTCCTCCCCTTCTACTTCCCCTCCCAGGCAGTCATAAAGATTGTGCCCGAAAGGGAGCAGAAAGATATAACACACATCCGAGAGGAGGTTCATCACAACATAACATCATTCAATACAAATAGTAGAAAAATAATGTATATATATGAAAAAACAAACACACACACACAGAGTCAAACCAGATGAGACAGGTGTGTAATAACCATGTTTAAATAACCCTGACAAGGGAAAACTCCAGAGGTTACCCAATAGGAACCTAACACTGAACATAACAGGTGGAGAACAGCGCTGAGGCGGGCGTCCAGTGACACCTGTGGACTCGGAGAAAAGGATTTACGGTAAGTTCAAAATCCCTGTTTCTCCTTCATCCACTAGGTGTCACTGGAGTTACACTGGGGACGTCCCAGAGCTTTCAACCCGGGTGGGTGAGCACTGAGATCCCCTTAAAACAGAGCGGCCAAACTGAGAAGCTGGTGCCGCAAAGGTATCAAACCTATAAAAACGCACAAAGGTGTGCCGACCAGACCATGTCGCAGCACGACAGAGCTGTTGCAAGGAGACCCCACGGGCAGCCGCCCATGAAGGACCCACCGATCTGGTGGAGTGCGCACCTATGTTAGTAGGAGGCGTCTGAGCCTCAGCAAGGTATGCCTGACGAATTGTCAGACGGATCCATCTGGCCAGCGTTTGCTTTGAAGCTGGCCATCCACGACGTACTGGGTCGTAGGTAACAAACAAGACATCCGTCTTGCGCAGAGAGGCCGTGCGCGAGACATAAATCCGCAGGGCCCTCACCACATCCAAAGACCTATCCTCAGGTGAAGCCTCTGTGAATGCTGGAACCACTATGGGTTGGTTCACGTGGAACGCTGAGACCACCTTTGGAAGGAAGGAGAGACTGGTACGGAGCTCCGCTCTGTCCGGGTGAAACTGGAGGAACGGAGAGCGACAAGAAAGCGCCCCTAGTTCCGAGACGCGTCTGGCCGAGGCCAGAGCCAAAAGAAGAACCACCTTCCAAGTGAGATATCGAAGATCCACCTCTTCTAACGGCTCAAATATTGATGACCTCAAATATCTGAGGACCAACTCTAGGTCCCAGGGAGCCGTAGGCGGACGAATAGGGGGCTGAAGCCTCAGCACCCCCTGGAAAAAAGTGTGGACTTCCGGAATGAGAGCTATACGTTTCTGGAAAAAAACTGAAAGTGCTGAAACCTGCACCTTAAGTGTATTCAGTCTAAGTCCAGAGTTTAACCCCTCCTGTAAAAACAGGAGCAACCGAGCCTTCTTAAACAGAGTAGAGGACACTCTGCGTCTTTCGCACCACGCCACATAGGATCTCCAAATACGATGATAGTGTCTGGAGGTGACTTCCTTCCTGGCCCTCATCATTGTAGGTATCACCGCCCTAGGGATACCTGCATGTCTCAAGATGGACCTCTCAGCAGCCACGCCGTCAAATGTAGACGTCCTAAATCTGGGTAGATGAAGGGACCCTGACTGAGGAGGTCCTCTTGAAGAGGTAGCGGCCACGGCTCGTCGATTAGAAGATCCGTCAGATTGGTGTACCACGAGCGCCGGGGCCAATCCGGCGCTATCAGAAGCGCTGTTACCCCCTCCCTGCGAATGCGCTGTAATACCCGCGGTATCAGCGGAAAGGGAGGAAAGAGGTAAATGAACTGGAACGGCCAAGGGGCGACCAGAGCGTCCACCCCTGCGGCCTGAGGATCTCGAGTCCGCGCGAAGTATGTTGGGAGCTGGAAGTTGTGGCGGGACGCCATCAGATCCGCCTGCGGACACCCCCAACGATGTACTAGGGACTGAAATACCTGAGGGTTGAGGCACCACTCCCCCTGGTGGGCATGTTGCCGACTTAGAAAGTCGGCCTCCCAATTGTCTACTCCGGGGATGAACACCGCTGACAAGGCCTGAGCATGATTCTGAGCCCAGAGGATGATCCTGCTTACTTCCTTCATCGCCGCCTTGCTCCGAGTGCCGCCCTGTTTGTTTATGTAGGCGACGGCTGTGGCGTTGTCGGACTGAACTCTGATTGCTCTGCCCCGCAGCAGGTGTCCCGCCTGCAGAAGAGCATAGTAGACTGCTCTGAGTTCCAGCACATTGATGGAGAGTAAGCTCTCCTGCCTCGTCCATAAACCCTGGAACTGGTGTTCCAGCGTTACCGCCCCCCAGCCTCGAAGGCTGGCGTCTGTGGTGAGGAGAGTCCACTCCCATATGCCGAACCTCCTGCCCCTTTGCAGGTTTTCGGAGTTTAGCCACCACAGCAGAGACAGACGGGCTCGAGGAGACAGGGTCACCCGCTGCTGAAGATGCAGGTGAGACCCTGACCACTGGTGAAGGAGAGACAACTGGAATTGGCGCGAGTGGAAGCGGCCATATTGCACCGCCTCGAAGGAGGACACCATCTTCCCCAAGAGTCTGGTGCAAAGGTGCACCGTTACCTGTGGCCGTCGCAAGACCGACCTGACCAGGACCTGCAGGGACTGAACTTTGTCGGGCGGTAGAAAAACCTTCATCTGCTGGGTGTCCAGAATCATCCCCAAAAAGAGAAGACGTTGGGACGGCTGTAGCTGAGACTTTGCAAAGTTCAGAATCCACCCATGACTGATGAGAGTCTCCTGGGTGAGTCGTATGTTGGACAACAGGGCCTCCCTCGAACGATTTTTCAGAAGAAGATCGTCCAAGTAGGGGATGATGGTAATCCCCTGTGCCCTGAGGACCTCCATCATCACCGCCATCACCTTGGTGAAGACCCTGGGGGCCGATGAGAGACCGAACGGCAGGGCCTGGAACTGCCAGTGTTGTTCCTGTATAGCGAACCGGAGGAAGGCCTGGTGAGGAGGCCAGATGGGGATGTGCAGGTATGCGTCCCTGATATCCAAGGATACCAGGAACTCTCCCTGTTCCAGTCCCTGAATCACCGACTGCAGGGACTCCATCTTGAATTTGACCGCTTGTAGAAACGGATTCAAATCCTTTAGATTTAGTATAGGCCTTACCGAGCCATCCGGCTTCGGCACAAGGAACAGACTGGAGTAGTATCCCTGAGTACGCTGATCCTCGGGTACTGGTATCACAACTCCCGTTGTCCGCAGCTTGTTGATTGCTGACAACAGAAGTTGCGCCTTGTCTCCTGAGACTGGGAGACCGGTCTTGAAAAACCTGTTTGGAGGGACTAACCTGAAATGGATTTTGTAACCCTGGGTCACGAGATCCCTTACCCACGAGTCCTGACAAGACTGCAGCCAGATGTGACAGAAGGACAGCAGTCGGGCCCCGACTCTGGGATCCCCCAGATGAGACCGTGGACAGTCATGCGGCTGGCTTGGAGGACTTGGGCTCCTGGACAGCTGCCGAGGCGCCTCTGCCTCGTCCTCTGGAGCCTCTAGATGGAGCTCCGCCTCTGGAACGACCTCTGAATCTGGTCGTAGGCCGAAAGGACCGAAAGGAGGGCCTTTGAGGGGTCCTGCGTGTAGCTGGAGGAGCCGCTGAGGGAAGGAAGTGGGACTTACCCCCCGTTGCTTGGGAGATCCACTTGTCGAGCTCTGGCCCGAAAAGAACCTCCCCATTGAACGCCAGGGCCTCCACAGCACGCTTGGACTCTGCGTCAGCCTGCTATTGGCGTAACCAGAGAGCTCTGCGAGCTGATATAGATAAGGCCGAAACCTTGGCTGCAACCATGCAGACGTCAGAAGAGGCGTCTATTAGATAATTTGATGCCTCCTGGATCTGTTCAGCCAGCTGAACAATAGAAGCAGGGTCAGAGCCCTCACGGACCTCTGTTAGGATCTGAGAAGCCCATACCCCCATGGCTTTATTTACCCAGCACCCGACCTGGGCCGGACGCTGAATAATTCCAGCTGCTGAAAAAATGTTCTTAAGGGTTACTTCCAACTTACGGTCAGAAGTATCCTTAAGAGTGGTTGCACCCGGCACCGGGAGAACCGTCTTTTTAGACAGTCGTGAGACTGAAGAGTCCACTACTGGAGGAATCTCGACCCTCTTTCTACCCTCTGGTGGAAGAGGATAAGCAGCCAGAAACCTCTGAGGTACCTGGAATTTTTTATCAGGATGATTCCAAGCCTGCAATATATGTTCATCCAACTCCTCCGCTGGGGGGAAGGTGGGTGACTGCCTTTGTCTCTTTCCAAAGAAAGAAGGACGAGCAGGAATGTCTGTGTCATCTGACACCTTGCAGGCAACCTTTACCATATGTATAAGGTCCTCCAGACCTGGAGTGGCTGGGGCCGGCACTTGCGTAACTAACGCCTGAGCCTCAGGTTCCACATCATCATCATCATCATCATAATTATCTGGAAGGGCAAATTCGCCCTCCTCCAGATCAGGCATATCATCATACTCCCCAGAATCCCCAGAGGGCTGTAATACCCTTTTCCTGAGTAAGGTAGGGGGATTTTGCCTAGAAGATGAAGCAATGGCGCCCTCTGCTGGTGTCAAGGCCTTTGTTAAGCTCTGCACAGCAGAAGTCAAGGAAGCCTGTTGAGTTCTGGAAGTTTCTCTGTCCTTTTGAGCTGCAGAGAGCTCGCAAGCTAAATGAGACATCACATCAGCTAATTGTGATGCCCAAACAGGGGTATGAACGGGGGACTCTGGAGCTGGGGGTAAAGCAGCGCATTTATCACATACAGAGTCTCCCTCCTTAGAAGGTGTAAATTTAACAGCACACTTCTTGCAAGTAACCCTCTTGGAGCTACCCCCTGCCATGGTTCAACAGAACACCCAGCAATCACCACACACTACCAGACTGATCACAGATAGTAGGTATAGGATAGGCAGCAATATATTATGCTGGAAGGGAGAGACAGTGAAAGTAAAAGAGCTGTCACAGAGCTTTGTACAGCGCTATGGCATATACCTAGGAGCGCTATAGCTCTAAATTGAGACACAGCCCAAACTGTCTCCACCTAGCTCTAATCCCCACTGTAACTCACAGACCGGATAGAGCGTTCAGCAGGACGGTCACCAGGGGACAGGAATCGCCCAACTGCAGTCAGGATAGATCTGCAGCGCAACTGTGGAGCCTCCAGCAGCGTGTTCAAACGGCGCCAAATGTCCAAGATGGCCGCCGCGACTTGCAGGAACGCTGGGGTATGCCAAGGCCTGCTGGGAAGTACCGCGCGGTAACTCCGCCCCCCGCCTGGCAGCTCCGTCACCCATAATGGCGCCAGGTTTAAAAAACCCTCTGCTGCACCGCCGTTTGTGTCCCTGACCTTCCTCTAATAGGAAGGCAGGGTAATACTCACAGTGCTGCGGCCATGCCGTCGGCGGTGGGGCTGGGGGAGGATCGGGTGCACGCTGCGTGTGAGCGGCGCCCGTTACAGCTCCAGAGACGGTGGTCTCTGTCAGCCAGGGAGCCGGGCGCAAACCCTTAAGCAGCAGCCGGCTCCCTCCGGCAGGCTCCCACGTCGCAGGCAGATAGTAGCAGCAACTATCTGCCTGTCCTCAAGGACAAAACTTGCTGCTTTATGCCCTAATTACAAAAAGCCCAGGAGATGAGCCAAATGTGACCTGCTCCCTTTTGGGCACGATCTAAGACTGCCTGGGAGGGGAAGTAGAAGGGGAGGAGTTGGTCACACTGATTAATTATTTTAAAGTGCCCATGCTCCCTGTGGTCGCCTTCTATTCCCCAGTGTAACTCCAGTGACACCTAGTGGATGAAGGAGAAAAAATGGGTGGATATAAAGTATAAGCCAACCAGCTCCAGCCATTTTCCAAACACAACCTGAAATATGGCAGTAAGGAGCAGATTGGCTGGCACTTTATCTCTCTCCAAGGGTTAGCACATCTCCCTCAGAGTTTGCTTTCATTACCAATAGCCGGTTTCTCTTCTCTCAATGGCCAGTCCCGTTTCCTCATCGCTCATGTCCTGAGTGGATGATTTACGATATTCTCTTCCACAGCTAGTACCCGAGCATTCATGGAATCCTTCCGCTTCTGTTATCTAAATCTTCCCTTTTGGGCTCCAGACTCTTTAGTTTGGCCTCTTTCCGTCATTCCTGCCTCTCCTAAACTTTTCTTTGTCTTTGCTGTTTTCAGTTCAAGATGGCCTGTCATTGCCCAGACGATTTTCTAAACCCGAATACCAACAATTCTTTGCAGGGATGCACAAAAAGTCTCTGGAGGCAGCAGATGGGGTGCAGCAGCCTGAGCGTGAGGCACCGGCCGTACCCAGCCAGCCAGACGTCAGCGAGAGGGCAGAGGCTGACCGCCCAGCTCCCATCTCTGAGGAGAAACTGAGAGAGAACAGCATTGCAGCATTGCGTGCGAGAGCCCAGGAGCACAGCGCCAAGGTCCTTCTGAGCACTAACTGCGAGACGCCGGCCAGGAAATACGAAAGGAAGGCGGACGAGGAGGTGGAGGAGGAAGAGGGGCAGCCGCAGGGTGACGCACAAAACAAGGAAGAGCCCAAGGTTCCATTTTAGAGAACTCTGTGCAGGAAACAGTTTCCCCTTACAATGAGTTCCTCCTGTAAGAGACTTGTGGACCCCACCAGATACATAGCACACAGCCAGTTGTTAGACGTGTATTAGAACTGCCTGGCCTGGACTGTACTGGGAATATTGTACGCAGTAACTCACCGACAGGTTATTGTCCCTCGTGAGATGGGCACCAGAGCGCCTTCACGGTGACCACACGCTGCCCAAGCTCCATCGTGTAAATACTGTACAGAGACACTTAACACTCCATTAGGTGTAACTGTGACTGCTGTAACTCTGTGTAAAATAAATACATATGTACATATTTCTGTCATGTTTTCATAGACAGGATTACCGCCACATCAGTAACTAGGAACCATTGTTCTTCTACCTGGGGTGCAGATTCACCAGCACCTGGGTATCTGAGCACAGCTCTGAATACCCAGAGAGGCCATGACCACAAGGTGGACACAGTACGATGGTAAGAGACGGTGACTAATGTGTCTGAGTGACGCAGCTCCACCACTGCTGGGAGAAACTCATAGTAGGGATATAGGAAAATTCTTTCTTCCCATTTTGGGTCAGGAACACGTGGCCATTACAGCAGCAGTGGTGCACGACACTATAACTTAGATAGTAAAAATGATGTTTAATAGGAAACAGGAGTCCATGCTCTCCATACACGATGGTAACAGGCTGTCGGGACAGCACAGTCCTGGATCAGTCCCCCCAGTAACGTCTTCTCTCGCTGGTTGAGGCTACAGCTTGTTCAAGCGTTTCAGATCCCACCCTCCGCCAGGCCCAAGTTTCAGCTCCACGTCATGAAACTGCACAGAGGAGACATGCACAAAAATGAGCTTCACAGGCAGCCCATAAACAGGGGAAGGTTCTTCCAAGCTGTGATGGAATTAGAAGCGGACCGATGATTCCGTGTATGAATGATGAGAGCACACTCACCTCCTTAAGGCTGCGCCTGTGTCCAACACTGATCAGGGTCATCCCCAGCTGCCTGCAGCGGGTGTACATATCGACCTCTGCGTCCTCACTCAGAGCGCTGCTCGCCTCGTCCAGCACTGACACAGAACACACAGATCAGTAGGTGGCATGTAAGTCACTGCGTGGTGCTCCAGCGATGCCTGTACGCCACACAGACGGGCAAAGGCCTGTAACGCTGCACTTTCCGTAGAGGGCAGTATACACGGGAAGGCTCTGGGTCACACACAGGGGGCGCTGCAGGTACAATATAATACTACACACACGGGAAGGCTCCCGATCACATACAGGGGGCGCTGCAGGTACTATATTATACTACACACACGGGAAGGCTCCGGGTCACACACAGGGGGCGCTGCTGGTACTATATAATACTACACACACGGGAAGGCTCCGGGTCACACACACAGGGAGCGCTGCAGGTACTATATAATACTACACACACGGGAAGGCTCCGGGTCACACACACACACAGGGGGCGCTGCAGGTACTATATAATACTACACACACGGGAAGGCTCCGGGTCACACACACACAGGGGGCGCTGCAGGTACTATATAATACTACACACATGGGAAGGCTCAAGGTCACACACACAGGGGGCGCGGCAGGTACTATATAATACTACACACACGGGAAGGCTCCCGGTCACACACAGGGGGCGCTGCTGGTACTACAGTATATAATACTACACACGCGGGAAGGCTCCGGGTCACACACACAGGGGGCGCTGCAGGTACTATATAATACTACACACACGGGAAGGCTCCCGGTCACACACAGGGGGCGCTGCAGGTACTATATAATACTACACACACGGGAAGGCTCCGGGTCACACACACACAGGGGGCGCTGCTGGTACTATATAATACTACACACACGGGAAGGCTCCCGTTCACACACAGGGGGCGCTGCAGGTATTATATAATACTACACACGCGGGAAGGCTCCGGGTCACACACACAGGGGGCGCTGCAGGTACTATATAATACTACACACACGGGAAGGCTCCCGGTCACACACAGGGGGCGCTGCAGGTACTATATAATACTACACACACGGGAAGGCTCCGGGTCACACACACACAGGGGGCGCTGCTGGTACTATATAATACTACACACACGGGAAGGCTCCCGTTCACACACAGGGGGCGCTGCAGGTATTATATAATACTACACACACGGGAAGGCTCCGGGTCACACACACAGGGGGCGCTGCAGGTACTATATAATACTACACACATGGTAAGGCTCTCGGTCACACACAGGGGGCGCTGCAGGTACTATATAATGGGGTATGCACCGCAAGGCTCCTCAGCGCATCTCACCTGCATATTTTGGCTGTAGGTAAAAAAGTCGAGAAAAAGCCAAACGCTGCATTTCTCCAGGTGACAAAACCTCCGACCTGTTCTGACAGAGACATGCAGCATTACTCAGACCATGATTACACATGTATGACACATGTATGACACACTACAAAGACTTACCAGTTCCATTCCACTTCATGGTCCAGCCCCCTGGTTCTGTTTACTAAAGATGTCTGTAACAAAAAATATCACATCGATTAATGATGGCACGGGAAAGACATCTATAGGTGACCCGTGCCTCTATATGCCAGTTATGTAAGTAGCCCATGCCTCTGTATACCATAGTTATATATATGCTATAGTTATAGATGTCACCCATGCCTCACAGAGGAATACAGAGAACATGTATAGTACATGTGCAAAGTGGAGAACATGTGAGAGGGTTTATGATCGATGGCGTCTCCCACATCTTACCAGCCCTGACATTTCCAGTGATCTCAGGATCCTGTCATCGTCAACCCGACCTGAGAAACCGTGAGAAGTAAATGAGATATATTATATAAGAAAAAGACCCCAGCATCTTGAAACATCGATATGACAGAATAAAAGACACTTTCTTCACTGTTAAGACCAAGAGAAAATGAGGACACTCACCAGGCTTTATATATGGATAAACATTTTTTATTTTTAATCCATCTTCAGCAGTTCACAAACATAAAGTGCAATGTGCATGACAGTGGGCCATGGGCCAACGTTTCGGTCTGCCCCCAGACCTTTGTCAAGGCCCCCACTATCTCCTCCTCATGCACTTTAGGAGGCAAAAAAAAGAAAAAATGTTTATCCATATATGAAGCCCGGTGAGTGTCCTCATTTTCTCTTGTAAGCTATACTGGTGTCTGGATTTATCTGGAAGCACCTGAGCTGGCACCCCAGCAGTTGATACCTAGTTGGAGGAGAGTGTGATCCACACTTGGGAATATATATATATATATATATATATATATATGTGTGTATGTATGTGTGTGTGTGTGTGTGTGTGTGTGTGTGTGTGTGTGTGTATGTATATATATATATATATATATATATATATATATATATATATATATATATATATATATATATATATATATATATATATATATAAAAATAAAAGAGTCTTGGTGGTCTGGCACTCACGCTTTGAAGTAGTTTTTAGGCCAGGTGCCTTCTGTTGCAAATGTGTAGATAGAAGAAGAAATGCAGCGGCACTCATGGACTTGTGAAAAAGAATTGCTTCTTTATTGTAGTATTTCTACGTTTCGGTTTGTCTCCAAACCTTCATCAGGAATACAGTTTAAAGGAACAGGTAGTGCTTTTATAGTGAATGAACATACAGTGAAAGAAACACATGGAAACGCCCGCCCACAGCAGGCTGGTGATGTCATAGATAATTGACTGTCTCAAGACAGTGACAGTGCATAATTAGGTGTGTGCTGAATCAATTACATACAGGTGTATATACTTGACTTTTTGTATATACACCTGTATGTAATTGATTCAGCACACACCTAATTATGCACTGTCACTGTCTTGAGACAGTCAATTATCTATGACATCACCAGCCTGCTGTGGGCGGGCGTTTCCATGTGTTTCTTTCACTGTATGTTCATTCACTATAAAAGCACTACCTGTTCCTTTAAACTATATTCCCGATGAAGGTTTGGAGACAAACCGAAACGTAGAAATACTACAATAAAGAAGCAATTCTTTTTCACAAGTCCATGAGTGCCGCTGCATTTCTTTTCTTCTTCTAATATATATATATATATATATATATATCTCTATCTCTATATCTATCTTGTTATTGGTACTAACATAAGTGGATGGCAAAACAGTGTTGTGTATCAATGTTTTGAGCCTGGATTGGCCGAGTGCTGCATATTGGAGCAGTCATCCAGCATTGATGGCCACAGTCTACAGCCTGGTGCAGAGGGCTGGCAGTGTAAACCCGGTATTAAGTGTTGAGGTTATTTCACTGAATTACATTAAGACTCAGGGGGGTTATTCAGACCTGATCGCACAGCTGTAAATTAGTAGGCTGGGCTATTATCGAATGACGGTGTATGCGTACAAATTAGAAGCCCGGTGATCAGGTTTGCATACCCACCCCGCTATGTCAGACAGAGCGAGGAGGTGGAGGAATGAAATGTCATGGCCACGTAATCACACAGAAATCGCTCACCAGAACACGGGTAAATTTCTTTCAGTGGGTAAATAACCTGAAATCAAAGAAACCATTAGTCAAGGCTGACGGAAAGCCACAAATGCCTTAAATTAGAGTATCAGGTTTGACACATCTGGATTGTAAAAGAAACCAAACACAATTAAGTTAAATTAACATACAAAGGTATTTATAAATGCCCATGTTACAGGTGGCATCATTCTCCTACAGGTGCCGCACGGGGTCCCGACAGACATTTACCCGACGTCTGGATCCAGACTGTCAAAACACCGACAGCTGGGTTCCCGACGGCCACCGGCTATTTTTCCACGACCCCCATAGAGGGAGAATAGAATACGCGAGCCACCGAGCCCGCAAGGGGCTTTGTTGCTCTCGCCATGCTGTCTGGGTCCGGCCAGTCGGGATCCCAATGGTTGGACCCCTGTACCACACCCTCTCCTACTTTCCAGATGTACAGTATGTGTGACTACAGTATGCTGACATAAACCAGCCGCAGCGACGCCCTCGCACTGAGCTGTGGCAACTGATTTTGTAACGGAGGGCACACACTTTCCATCTTGCTCCCCTCATTGCCTGATGTCACCCTTTTTCATCTGCAGTCCTATGAGGCTACAAACTGAAATCCGTGAATCCTGGTCGGTACCGGAAGTGCGGCATGTAGACACACCAACTCGCAGACTTCAGAGAGTCTCATGTGACTGACTTGACCCCAAATGCCACTATCAAGCATAATGGGACTAATTATCAAACAACCGCCCACGTGCACGATCCACAGTGCGCATACGCAAGCCATCCATTTGAACAAAGCCAGCGATGGTGAGTGATTCACACACCAGCGATCAGGGCTGAATCGGGCCCAATATCACTACTTCTGCCTGGCAGTAGTTACTGTGACTTTCTCTCTCTCCACACACCTGAAAACAAGACACAAACTCAATGTATTGCATGGGATCAGGCAGTCGGTGACTATAATAGGAGGCATCTCACCTGCTCCCTTAAGCTTCCATCACTTAGGAATGGCTTCTGGGGTAGAAACATTACACCGTGAGGGCCGAAAGGAGGGAAAAGCGAAATCCGACCTAAGGAGTTAAAGCGTCTTGTGTGAGAACGATCACGATGGAGGAAACGTAAGAGAAATATAAAAACAACACACACAAGAGCTAAGTCACAACCGGGGAAGAGGTCACGCAACAATGGGGGGAGGGGGACAGAAGACATAACAAATTATAGAGAAATGAAAGATGAAATCAGGATGTAGTAAGGAAACAACAGTGAAGCAAATGAGGGCAATGTGCTATTTATAGATTTCATGGTGGACAGTTATGGAACTGGTGGGGCTCATGAGATGAAGGAGGTGGATTTCATGGTGGACGGTTATGGAACTGGGGGGGCTCATGAGATGTAGGAGGTGGATTTCATGGTGGACGGTTATGGAAGTGGTGGGGCTCATGAGATGAAGGAGGTGGATTTCATGGTGGACGGTTATGGAAGTGGTGGGGCTCATGAGATGAAGGAGGTGGATTTCATGGTGGACGGTTATGGAAGTGGTGGGGCTCATTAGATGAAGGAGGTGGATTTCATGGTGGATGGTCATTGAACTGGTGGGGCACATGAGACATAGGAGGTGGATTTCATGGTGGACGGTCATGGAACTGGGGGGGGGGGGGGCTCATGAGATAAAGGAGGTGGATTTCATGGTAGACGGTTATGGAACTGGGGGGGCTCATGAGATGAAGGAGGTGGATTTCATGGTGGACGGTCATGGAACTGGGGGGGCTCATGAGATGAAGGAGGTGGATTTCATGGTGGACGGTTATGGAAGTGGTGGGGCTAATGAGATGAAGGAGGTGGATTTCATGGTGGATGGTCATTGAACTGGTGGGGCACATGAGACATAGGAGGTGGATTTCATGGTGGACGGTCATGGAACTGGGGGGGGGGGGGGGGGCTCATGAGATAAAGGAGGTGGATTTCATGGTAGACGGTTATGGAACTGGGGGGGCTCATGAAATGAAGGAGGTGGATTTCATGGTAGACGGTTATGGAACTGGTGGGGAGATAAAGGTGGAGCTCATGGAATGAAGTTGGGTTGTAGGTTTTATGGTGTGAAGGTTGGTGCTGTGGCTACAAATTTGAAGGTGGGTGAGGGGGCTCATAGCATGATAGTGTCATGGTAGAAGGGATGCAGCTGGAGCTCATGGTATTAATAGGGGTGCTCTGGCTCATGGTATAGTGCTGGGGCTCACAGGAAGAAGGCGGCAGCTGGGGCACACAGCATAAAAGTGGGTCTTATGGTACCAAGAGGTTGCTGGGGTAAATAAAGTACAAGCAGATGAATACAGCGATCTTCAAAATATTTTAGAAGGTAATGTAGGCTGTTTGACGTATGAAGGGATTGGATGTAGGGAGAAACACAAAAAGTGATTTTTCCTCCACCAGCTTCCCGTATGGCCTATGTGTAGAACCATCTCTGGCGACATCGTGGTGGCTCTCGTTAATCGCCCAGAGCAGGTCAAGGGAGGGAGATAAATGATGCATGTGGGTCAGGAGAAGAGCCCACACTTAGCTCCTACCACATTTGGCCTTCCACAGCCCGGCTATGACACGGAGAATGGACGACTTCCCGCTGCCTGTGTCTCCTGTGATCAGAAGGTTGCTCCCCTCACTCAGGTGTAAACTCAGGTCCCGCACAAGCGTGCACTCTGACCCCGGGGCTGTAATCGTTACACTGTCCAAGACAAACACTGCGTCAGGGTCCTTTGCCTGCTCCTCAGTGGACCTGTGGATGAGATATAGAACTAAGACAGAACCACATGTCAGAATAGAACCCCAAGGTGGGTGCCGCGGGGAAAATAAAAGCAATATAAATATATATTCTTACATATCTCCCTCTTGCTCTGGACACATATCATTTTCAAGTTCTCTTTGGCCCCCTAAGAGATCCATCATCACCTCCTCCAGCTCTGAAATCCTGAGGAACAGACTGGTCAGTGGCAAAGTCCCCCATATGTTAGTCACTCTCCCCCCCACTACCACACTCACCGATGCGTGTATCCAGCCACATCACACAGATTGCTGGACAGGTCCATGATCTTACTGAAGCAGCTGACCAGGTAGATGGAAACAAAGGCATTCTGAGAAGCCAAAAAAGGTGGTAAGACGTACTGTAATAATGGGGCGGGAGGACATTATAAGAGGAATTACTGTCACCTTACTGATCAATTCGCTGAGTTCCGCTGGGCTCATGTCTCTGTAGACACCAGTAAAGATTGGTACCGCAATGACCATGTAACTCAGAATACTACCCAGATAGTCAAAAATGTTTGTTCCCACTGTTGAAGAAAGACAACATTTCAGTGAGTAATATCAACCATGCAACCAGTCCCTTGCAAACGCCACCTCTCACCCAACTCCGTGCCTCACTCCCATAATCTACATACAATACAACCACAGCTCCTGGTACACGAGTTCCTTCTGAGTGGTGATAAGATGATGCAGCCGGCGCTCACATCTTGCGTGTTCCACGGAGCCAGCCCTACAGGATGCAAAACACCAAAATGATATAGTACTCTATTGCAAAGGTTTCCAGATGATTAACCCTTTAAAGTGCCAACATCTGTGAGAGACGTGCAAAAAATGGCAGCGTCGCTCACATTTGTTATATAAAGTCAAATAAAAAATGTGTTCAAAAAGATTATATTTCCTATACAGGTCGAGTAACCATTATCCGGATACTCCGAAAACTGTAGGTTATCGGAATATTTTGGGTTTTTTGTCGCCCCCTACACTGTTTTTCATACTCACCTGGTCCCCTGGCGTGCACGGCAGCCATTGGATTAGACTTTAGAGGCATCTCCGGACCCGCGAGTGCGCCGGTGACATCATGACTTCACCCATGCACCAGCATCCGTGGGACTGGGGACACATCTGAGGACAAACCCTATGGCCGCCGTGGCACCAGATGAGTATAAAAAAAATATATATATTCCAAAATCCGTAATAATCCCTTATCCACAATGCTTGTGGTCCCGAGCATTTCGGATAAGGGATACTCAACCTGTATAAGGTAAACATTACAGGTCATTATGATGCTTGGCAATTTTCACACCTATTTCGACAAATGACCTTAGCACTTAGGGTTAAATTAACAAAGAAAGGAAGGGAAAAGGTCATAAACCATATATAATACTATATAAGACATTGAGTCTCTGTAGATTATGTTGGGTTTACGGAGAACATCAATTAACCCTTTCAAGTCCAACATCTAGCCAGGCTCAACAGCCCTAGCGCTTGTAGCAGATCCAATGGTGGGCCACTTTAAAATAAGAACATTAACATCGTTCAACATTCAATGTAGACCATTTTTGAATAATAAAAAAAAAAAATGACAACCAGACTGGTTGAATTGCAAAATTTTTTTTAGACTGCAACAGGTTAAAGCTTCAGACAGAGGATAAAGAAGATATTAAAAGGGTCTACGAGGTCAAAAACAAAGAAGCCTTTAAACTTCTTGTAAACCTCTATGGGTATCCCAGCCGCCCCGATCTTTAGAAGTTGGTACATCTATTTTAGCAAGGTAGTGATAGAAGAAGGGAAGGCCAAGTCCAAGCTGCAGTGTGAAAGGGGTGTTGAGAGCTTTGACCAGGGTCCAACCCCTTCACTGAATACGGTTGATATGCCCACCTGGCGAATGCTGCCGCCTCTGCATTAACACGGATCTGTACATGCTTGTACCTGCAGGGGAGAAAGCGATACAGTCTGATACCAGGGCAACAGAACCATATAGAACGCAGCCAAGGCATCATATGGGTTATTGGTGTGCTAGGAACTGCGCTATTTGCTTATTATGTGCCAGAGACTCAGCGCTGCAGGGATAGAACATGTATATATGCTTGTGTGGCACAACAGGGCGCAGAACTCACACGCATTCCACCTTTGGAGCTGCTTGTATATGTACTGACCAGAGCAGTCCTACTACAGTACTGTAAGTATGGAATATCCTATGAGCAATTCCAAAAGAGCACTGAGCATTATGTGCTGAATTAACCTACTACATATGTACCCTGTGTGCCACTTATTGGTACTGGGCCTGCTCTGATGTGTACTACATAGCATCAAGCACATGGTATTGTAAGAACCATCAGCCTAATAGTGGCTGGCAACATAAACTATAAAGGGGATTATCATCGGGGACCTGTCCGGCAGATGGGGCCGTAACCGATAACCAACATAACCCAGTATCAGGAGATACCCAGCACAGCGTGACCCAGCTCCCAGACACGGTGGGTTACCATACAAACACTCACCGGAAATCTCCCTCTAGTTTTTCTTGTTCAACCAGTTTGGGAATAACAGGACCCATCAGGAGTTTGTTCAGCAAAGATCCAATGACAAAGTAGCTGAAGATAGAGACTGGACCCATCCACCCTGTGCTGGACATCAAGACGGGAAATGGTAATGAATAAGGAAACAGCTGCAATCACCAATAAAGAAGGGTACATTACCGCACACTGACAGGAGTAATACACTGACCTGACAGCATACTGGCAGGAGTAATACACTGACCTGACAGCATACTGACAGGTGTAATCCACCACACACACACACTGACCTGACAGCATACTGACAGGTGTAATCCACCACACGCACACTGACAGGTGTAATCCACCCCACATACTGACCTGACAGAACACTGACAGGAGTAATCCACCTAATACACTGACCTAACAACACACTGACAGGTGTAATCCACCCCACACACTGACCTGACAGCACACTGACAGAAGTAATCCACCCCACACACTGACAGGAGCAATCCACCACACACACACTGAACTGACATCACACTGACAGGAGTAATCAGCTTCACACACTGACCTGACAGCACACTAATAGAAGTAATACACACTGACCTGACATTACACGGATAGGAGTAATACACACTGACGTGACAGTACACCGATAGGGAAAATACACACTGACCAGACAGTACACTGATAGGAGTAATGCACACACTGACAGGAGTAATGCACACACTGACAGGAGTAACACACACTGACCTGACAGCACACTGACAGGAGTAACACACACTGACCTGACAGCACACTGACAGGAGTAACACACACGGACCTGACAGCACACTGACAGGAGTAACACACATGGACCTGACAGTACACTAATAGGAGTAATACATACTTACCTGACAGAACACTGACAGGAGTAATACACCACACGCACTGACCTGACAATACACTGATAGGAGTAACACACACGGACCTGACAGTACACTGATAGGAGTAATACACACTGACCTGACAGTACACTGATAGGAGTAATACACCAGAGTGAAGGGTGTGATCAGGATTTTGCTAATAAAATTGCCAAGTTCTCGACACAAACGCTCCACGTCTTGAGTCATTCGCTGATCTCTAAAACACACAAGTGAGTAAAACTCAGACTTCCCTCTTACTGCAATCTGCACCCCCACTCCCTCCAACTACAGCACAGTGGTGGCATTTCCGCCACTCCCTCCAACTATAGCCCAGTGGTGGCATTCCCTCCACTCCCTCCAACTATAGCCCAGTGGTGGCATTCCCGCCACTCCCTCCAACTATAGCCCAGTCGTGGCATTCCCGCCACTCCCTCCAACTACAGCCCAGTGGTGGCATCCCGTCTCCCTCTGACTACAGCCTAGTTGTGGCATCCACCCTTGCTCTCCAACAATAGCCCAGTGTTGGCATCACTGCCACTCCCTCCAACCACAGGCCAGTGGCAGCATCCCCTCCATTCCCTCCGACTACAGCCCAGTGGTGTCATCCCCCCTCTCTCTCCAACTACAGCCCAGTATTGACATCAACTCATCTCCCTCTGACTACAGCCCAGTGGTGGCATCCCCTCCAAATATAGCCCAGTGGTGGCATCCCCCCTCTCTCTCCAACTACAGCCCAGTGATGGCATCCCCCCTCTCTCTCCAACTACAGCCCAGTGGTGGAATCATCCCACTCCCTCCAACTACAGTCCAGTGATGGCATCTCCCCTCTCTCTCCAACTACAGCCCAGTGCTGGAATCATCCCACTCCCTCCGACTACAGCCCAGTGGTGGCATCCCCTCCGTCTAGACTCCCATTGCATGGGGTAGGCAGCGCAGTGGCTGCACCCCCCACACGTAATCTGTGTTTACATACGGGTTATCCACGCGTGCATGCTGCACGCTCAGCGTGTAATAGACTTGTTTGTTGAAGTACAGTCTGTGTAGATGTTGTGTCATCACTTTGCGGCAGTTGACGTAGACCAGATTACTGATGTACTGCTCGGCGCTGCGCAGCTGCAGGATACAAAGATGCTTAGGAGATGTACTAAGCCCACTAAACAAAATGTTATATAGGTATTACATGTGTGGTCATTATACGGCAACTTCTTTAATTTATATGTTTTGAGGGAATAAAACACCAATAAGGAAATATTCTGTGTGACCTACTGGCGAGTCACAAGGCCGTCATTAATGTAGGTACACATGTGCATGATTCCCGTCCATGATTAGCCTTGTCAGGGTATAATTCCACTGGGCAGTTACTTCCCCCTATTACTATACACTACAGTACCATAAACTGGTAGCGCTCCCTCATACCATAATGTAATCTGCTTACAGCGGTCCAGCATGAATGTGCCTCCGGTTGCCATGATGACTGACACACCGTTCACAGAACGCAAATTAACTAGCCCGTGTAGCGCAAAGCACGACACTCACCATGGAAATAATAATGATCAGCATTACGGAAAAGACGACCAATTTTTTGAAGCTGGACGGGTCCCGGTTTGACAGAACACCATAGAACTGACTGGGCAAGATGCCAACCTGATATACCACCAGCTGCCCTGTCGGGGGGGAGAGAAGAGATGGTGAGAGGAAGTGAGTTACACCGCACATTACATTTTACACATAACCATGACACCAGAGGCACATATATTATTACGAACTATGGGAATATTTACTAATCAATAGGTCGTCAATGCCACTGAGCTCACCCACTTTGATGGCCAGATTTAAATACAGTATCAGTTTTATGTACCATTTACTGATGCTGTCATTTAATCAATGGTCGGCCATGACACCCCTTGGTAAGTGAATATACTGGCTAGATATAATGTAGAAAAGATTAGTATGATGACACTGGGAAAACTTGAACTAGCGCATTTCCTGGAGTACCGTAAAGTGCTGCAGTCCTGCTGAATCAAGAACTCTATGTAAATACTATCCTAGCACGGTGTCATCTCCCCCTGCTGGCAAACTATGGGTACTGCGTCCTACTGACCCACTGTTCTACAGCTGAAGCCGCAGGGGTACATTTACTGAGACAGGAGTTCTATTGAAGATGGGATGTTGCTTATATCAACCAATCAGATTCTACTTATTAATTTAGCACCTTCTAGAAGATACTAGATACTTGGTTGCTATGGACAACATCCAATCTTCAATAGAACTTCCATCTTTGGAAATTTACCCCCACAGATGGACAATATAGATATTGCCCCCCCTATTGTGAGCTCCCGCGGTCGCTTGGATCAGCACTAGGTTTGATGTGCAAGACAGCTATATCTTTGGTGTCTCACTGTGTATGGACTACATGTTGGACCAATCTGACGTCGTTCCACCTTCAGCAAGATTGCAGTGTGTGTCGCTCAATCAGGTTGGATCTGCGCTTAAGGGAAATCCCAGTACTGGGGGTCGCTCCAGCGTGTGTACAGCTGTAGGGTTGGGTAGGTCATCTGCTATGGTAGGTCCCCGTCACCCTCTATGTCTATGTTCCCTTCTTTAATAAAATCTCTTCTCTGACTTTCTGAAGCACCCTGGACCCTTGCAGAAACCTAGTGACAAGTGGCTGTGTCTTCATAAGATCAATATTCTTCTGATCACAAGTGGTTCCAGTCAAGCGGCACTCAGCTGGATATTGGCACCTTGTCAGTGTCACTAGGAGGGTAGAGGACAAGTGGCTGTAGTAGGAAGGGGAAATGTTGTCATTGTGTCACACATCAGGGGTGCACAATCGCAGCAGGGGAGCATAGAATAACGTATTTATTATTGTCCTCGATCAATATTATTACACCCAAAAGGACCCATTAATATTATGTCACATCCCCAGTTCCGAAGAACAGAAGGAGAAGTGCCGACGTTCTTACGCAAATCCCCCTGCAATTTCTCCACAACCTCTGCCCATTAGATGAAGGGGGGGGAGGTTCTCAGTCCTTGGGACGCAGACATTAGAGGGGGCAGTGATAGAACCTTAGTTATTTAACCCTGTAGAATACATTGCATGTGCTACCAAAGTAGAAGTAACCGTATAGGGGACACAGGGCCTGTTCTTGTTCCTGTAACGGGAATCTCAGGCACGTCACCTGTCTGTTGACAGTCAACATGGTCAAAAGATCGACATGTCTGGTCGACGCGTAAAAAGTTTGACATGAGTTATTTTTAAAAAATTTTGAACTTTTTACACCTTCCATATAGACTACGATTAAGCAGGCGAAGTGGGAGTACTCGCGCTCAGGTGTTGACATTGACGACCTTGTGTATGTTGACCTTTTCTGTGTCATCCTAATAAACTGCCTGATTCTCTGCCCCGCTGCCTTCAGGGCCCTCTCCGTTACAGTGCCCCAGGATTGTGCGCATTACATGGGCGGCTCACAAACCTGTAAGGGCGACTATCAGTAGCGTGACCAGCATCAGCGTGTTGGGCGACGTCCATCGTGGGAAGAGCACGGTCTGAATCTTCAGGAACCGGCATAGGAAGACCCAGTCCAGACGTGGCCTGTAAGGAGGAAGAGGCAGCGAGAGTGAGAAATGGTCACCAGCTGGGGGAGGAGGATGGGACAGAGCAACAGGGGACCTGGGGCAGGAAAACAGAGCAAGACAGGACATAGGCACCCTTCTATAATCCCATCATACACCACCGCTTGTATCAATATAGATTGTAAACTCCACTGGGGCAGGGACTGATGTGAATGTTCAAATATTCTCTGTACAGCACTGCGGAATATGTGTGCGCTATATAAGAAATTGGTAACAAATAATAACTTAATATCATCCCATCATATGTGGCCCCTTCTATAATCCCAACATACACTGTCGCTTTTATAATACCATCATACACACCCCTTCTATAATCTCCCAAATCATCAATGGTTTATGGCTGATGTTGAATAGCTTTGCCATCGATGGGGGAGAACCAGATGGTTTCCCGCCATTGATGTCAAGTTTAAACAAGTAGTTTTGTTTTGCTTTTTACCCCAATGGACCGGGACACTTAGTATAGCTCCGCCCCTGACACCCGTGAAGTAACGCCCCTGTATATTGATTAGCCCACAGTCAGTCATATAAAATGGAGGACCATCGATATGTACAAACATTGATGGTCATCCACCCATTGCATAGTAATACACAATCGATGACCAGCTGCACTTTTGCCATCGATGGCAAAAATGGCCATCCCTAATCCTATCATACGCCGCCCTTTCTATAATCCTCCCAGGTACTTGTGTACTAGCACGGCGCCCATCGCATCGCAGACCATAAGGCATGCGATGGTATGCGATGTTATACAATTTTAAATTGTATACCATCGAATTGTATGGCATTGTGTGCCATTCTATCGCATATACAATGGTATGCGATTTAAAATTGTATAAGCACCCTAATGGGGGCTTACAATGTTAAATGCACACCCACTATGAACGTGAACCCGAAGCATGGCGGTACGTGTCCTATGACCTTTTCATACCCCCACTATCCACTATTGATTTTATATAGTGTGGCGAGCGCGGCGAGGGGACGCGGAATACATGTAAAGTAATACACGTCCGCTCGCCCTGCTTCGGGCTCGGTGGCTCGCCACACTATATAAAATCAACTCCACACCGACGTGGATAGTGGGGGTATGAATAGGTCGTAGGACGCATACCGCCGCCCCTCGCAGACTCGCTGCACTAGCCACGCTTTAGTTTCACGTTCATAGTGGGGGTGGCGTGGGGGTGCATTTAACATTGTAAGCCCCCATTAGGGTGCGTATACAATTAAGCATCGTATTGGGGGCTTATACAATTTTAAATCGCAGTGCATCAGGTGTATGCCATGCGATTATATGTTGTGCAACCAAATATCGTGGCCGCCGTGCTAGTACACAAGTACCTCCTTCCATAAACACCCCTTTTATAATCCCTACCCATATGCACCCCTTCTATAATCTCTCCCCATATGCACCCATCCTGTAGTCCCTCCCCAACTAGCCAGTCGGTCACTCATACGCACCGCCCCCCCCCCCCCTTATCTCTTTAGTTATGACAGAAGAAAACATACATGTATGAGACTATCCTGAGATAGATATCACAGACAACACAGACAATAACCTTCAGCACAGAGTACAAAGAGCAAACAACTGTACAATCAATATACACTGCTCCAAAAAATAAAGGGAACACTTAACAATACAATGTAACTCCAAGTCAATCACACTTCTGTGTGAGGTCAAATGTCCACTTAGGAAGCAACACCGATTGACAATCAATTTCACATGCTGTTGTGCAAATGGAATTGACAACAGGTGGAAATTATAGGCAATTAGCAAGACACCCCCAATAAAGGATTTGTTCTGCAGGTGGTGACCACAGATCACTTCTCAGCTCCTATGCTTTCTGGCTGATGTTTTAGTCACTTTCTGAAGCTGGTGGTGCGTTTACTCTAGTGGCAGCATGAGATGGAGTCTACAACCCACACAAGTGACTCAGGTAGTGCAGCTCATCGAGGATGGCACATCAATGCGAGCTGTGGCAAGAAGGTTTGTTGTGTCTATCAGCGTAGTGTCCAGAGCATGGAGGGGCTACCAGGAGACAGGCCAGTACATCAGAAGACGTGGAGGAGGCCGTAGGAAGGAACAACCCAGCAGCAGGACCGCTACCTCCGCCTTTGTGCAAGAGGAACAGGAGGAGCACTGCCAGAGCCCTGCAAAATGACCTCCAGCAAGCCAAAATTTGCATGTGTCTACACAAACGTTCAGAAACAGACTCCATGAAGGTGGTATGAGGGCCCGACGTCCACAGGTGGGGTTTATGCTTACAGCCCAACACCGTGCAGGACGTTTTACATTTGACAGAGAACACCAAGAATGGCAAATTCACCACTGGCGCTCTGTGCTCTTCACAGATGAAAGCAGGTTCACACTGAACACATGTGACAGAGTCTGGAGACGCCAAGGAGAACGTTCTGCTCCCTGCAACATCCTCCAGCATGACCGGTTTGGCTGTGGGTCAGTAACGGTGTGGGGTGGCATTTCTTTGGTGGGGCAGCACAGCCCTCCATGTGCTCGCCAGAGGTAGCCTGACTGCCATTAGGTACTGAGAGGAGATCCTCAGACCCCTTGTGAGACAATATGTGTGTGCGGTTGGCCCTGGGTTAATGCAAGACAATGCTAGACCTCATGTGGCTGGAGTATGTCAGCAGTTTCTGCAAGACAAAGGCATTGATGCTATGGACTGGCCTGCCTGTTCCCCAGACCTGTATCCAATTGAGCACATCAGGGACATCATGTCTAGCTCCATCCACCAACGCCACATTGCACCACAGACTGTCCAGGAGTTGGTGGATGCTTTAGTCCAGGTCTGGTAGGAGATCCTTTAGGAGACCATCCGCCACCACATCAGGAGCATGCCCAGGCATTGTAGGGAGGTCATACAGGCATGTGGAGGCCACACACACTACTGAGCCTCATTTTGACTTGTTTTTAGGACATTACATCAAAGTTGGATCAGCCTGTAGTGTGTTTTTCCACTTTGAGTGTTACTCCAAATCCAGACTTCCATGGGTTAAAAAATTGGATTTCCATTGATAATTTTTGTGTGATTTTGTTGTCAGCACATATTTTTGAGCAATAATATATATATATATATATATATGCAGTGGTCGAAGTGGGGCGGTATACGGGGGTATGGCATACCCCCACTTTAATCTGAAGATAAAAATTTTTTTGTTTTTCCCCCTCAGGATGCTCTCTGATCACTCAGCAGCACATATTGTGCTTTTGTAATACCCCTGTACAACGGGGCAGTCTGGCAGGGGACGTTGATGGACAGGGGGGTGTCCGAAGGTGCGCACTATATTCACTCTTTACTTTTCCATACCCCCACTTCAAAATTTCCATACCCCCACTTCAAAATTTCCACTTCGACCACTGTATATATATATATATATATATATATATATATATATATATATATATATATATATATATACATATACATACATACATACACACACACACAGTCTGTATCGTCTGGCACTCTGAAGATAGAGTATACTGCCTGGTTGCCTTCCTAAGGAGTGATAATATGCAGGGGTATCCCCCTCCCTGATCCCGCGAGGGGCGGCGGTACGGTACGTGTCCTACGACCTTTTCATACCCCCACTATCCACTATTGATTTTATATAGTGCGGCGAGCCCCGCGAGGGGACGCGGAATACATGTAAAGTAATACACATCCGCTCGCCACGCTTCGGGCTTGGTGGCTCGCCACACTATATAAAATAGACTCCACACCGATGTGGATAGTGGGGGTATGAAAAGGTCGTAGGACGCGTACCGCTGCCCCTCGCAGGCTCGCTGCACTAGCCACGCTTCAGTTTCACGTTCATAGCGGGGGTGGCGTGGGGGTGCATTTAACATTGTAAGCCCCCATTAGGGTGCGTATACAATTAAGCATCGTATTGGGGGCTTATACAATTTTAAATCACAGTGCATCGGGTGTATGCCATGCGATTATATGTTGTGCAACCAAATATCGTGGGCGCCGTGCTAGTACACAAGTACCTCCTTCCATAAACACCCCTTTTATAATCCCTACCCATATGCACCCCTTCTATAATCTCTCCCCATATGCACCCATCCTGTAGTCCCTCCCCAACTAGCCAGTCGGCCACTCATCCGCACCGCCCCCCCCTCCTTTTATCTCTTTAGTTATGACAGAAGAAAACAAACATGTATGAGACTATCCTGAGATAGATATCACAGACAACACAGACAATAACCTTCAGCACAAAGTACAAAGAGCAAAAAACTGTTTGGGGCTGATGTTAAAGGTGAGTTTGATGGTTCCATTCTGGTGAATAATTGTATGTATGATCTCTTCTAGATGTTCCATGGTGCCGGTCCATATGAGCATGAGCTCATCTATGTAGCGCGTGTAAAGCGCTACATTTTGGCTGATGATGTTGTCCTGGAAGAAAAACTGTTTCTCTTGCTCGAACATGAAAATGTTGGCTACTGAAGGCGACACATTAGAGCCCATCGAGCATCCAGTCAGTTGGAGATAGTATTGTGAATTGTGCAGGAAATAGTTTTTCTTCAGTGTCAGTTCTAATAATTGTAAAAATAGTCCAATATCAAGGTCTTTAAAGTTGATGTTTTGTAAGAACGGTTGCATGGATTGCAATGCTGCCTCATGGGGAATGACCGTGTACAAATTTTGTACATCCATGGTACATAAGAGTATGTTGTCTGTAAGAAAATTGATGGTGGACAATTTCTGCAAGAGATGTGTTGTATCATAGTGTTCTTGAGTGACAATATGGGGCTGTAACAGAATATCCAAGAATTGGGATATGGGCTGATATAGGGAGCCTCGGGCAGATATGATGGGGGAAATTTACTAAAGGAAATTTGTAAAAAAAATAGGTGTATTTGTATCCAGAAATACACTAATTTTTGACATTTACTCTCCCAAAAATACGGCAATTCGTATTGATGTGCTATCAATATGAATAGCCGTATTTTTGGGAGAGTAAATGTCAAAAATAAGTGTATTTCTGGATACAAATACACCTATTTTTTACAAATTTCCTTTAGTAAATTTCCCCCATCATATCTGCCCGAGGCTCCCTATATCAGCCCATATCCTGAATTTTGTGACTGCTTCATCGACTAACCTATTAAAGATTTTAATGGACGGGTTGAATGACTGGGGGTCATAAGTGGAGTGTGCATGTTTTTTGAGGAAGTTGTCTTGTCGGTCTTTTCTCAGCTCAGGCATATCTTGACTATCTTCACTATCAAAAAAAACAGAGATAGTGATCCGCCCCGCCAATAAAGGCGGAGGCATTGTGCTACAGGATACAACACAGTACATCAAGAACCTGGACAAACTGCTATCTGACCAAACTACCTACCGAAAGCTCCCGGGCGATCCGACATCTATTTTCAAAAAAGAATTGGACGGGGTACTGACTGAAGCTTACAAAAATAATCTATTCTCAAAAAAAGTGTTTCAGACCCTAACACAAGACTTCCCAGTGGTGCCGGTAATATATACGCTCCCAAAAATACACAAAAATTCTGTGGATCCCCCGGTCAGACCCATCATATCTGCCCGGGGCTCCCTATATCAGCCCATATCCCAATTCTTGGATATTCTGTTACAGCCCCATATTGTCACTCAAGAACACTATCTCAAAGATACAACGCATCTCTTGCAGAAATTGTCCACCATCAATTTTCTTCCAGACAACATACTCTTATGTACCATGGATGTACAAAATTTGTACACGGTCATTCCCCATGAGGCAGCATTGCAATCCATCTATTTTTACAATTATTAGAACTGACACTGAAGAAAAAATATTTTCTGCACAATTCACAATACTATCTCCAATTGACTAGATGCTCGATGGGCTCTAATGTGTCGCCTTCAGTAGCCAACATTTTCATGTTCGAGCAAGAGAAAATGAGATTTATGTCTTACCTGGTAAATCTCTTTCTTCGAGGACATCAGGGGCCACAGCGTTACAGTGGGGAGTGGGAAAGAGCACCAGCACCCTAGAGGTTAAACTTGAACTGCCTCCCAGGCAGTCAGGCTCCTCACCTCCTCTTCCCCGCCTCCAGGCCAGAAAGCTCAGTTTTTTTAACAAGCCAAGGCAGGAGACAAGAGAGAAGGAAGAGAAGCACCGCACAGAAACACGTTCTGAAACATGTTAGTACCCTCAACCGAGGGACAATATAACAAAATCGTAACCTAACCGTAACGGAAGTAAAGCAGGCGCGGCAGGGAGGGATTTCTGTGGCCCCTGATGTCCTCGAAGAAAGAGATTTACTAGGTAAGACATAAATCTCATTTTCTCCTTAGGGAGACATCAGGGGCCACAGCGTTACAGTGGGACATCCTAAAGCAGCCACCTATGGGTGGGGACGCGCCTGTGCCGCAGCCAACACACTCATTGGCGGACGACCAAGTCGCCACCCTGCAAACTTGTTCCACTGTAGCACCGTCCCTAACAGCCCAGGACACCCCCACAGACCCAACGGAATGTGCCCGAATCCCCACGGAACCGGGAGGGAGGCTCCCAAATATGCCTGCCAGAGCGAATCCAGCGTGCAGTAGTTTGCGTAGAGGCAGGCCACCCTCTCATCTGAAAGCCATAGGAGTACAAAGAGAGAGAGAGTCTAACTAGTGCAACGTCCAAGGAGAACCAAGCAGTAGAAACCTCATACTGATTTAATGTCGGAACAATAATGTCCTGGTTGACAGGAAAGCTGGACATCACCTAAGACAGGTGAGAGAGAGAGGACGGTACAAAGAACCACCCGGTCATAACGAAAGACCAAGAATAAAGGAATTACAGGACGGAGCTGACGGGTCAGAGACTCCCCTGGCCAAAGCTATCGCCAACAAGAAAATGATCTTCCAGGCGAGTCAACACCGGTTCACCTACCGCAAGGGCACAAAAGGTGGGCCCTGAAGCAGACAGGACCAGAGAGATCCCATGGGGCAACCGGGTAACAAAGGGAGGCTGGATATGCAAGATACCCTGCAGACATCCATTGACAGGGCCACCCGTCGACAGAACCAGATGTACAAGGCTGAAATCTGAACCTTTAAAGATGATAAATGAAACCCAGCCTCCAGGCCCTTCTGCAAAAAGGACAGAACCCTAAGCCAGGTAGTAAGTCCCGGAATTTGAAGCGTAGAGCTTGACACCAGGAAAGATAAGCCCTCCATATGCGATGGTACACCCCCGACTAGGAAGGTTTCCTCGCCATGAGCATGGTGGGGATCACTCTTGAGTGAAAGCCCCTGGGTCTTAACCCGGAGGTCTCAACAGCCCCCCTGTCAATGCCAGGTGCCTCAAGTCCAAGAGTTAGACGTGGACCCTGAGAGAGCAGGCCTGTGCATAGGGGTAAGCGAATAGGAGGAGCTACTGACAGGGGCTGCAGATCCGAAACCCAGATCCTTCTGGGCCACGGTGGAGCAACCAGGATCAACGTGTCCTCCTCCAGCATCCGCTTGCGAGTAATTCGCAAGAGGAGTAAGAATGGCGGAAATGCGCCATCAACATGCCGTCCTCCAGCATCTGCTTGCGAGTCATTCGCAAGAGGAGTAAGTATGGCGGAAATGCGCCATCAACATGCCGTCCTCCGGCATAAGGTTGCGAGTTATTCGCAAGAGGAGTAAGAATGGCGAAAATGCACCATCAGTGTGGATGGCCACGGGGCAGACAGGGCTTCCACCAGGCAAGCCCCCCCCCCCGGGTCATAAGACCCGGACCCGCCCAGTGGAGATATGTGGTTATAGCGAGAGGGCAAGAAGGCCACCTCGGTTAGGCTCCACCATGGCACCGGCATTTGAAACACCTCCTTATGGAGGGTCAAGTCGCCGGCATCCAGGGTCTGACGGCCGAGGAAGACCGTTACCCAAGATAGGACTCCCAGGATAAAGATCGCAGAAAGAACAGGGATCCTCTTCTTCAGCCCCTGAAAGATGCAGGATGGTTCTGTCAATGCTGGCTGACAGCGAGTGCCACCTTGGTGGTTAACATAAGTCACCCGTGTCGCAATGTCCAACTGAACCTGCACTGGGCGATCCCTAAGTCAGGGTTCCGCCAGGCGGAGAGCCCGGAAGACTGTCCTCAGTTCAAGGACGATGATGGAGAGCTGGGCCTACAGAGTGGTCCAGATACCCTGGAATGACCTTTGACAAGTGACCTCCCCCTAAACATGGAGACTAGCCTCCGTGGTAAGGAGTGTCCACTGGTGGATCCCGAAAGGCCATCCCCGTAGTGAAGTTCCGCCCCGAAGCCACCCTGAAAGGGAGAGAGGCACTGTTGTGTGAACTTCTGGGGCCGGATATTGTGGTAGGGTCCCAACCCCCTGGAGAGAATCCTCCCCTGTAGAGGGCGGGAACGGAACTGAGCCTATTTTGCCAATGCGAAGGCCGACACCACAAACCGTAGGGCCCCCCCATGCAGGCATGCACAGACACCCGCCAGGTGGAGAAGAGATGGCTGATCCTGGACTGTAGGGCAGATGGCAATCCCCCAGAAGGGATATCCGCTGCCAAACAGTATCTAATGGCTCTGTCCCGAATAAGAAGGAGCCCTCAAAAGTTTTTTTTTAGTTCGGGCCTTCCAAGAGCGCAGACCCCCATAGGTGTGTGCAGCCCAGAGCCGCCACCCCCATGGTAAAGTGTCCCCTGATACTTAATAGAAGGCAACAGGTTTTCCTCAGACACCTGTCCGCTGCAAGAGGAGTTGCTCACGTAACTAAGGCCGTAGCCACCCAAGCAGACGCCTGGGGCAGGAGTGCGTCCACCTTAGGGACAGTCTCCCAGGGGACTCTATCCTCCTGTGGAAGGGGGTAAAAGGAAGGGAAACCGCTTATGGCAAGCTAAACTTCCAGTTAGGTATCTCCCAACGGATGACTTGTCAAGTATACTGATTTACGGAAGAAACCCAGAGTACCCCCTAAGGAGGTTCCCAAAGGTGTAGGCGGCTCAGCGGGGTCATTTAGGGCAAGGACCTCTTAGATAGCTGAGATGAAGGCCGGCACCTCAAGACGAGGAGTTGGATTGACCTCATCACAGGCCCCCCATCGACAATACCGTCGTCGACGGCCCCCTCTAGACAATCCTAATTCTAGGTGTCCTCATTTCTGTCTCTGCTGACGGAGGAGTATGGACAACGGGGGTATGCAGAACTTGTGTGTACAGAACGCTTCCCCTGTGCGTGGGGCCACACCCGCCAAGGATGGACAGCACCCACTCAAGGGGGTTCCACCCTGAAGATGATGCTAGTCCAAGGCTGCAGGGGCGGTGTAGATGAGAGCTTTGTCTACTAGCTGCACCATCAACTGAGTAAAGAACTTGGACCAAGCAGGCTCCTGAGAGGAGGCTGTAGCTGTGGGCTTCGCCCACGCATTGTAGCAGCTTGTGTATAAGCTTCACTCAATCATGGGGGCCTAGGACAGCATCACAGGATGTACCAGACATCAGCGCCAAAGCCCCAGAGTCCCAGGGACTCCCCTGGAAGGTATTGCAGTATTATTGCACTGTGAACCGGCAGCTAGCACTGTGAACACAACATACTTTTCACAAGCAGGAATAGTGTTAATACAGTACACAATATACAGCAAGCATACAAGGCAAACAATGCCATAAAATAGGTAGGATGCCTATATGGCACCGCCAACACTTCATACTCCTGTGAAAGCTACGCACAGTACCCAGTAAGCTTGTACTAAGCACATATTGCAATGATATAGGCAGGCAGCCTATATGGTGCCGATAACACAGCATACCTGTGTGTACTAGGCATGTACTACTTGTACTAGGCATACATTGCAGTGACGTAGACATTTAGCCTATATGGTACTGTTAATACAGTACCCATATATTGCAATGACATAGGCATATATGGTACAGCCAACAGTCTGACAGGCAGTGATAGTGTTAAGGCTATATAAAGTACACAGGAAGCTTGTATTAGTCATACATTGCTTTTACTAGGCATATGTTAATATACCCATACATTGTTGCAACTTTGCACTGAGGCTGAGCTCTGCAGCTGCAATAGCTGACTAGGGCATGAACTCTGTGGCATGTATTCAATGCCTGTGTGAGCGGCCGGCGAGAGGGTTAAACTGCGAGGATCGCAGAAAACCAGTGATCCTCGCAGTTTAACCCCCGCACCTGCCGCTTGCACTATGCAACGTTCCCGGGTAATCCTCGCAGTCACAGAACTGCGAGGATTCCCCTAAACTGCGAGAGCCGCGGCTAGTGCAGCAAACTCGCTGTAATTAGCCTAGATTCTGGCAGCTTTTGAAAGCACATACACCAATTCTCCCTCGCTCAAAAAACGGAGCGAGGGTGAATTTGCGTATGAGGGGGGTCAGTTGAATACTGACAGGGTGAGCGGTGACTGCGAGCAAAAAGAGCTGCTCGCAGTCACCGCTCGCCCACGGCATTGAATTTATGCCTGTCTGTAACCTGACTCCTGTTTTTGAGGAGACTGAGGTACAGGGGAGACTGGTCAGGTGCCCGGCAGTGAAAGAGTGGAACACCAGACTGGCTAATAAGCTCTCTGTGTCCCTCTACACATGCTGTAATACAATGCAGGCAAGCATAGCAGAATGCAATGCAATAATAGCACAATGGCTCTGCAGCAACAAAGGCTGGCTGGAGCACTATACTGTACAGTGTCCCGAAGGAGGGGTACAGGGGGGACTTGCACAAGTGACCTGGCAGTGAAGAAGTGGAACTCCGGGTGGCTGTGAGCTCCCCCGTGTCCCTTCTCACATGTAGCAGGCAGGCAGGAAGGGATGTCAGTGGCGGGAACTCTCTGTGTGATAAACACAGTTCCCTGCCTACTGTAACCGGGTGGAGAGGCTGATGTGAGGGGAGCCTTCTCCCCCTGCTAGCAAATGGCCACCAGGGATTGAGTCCTCATGCAGCGCCGGTAAAATGGCGGGGATCCGGCGCGCGCCGGGCTGCCCCGCATACCGTGCGCTGCTGCCCACAAACAAGTTACCCTGGTGGTCCAGCAGGACGGGCAGCGAACCGGCCGACCGCTTGCTAGCCACAGCCGGCGGTCCCCCTTGCCGGCTGGAACAGCCGCTATGTGCGCCTCGCTGCGCTACTCACATGCGCTCCCAGCGGGAAGCGCGTTACTCACTGTGCCCTGCACTTGTGGTCCCCTGCAGGCCCCCACCCATGAGTGGCGATGCAGCTCCGGACCCGGGTGATGGAGCCTGCAGCACAGGGGTCTTTACAGACCCCCCAGTGCTGCTGCTCTGTCACTGACAGCAGTCAGTGTAAAATAAAAATAAAAAATAAAATATAAAAATGAAGTTAGGCTGCTAAAATAGCAGCCCCTCTAGTAGGTGCATCTGGCTCCTGCCAGCACCCGAAAAAACTGAGCTTCCTTGCCTGGAGGCAGGGTAGAGGAGGGGAGGAGCCCGGCTGCCTGGGAGGCAGTTCAAGTTTAACCTTTAGGGTGCTGGTGCTCTCTCCCACTACCCACTGTAACGCTGTGGCCCCTGATGTCTCCCGAAGGAGAAACAGTTTTTCTTCCAGGACAACATCATCAGCCAAAATGTAGCGCTTTACACGCGCTACATAGATGACCTCATGCTCATATGGACCGGCACCATGGAACATCTAGAAGAGATCATACATACAATTAATCACCAGAATGGAACCATCAAACTCACCTTTAACATCAGCCCCAAAACAACTAACTATCTGGACGTTAATATTTCTGTTTCACAGGGTATCATTGAGACGTCTGTATACAAAAAGGATACAGACAGAAATACATTGCTACTAAACAGTAGCAATCATGCACCTTCTCTCAAGAAGGGATAACCGATATCCCAATTAATGAGAGTAGCAAGAATCACCAACAACCCTGAAAAAATGGAACCAGCACTGGATGAAATGGTGGACAAATTTGCAAAGCGCGGTTATGACAAAAAACTATTACAGCAACAAAAAATGGAGGTGCTCAACATTCCAAGAAACCAACTCTTACAAACAAGCAATTCGAAAAAAACTAAATCAGAAAATAGAATACCCTTTGTTACCACATACACGCCCACTAGCACCGTGCTACCCAGAGCATTAAATGCTCCAGACATGATGTCTGGAGATAAAAAACTGACATGCATTTCCAAAAAACTCCCATGCTTAGCTATCGACGAGGCAAAAACCTCAGAGATATATTAGTCAAAACAAACATAGAGCTTAGTACAACCAGAATCCTCTTTAATGTACAAGCAAAAAAAACGGGGTGCTATCGATGCCCTGCTTGTACCACTTGTGGGTACATGGAGAGTGGTCCCGACTTTAAACATCCCCAATCAGGGAAAAGATACAAAACCAGACATGTCCTCACTTGCAAAACCCAGTATATTGTGTACATCATTATATGCCCTTGTGGCAAATACTACGTTGGCCAGACCATACGTAGTTTTTGCGAAAGAATGGCCTTACATAGGTCGGCCATCAAGGCAATACAGGAGGGCAAGGAGGTCGACCAGCCGGTGGCACGGCACTTTAAAGCTCATGGTTACTCAGTTCAGATGCAAACTAATAGACCATGTCTCACCATTGAAAAGAGGTGGAGACAGACAAAAATGACTGAACCGTAAAGAAACTGAATGGATCCATAAATTAAACACCCTAGTCCCAAATGGCCTAAATGAGACCATCTCTTGGAACGCTTTCTTGTAAGAGCAAGAAGATATAAATATGAAAACACAATATATCATACATCCATTGCAGTCTGATCACCCATTGTAAAATTTAACCTCACACAACCACCATGTAATACAGGGCTGGGCAATTACGGCCCTCCAGATGTTGAGGGACTACACATCCCAGCATGCCTTGCATCAGTTTCAGCATGGCCACGTAGCAAAACTAATGCAAAGCATCCTAAGATGTGTAGTTCCTCAACATCTGGAGGGCCGCAATTGCCCAGCTCTGATGTAATAGATATGGTGGTTTAGCCAAGGGAGCAGAAAAATCAATTCAGCTAACCAATAAAGATATGGCATAAAGGCAGAGTTGTTGGCCAAGATGTTTCGGCATTTGTGTCTGATTAGACACAACAGATCTAGAATAACATTGAATAGATGTAAATTATATGTATAGTTTGTCATGCATGTCTGTATCAGTGTTACAGTATCATCAATTTTTTCATTTATTCACTATAGTTTTTGCCACTAACAATAGTCCGCTGTAATCACATGTTTAGTTTTAATCACATTATGTATATTTTAAGTCACGCAGCCACCATCCAACTTTATTTTTCAGTTGGTCTTATTTCTGAGTCTCCCCTCTGAAATCCCGTGGTGCCGGCTTGAAGGGACGCCGAGGGTTGCCATGCAACAAGGCAGCGGTGCTGACTGAGGATGACGCGCGTCACTACTTCACGGCTCGCGTCATCTCCATGGGACGCAGCGTCTGACACCCGGAAGTACCGCTCGCGGGCACTGGGAGCACAGCGGGACGACAACACATTGGCTATTTAAAGTAAGTAAGCTCACCTATCTGGTTGTTTTTGCACTTGCACCTTACCTGTACCTTGTCCGTCCCAACGTAGACATTCTCATGGACAATCTATGATGCACTTTGAATAAATCCACAAAAATGTATTTTCAAGTCCTGTGAGTTCCGCCTTATTCCGCCTCCCTGGCTCAGGAAAGGGGGGTACCCCTGCATTCTTTTCAAGTCCTGTAAGTGCCGCCTTATTCCGCCTCCCCGGCTCAGGGAAGGAGGGTACCCCTGCATATATATATATATATATATATATATATATATATATGTATTCTTAAGAAAACCAGCATATCAATTTAGGAAACATGATAGGTCCAACTGCAGGTAATCATGCCAATGTCCCCCCTCACTCTAAGGACCCATGTCATATAAATAATCCTAACGTCCCTTCACTGACACACGCAGTCCCTATACCGCAATTAGTTATAAATACGTGCAAATCTGCAGATGAAGTACAACGGAATAGGCGATAAAGCTGCAGCCGCATTGTAGCACTGCATATACAGACTCCGCCTCAGTCACGCACAGATGTACAAGTGTTGCACATCACACTGATCAGTGCTATCTAGCCATGGATATGGTCATTTCCAGCTGGGTTTTTTTGTGCGCATGAGAGGGTAAATTTACTAAAATGGGAGTTGTACTGAAGATATTTATTTAGCACCTTCCAGGACAGGCCTGGGCAACCTGTGGCTCTCCAGCTGTGTAGTCCCAGCATGCCTTGCTACAATTTTGATGTTAGGGAATGTTAAAACTGTGGCAAAGCATAGTGGGATGTGTAGTTTCACAGGTTGGCCTGGCCTGATTTATTACGTTATTTAGATAGCGCAAACATATTACGCAGCGCTGTACAGAGACTGTTTGAACATTCACATCAGTCCTCCCTGTGCCAGTGGAGCATACACTCTATATTTCCCATCACATGTACACACAGACATTCTAGGGTTAATTTTGTTGGGATTCAATTAACTTACCAGTATTTTTTTGGATTGTGTGAGGAAACTCACGCAAGCATGGGGAAAATATACAAACTCCACACAGGGACATATCGAACCCATGACCTCAGCGCTGTGAGGCAGTAATGCTAACCATTACACCGTCCACGCTGCTGCCTGTTCTAGATGAATCTGATTGGTTGCTATGGGCAACATCCCATCTTCACAAGATCAACCATCTTAGTAAATGTGCCCCTTAGTGAGCGGAGAGGGGCATTTGGCGTAACTGAAGCCACATCTGTAATACAGACAGTCCCGGCGTCCCCTCACTCTCAGGACATGTGTAGTACAGACAGTCCCGGCATCTCCTCCCTCTCAGGACAAGTATAGTACAGACAGTCCTGGCATCGTACAGACAGTCCCGGCGTCCCCTCACTCTCAGGATACGTGTCGTACAGACAGTCCCGGCATCCCCTCACTCTCAGGACATGTGTAGTACAGACAGTCCTGGCATCGTACAGACAGTCCCGGCGTCCCCTCGCTCTCAGGATATGTGTCGTACAGACAGTCCCAGCGTCCCCTCACTCTCAGGATACGTGTCGTACAGACAGTCCTGTCGTCCCCTCGCTCTCAGGACACGTGTAATACAGACAGTCCCACCGTCCCCTCGCTCTCAGGATACGTGTCGTACAGACAGTCCCGGCGTTCCCTCACTCTCAGGACACATGTTATACAGACAGTCCCGGCATCTCCTCCCTCTCAGGACATGTGTAGTACAGACAGTCCTGCAGGGCCGGCGCCACCACTAGGCAAATCTAGGCATTTGCCTAGGGCGCCAGCCACTGGAGGGCGGCACTTCGCCCCTCGCCTCTCGCATGGAGGCAGCAGGGGTGTCCGTGCCGTGTGATCTGGCGGCGGGGTCCCTGCAGTGATGCGCGCTATCCGGCAGCCAGGCGGGAAGCGCTGCTGGGTTTGAAAACATTCTGCATGCTGATTGGCTGAGATTCAGCCAATCAGCGTGCGGCGAGTTTTCAAACCCATCAGCGCTTCCCGCGCCGCCTGGCTGCCGGATAGCGCGCATCACTGCAGGGACCCCGCCGCCAGATCACACAGTGCCGCAGGTACCCCCCCCCCCCGTAAGCACCGGGGCGCCCCACCACCGCTCGCCTGGGGCGCTCCGGTGCCTTGCACCGGCCCTGCAGTCCTGGCATCCCCTCACTCTCAGGACACGTGTAATACAGACAGTCCCGGCATCTCCTCCCTCTTAGGACAAGTATAGTACAGACGGTCCTGGCATCGTACAGACAGTCCCGGCGTCCCCTCGCTCTCAGGACACATGTAATACAGACAGTCCCGGCTTCCCCTCACTCTCAGGACACATGTAATACAGACAGTCCCGGCATCCCCTCACTCTCAGGATACGTGTCGTACAGAGAGTCCCAGCGTCCCTTCACTCTCAGGATACATGTCGCACAGACAGTCCCGGTGTCCCCTTACTCTCAGGATACGTGTCGTGCAGACCGTCCCACCATCCCCTTACTCTCAGGATACGTGTCGTACAGACAGTCCCGGCGTTCCCTCACTCTCAGGACACGTGTTATACAGACAGTCCCGGTGTCCCCTCACTCTCAGGATACATGTCGTACAGACAGTCCCTGCGTCCCCTCACTCTCAGGACACGTGTAATACAGACAATCCCGGCTTCTCCTCACTCTCAGGACACATGTAATACAGACAGTCCCTGCGTCCCCTTACTCTCAGGATACGTGTCGTGCAGACCGTCCCACCATCCCCTTACTCTCAGGATACGTGTCGTACAGACTGTCCCGGGGTCCCCTCACTCTCAGGACACGTGTGGTACAGACAGTCCCGGTGTCCCCTCACTCTCAGGATACGTGACGTACAGACAGTCCCACCGTCCCCTTACTCTCAGGATACGTGTCGTACAGACTGTCCCGGGGTCCCCTCACTCTCAGGACATGTAGCCCCTTCCCCTTGTGCACTGCACCAGTAGCCTCCCACCCATGCATTCTGCGTTCGTAGCCCCCACCCCATGCTCGCTAGCTGGCTGCTCTTACAGCCCCCACCTCATACACACTGCCTCTTTGACCCCCACCCCATGCATGCTGGCTGCTCCCACAGCCTGCTCCCCAAACACGCTGCACCCGTAGCCATCCCCATGCATGCTGCATCCGTAGCTCCCACCCCATGCACACTACTCCCATTGTCACCATCCCATGTGCAGTGCTCCCGGTGCCACCATCCCATGTGCACTACGTCCATAGTCATCCCCATGCATGCTGCGTTCATAGCCATCCCCATGCACGCTGCTCCCGTTGCCACCATCCTATGCACACTGCTCCCATTGCCCCCACCCCAAAAGCACTGTGACCATAGCCCCCACCCCATTTACTCCTACAGTTGCCAACATATGACATTCAGTGACATTAGTTGTTAGAGACTTTGGAGAACTACAAACTCAAGCATGCTATGTTCACATTCATTGCAGCAAGTTACACTGGCCAGAACTGTGAGAAGACTTTGACCTGCGCAGTGCTGTCGGGAAAAGTGAATATAACCGGGAGTATCCCGGGAACTAGGGGCATGCATGCATGCATGCATGCAGCCCCCTCCCCCCACGTACCCTATACCCAGCCTCTGCCCCCCTTATCCCCATCTCTCCTCACCTGTCCCCCCTGTCTGCCCGCAAATTCCTCATTCCCATGGTCCTCTGCGCCCGAGTCCTCAGATAATTGGGCGGAGCTTGTCATTAGTCTCGCCGATGGGCTGAAGGTGTCGCCGCTGAACAGAGCCGCCGCCATGTTTTTGGTGGTTCTGCTTTGAGTCTGCAACCGTCCTGTGTAAACACTAAACAGACAATTACTTCCCGCACACACACTGGACTGTTGAAGATCTAAAGACCAGGGACTCACGTCCTAGAATGCCCACAGGCAGATTTTGCGCCTGGCCAGCATGGCTTGCTCCCTAGGCATGCTGCAACTTTTAGTTCCACAATGCGGCTCCCTGTTGTAAGGGAGTTATTTGTCCCTGGTATACAACGCAAAATTCCTCCTTCAGCTGTTATGTATCTCTCAGCATACACATTAATGGATGGATCTAATATAACTGTGACGATTCTCATCTAAGTTATCTCAAATTATACCCTATGCAATATGGCGTATGGGCTGCTATTATTACCTGCATCATATGTACGCCATTTTATCACGCAATAATCCCTATCCAAACGCATTCATAAAGAAACACATCACCAAGGTTAATGGCCATCTTTCAATTAACCGTGGAGGGGACCCAGGTCACCTGTGGTCATTTACTATGCGGTGACCTGGAGCATGAAAACTGACCCGGGAGTATTGTACCCGCATGGATGGTACAGGTATAGCACTACCTGCTTCGCCTCCTTACCTGGGGCAAAGCATTAAGCTCTAGCGCCAAAATGTAAGAATATCTCAGATGCAGAAGTGGGGCGATCCCTGCTAGAACCTACATGTCCCTCGTGTGGCTCGCCATGCTTTTATTACCTGGCACTTTACATCAACGGTCAAGTATGAAAAAGTCCCCCCAAACTTTTTCAAAAACCCCACAAACTCATCATGCATTGACAATTGTCAATCAACCTATTCAACATATACCAAATTCGGTACGTGGATAGTGGGGGATAAAATCGCATGGGTGCTTTTAAAATGAAGTACCATCCCATCTCATCGCATGGGTTCTTATACAATGAGAAATCGCATCACACCGTAAATGGCATGTGATGCGATCCCCGGTGTACTAAAAATTAACTAAGGAAAATCGCATTGCACCGCAAAATTGCATGCAATGCGATTTTTCTATGGCGCCATATGTATGTAAATTTGGGTGCCCTGCAAATACACAAGTACCCCATATTCTTATGCCGTGTGGGTTCCCGACAGTCGGGATAACGACTGTCAAAACGCCGACAGCCGGGTGCCCGACGGCCACCTGCTATTTTCCCTTGTGGGAGTCCTTGACCCCCATAGAGGGAGAATAGAATAGGTGGCTCACGTAGCGAGCCACCGCGCCCGCAGCGTGGCGAGCGCAGCGAGCCTGCAAGGGGCTTTTTTGCGCTCGCCATGCTGTGTGACTCCGGGCAGTCGGGATAATGACTGTCGGGATCCCGACTGTCGGAGTCCCATACCACACCCCTTATACCTTTTACCACGATTTATTCTTTGACGGGATCACCACATTGGAATTCAGTGCAATCATTACTTTATTTAAACACTGGTTCTGGATCACTGTCCTAAATACTTTTGTTTGGTGCCGATTATCTTCCAGAGTTTGTAAAGTTGGGTACACATTAGAAGATATTTTTGTTCAGAATATGCCCACTATATCGTTAACGATGCACACTCCCACAGGCCGTTAATGATCCCCCTAGTCATCTGTCTTGCTGTCAAATCTAACTATGGGACTAATTTAGAAATGAACACTAGAGAATTTTCATTTATCAACAGATTGCGCATGCGTACTGTGCGCATCGCGTATGCGTTAGGGGAAAGTGACAGAAAATGTGCATGGACCGTAAATGCAAAGCGGCTGGAGGCTGACTGACATGAAGCTGCCATTTTTCACAGAGTATCTTTGACATCAGCACTGGCCTTGCTCAGCATGTCTCAGTCGCAGATTATTGGAAGGGTCAGACTGCACGGATTTGCTGGTGGATAGCGACAAGCGATCCATTTGCTATTCACTCCCAAATTTAGACGGCGCAGCTTTTCTTTGCTTCAGATTAGCAAACAGGTCTGAATCAGAACCTCTATAGTAAGTGACTGTATGTTCAGCGGGGTAACATCGATAGCCGAAAAATCATTTTATGGTCGCTCACCATCGGATGTTTTTTTTGCCGCTTGTAATGACAAGTCAGCCTGGACTGACTTTTCATTTAGACCCTGATCTCCGAATTCACCCCAAGCAGGCATAGACACGCCTGCATTAGAAGGGGAACGGGAACACCCAGCGGTTTTCTGGGGACGCCCATAAATTGCTGGGCGTTGCCCTGCTGCCCACTCTTATTCTGTCCCTTAACTAATTCCGGCCCCTAATTAATGCGGTATGGATCATTGGATTGACAGCAACTAGGTTGACAAGCATTAGGTCGACACCACTAGGTCGACAAGACTTAAGGTCAACATGCAGAAAGGTTGACATAACTGAAGGTCGACATGGGTTAAGTCAACAGGGTCATTAGGTCGACAAGCATTAGGTCGACATGGGGAAGGTTTTTCACTTTTGTTTTATCCCGAATGTCGACACAGTCAACATAGAAACTAAAACATAGCACCTCTGCACTCGCCATGCTTCGGGCTCGGTGTCTCGCTACGGTCGGCACAATATTTTATTTTCCCACCACGCCCTAGTGGATGGTAGGGCCCTGGTGGATGGTAGGGCATGAAATTCCGCCTAGCGGCACATGTCGGTTCCCCCCAAAAATGTGAAAAACCCCATGTCGACCTAATGCTTGTGTCGACCTTCAGTCACGTCCAGCTAATGCTTGTAGACCTAGGGGAACATTTATCAAGATCGCATTTCCAATAACCGCCCAGAATTGGGATCGGAGATTCCTGCTGCGTTCCCCCTTTAATACATTTAGGTGATACTTAATATTTGCGGTTAACCCCCGAAAACAGATTTAGCCACAAATATTACTTGATAAATGTGCCCCCTAGTGACCATATCCCACCAAATGGGTCTAAATCGGTCCAATATCATCTACGACAGGCATGTCCAAAGTCAGGCCCGGGGGCCAATTGCATCCCGTACTGTCATTTCAAGCGGCCCGCAGCCTCCAGCTGGAAGCGGGCAGAGCATCAGATGTGGGAAGCACAGCACAGGACACTAAAGGTGGGGCCCCGGTGAGCGCGCCTTTACCTTGCTGTCTGCAGTGAGGAGGTGCCGGCGACCACAGTCAGATGTGTTTGGTGTCCTACCCCTGCTGCTGCAATTGTATATCACCCTACTCCACAATTACAGTGACAGCAGTGTTTGGGAAGGGGGGCAGCAAGGTGGAAGCTTTCTCCCATAGCATGCAGAGGAGGGCAGCAGCGGGAGCCCAAGCATCTGGCTCACACAAGGGGCTGGGAAACATACAGTGAAGTAGGGTCAGGCTGGGGGACATACAGTGAATGGAGGCAGTGATGGCCATTCAGAGAAGGGGGAGCAGGCTGGGGGACATACAGTGAATGGTGGCAGAGTGGGGTACATAGTGAATGGGGGTAATACAGTGAATGGGAGTCATACAGTGAAGGAGGGTCAGGCTTGGGGACATGCAATGAATGGAGGCACTGATGGACATTAAGAGAAGGGGGCAGGCTGGGGGACAGAGTGAATGGGTGCAGAGTGGGGGACATACAGTGAAGGAGGGCAGGCTGGGGGACATACAGTGAATGGGGGCAGGCTTGGGGAAATACAGTGAAGCTGCAGGCTGGGGGACATAGAGTGAATGGGGGCAGAGTGGGGGACCATTCTGACGTGATTAAGGATTCAAAGAATGTCAGGCTGAATGGTCGGCCCCCACACATTTACACTTCACCAAATCTGGCCCTCGTCACAAAAAGTTTGGACACCCCTGATCTATGATATGGTTCATTGTTTTTGTGCTAGAACGTTCGTTCCAGCTACACAGAGGATATCAATGTATCGGTGTCACATAGCTTAACACCAGCTACAGCCACATTTTCTATTTCTTCTAGGTGTGATTAGTTAAACTGTGAATTTTCACTGAACTATTGCAGAGTGACTGAGAAGTAATGTTTACTGATGACGTGCTGACTTCTGTTTTTCTATTGTTGTAGAGGGTACTAGGTCACGCTGCCTTGGACTGAGTGCCCCCACCCTAGGACGATAACACTGATCCTCACAGTAGCGATTAGTCAGCACATTCCAGACGGAACGTTTCCCGCATCGGAGGACATTGTTGCACAATAGCTGAATGCTTACAGTCACCACAAACACTTATACGCAGCATAATTCCCCAGCCTCACATCTGTCCTCATTGCCCCTTCAGGGACCGTGTGCAGGCTTCATTCTAACACCCAGAGACAATAAGAGATGGAGGAAGATATATAATACACTTTTATTTACACAGAGATGCATGGAGGATAGGGGAATCTTCTGTGACGGAGCATTGTAAGATCACGCCCCCCCATATTCCACATAGCTGTCAGTCCATAATACCAGGGTCACAGCTTAATGGAGAAGGAGGAGCCACAAGAACAGCCTTGTGCGGCCTGAGGGTTGCGTGTCAGCTGGAAGGTGCTTCGGATCAGCTCTTCACAATATTCAATGGTGCTTCCTCTTACCAGCTGGAGACTCTGGACATCCACCACCACAAGGGCTCCATCCATGCCAAACACTCTGTAGACCAAGCACAAAATTTCAATGATAGACTTGGCTGGTCCTTACATTGCCCCGCAAACCCATAGTGCACCTTCACTGCAGCTCAACATTTCCTACAGCTCTCCTAACCCCAGAGTGCACCTTACTGTGTCCCATAACCATGATACCATTACATGATACAGACCCACATGCTGCATCCCAACATTTCCTACAGCTCTCCTAACCCCAGAGTGCACCTTACTGTGTCCCATAACCATGATACCATTACATGATACAGACCCACATGCTGCCTGTATCCCAACATTTCCTACAGCTCCCTTTAGCGCAAAGCGCCACCTAGTTTCTTTCTGCATGGCCCAATTCCATATCTCCAGCACCTAACTCTTTCCTGTGATATAATCAGCTTTATTCACAGTTCCTCTGGCTTTCCCAAAAACTAAAAATACCCCCCAAAATGTGTCCTCTGACATACCTTACCTCAACCCTCATCTGCACTTCACCACATTCCCTAGTACTTACAGCCATCTTAATTATCCTTAATATCTACATAATAGTTTACCCAGGGCTATTTTTCAGCAGGCTCCAGCAGGAACTGAGGCCCTTATTCTAGTTCACTCTGACAAAATATTTGGACAAAACCATGTGCACTGCAGGTGAGGCAGGTGTAAAACCCCACCCACATCTAATTATCTCTGCACAAGTAAAACCTGTCTCACCTGCAGTGCACGTGGTTTTGTCCATCTATGAAATATTTTGTCAGAAAGAGTGAACTAGAATAAGGGCCTCAGTTCCTGCTGGAGCCTGCTGAAAAATAGCCCTGAGTGTACCTCATATCTACATTACCACGTTCCCTAACCCTCATACCCACCTCACCCATCATCTACCTTATAAAGTATCTCATATCTGTAGGCAGCGCGGATGGTGTAATGGTTAGCATTACTGCCTCACAGCACTGAGGTCATGGGTGTGATTCCCGCAATGGCCCTAACTCTGCAGAGTTTGTATATTCTCCCTGTGCTTGCGTGGATTTCCTCCGGGTACTCCGGTTTCCTCCCACAAAAATATACTGATAGATTAATTGGCTCCCAACAAAATTAACCCTAGAATGTCTGTGTGTGAGTGTACATGTGGTAGGGAATATAGATTGCAAGCTCCACTGGAGCAGGGACTGATGGCAAATCATCACTGTAAAGCGCTGCAGAATATGTGTGCTCTATATAATTAACTATTAATAAATAAATAAAATATCCACAATACCACATTTCCTAACACTTATGCCAACCTCACCTTCATTTCTGTTTCTAAAGTACCACATCTACATTGCCACGTTCCCTAACCATTCTACCTTCCTCACCTACCCTACTAAAGTACCTTATATCTATATTACCACGTTCCCTAACCCTCATAACCGAACATCTCCCTTACTAAAGTATGCATGCTCCCTAACCATTTGATCTCACACAAAAAATTCCCTCGACCCCTGATCCATGCACAGATATCTCTGATTCCAGGCCATGGCTTCCTATTGCCCATTCTGTCCCTCTATCTCCATCTTTCCCATCTCACCTGTCTTCCTCAGTCATGTCTTTGTCTACAGAGAATTTGTACTGAAATCCGGAACACCCTCCACTCTCCACCTGGAGCCTCAGGAACTCGGAGCCACTGGTCACCTCACGCAGCCTCTGCAGTAAGAAATATCACCTATGCGTCACTCCATGGCAAACATGCCCCGTTATGGTACTCCTATGGAATCTGTGAGCATGGAATAGGGTACCCACTATTCCCCTATAAAACCAGTACCAGAAATAACTAATACAGAGCATATCATACCATTCTAGGTTCCCCATGAGTTCCTAATACATCTTCATCACTTACTATCCTACTAGTACAATGGTGTCATCTCCTATACGTAGCCTATATAATGGTTAGGATGACAGACTTTGGGACTTATTCAGATCTGAGCTCAGTACAAATTTGTTCGGAAAATGGGCAAAATCATGTGCACTGCAGGTGGGGCAGATGTAACATATGCAGAGAGTTAAATTTGGGTGGGGTGTGCTGAAACTGAAATCTAAATTGCAGTGTAAAAATAATGCAGCCAGTATTTACCCTGCACAGAAACAAAATAACTCATACAAATCTAACTCTCTCTATAAATGTTACATCTGCCCCACCTGCAGTGCACATGGTTTTGCCCATTTTCCGAAAAAAATTGTACTGAGCTCAGATCTAAATAAGGCCCAATATCTGGACTGTACACAGCGGGTGGTGGTAATGTTTCTTACATTCAGACAGCTCTCTGCAAGGTGGATTTCTCCGTCTGCCTGAGCCTGGGACACGCATCGTACAGGTTGGTCACGAGTGATCAGTGACGAGATCAGGCCCCTGCTGGAGACATACAAATGCTTTATAATATACTCAGGAAATGCTTAAAGACTCTTTTATGAAGACACAAACACAGGAAACTGTTTTCAGCCATTTAGGAATAACAACCATGAATGAAATCACTGTATATATGTGACTCCATCAGAGATGAAGTGTAGAGTGATAAAGTACCGGCCAGTCAGTGCCTACCTACCATGTCACCGATGGAGTTTGACAAATGACAGGATCTGGTTGTTTGGCATCTATCCCCACGGCTTAGTACATATAACCCTTTGACATTTAGAAGCTGCTGATACAGCGGACGTTGCGGAATCAAGTTTCACTGCGGGCCACTTACTCCCGAGGGCTGTACTTGAACATCTTAGTAGGCTCAATGCTTTTAACTTTATCTGCCTAAATACTGGTTAATACAATAGACATCCACCAGGGCTGTAATCTATATTTCTATTTCTATTAGTCATGAATTAAAATAAAAGAATGGTGGGATTATAATTTATTATATGTTGGGGGTCATTGGCCTGTGTCAGATGTAGACTCATGTTGGGGGTCTATTTTCAGTGCATGGGGTGAAGCTGGGGTCAGCGATGTGTGTCGGATGTATAGGGTCATGTTGGGGGTCAGTAGTCTGTGAAGAGCAATGGTGGAGGGCAAATATATTTGCAGGTCATTAATGATCTGTATTGTGGGGGTCATGTTTGGGGTCAGTGATGATCTGTGTTGGGAGGGCAGTAATGATCTGTGTGGATGCCATGTTGGGGTCAGTGATGATCTGTGTGGAAAGCCATGTTTGGGGGTCAGTGATGATCTGTGTGGAAAGCCATGTTGGGGGTCAGTGATGATCTGTGTGGAAAGCCATGTTGGGGGTCAGTGATGATCTGTGTGGAAAGCCATGTTGGGGGTCAGTGATGATCTGTGTGGATGCCATGTTGGAGGTCAATGATGATCTGTGTGGATGCCATGTTGAGGGTCAGTGATGATCTGTGTGGATGCCATGTTGGGGTCAGTGATGATCTGTTGGTGGCCCGATTGGGGGTCAGTGATGATCTGTGTTGAGGACCATGTTGTGGGTCAGTGATGATCTGTGTGGATGCCATGTTGGAGGTCAATGATGATCTGTGTGGATGCCATGTTGGAGGTCAATGATGATCTGTGTGGATGCCATGTTGGAGGTCAATGATGATCTGTGTGGATGCCATGTTGGGGTCAGTGATGATCTGTGTGGAGCCATGTTGAAGGTCAATGATGATCTGTGTGGAGCCATGTTGGGGGTCAATGATGATCTGTGTGGAAAGCCATGTTGGGGGTCAGTGATGATCTGTGTGGATGCCATGTTGAGGGTCAGTGATGATCTGTGTGGATGCCATGTTGGGGTCAGTGATGATCTGTTGGTGGCCCGATTGGGGGTCAGTGATGATCTGTGTTGAGGACCATGTTGTGGGTCAGTGATGATCTGTGTTGAGGACCATGTTGTGGGTCAGTGATGATCTGTGTTGAGGACCATGTTGTGGGTCAGTGATGATCTGTGTTGAGGACCATGTTGATGGTCAGTGATGATCTGTGTTGAGGACCATGTTGTGGGTCAGTGATGATCTGTTGAGGACCATGTTGATGGTCAGTGATGATCTGTGTTGAGGACTATGTTGATGGTCAGTGATGATCTGCGTTGGGAGGCAATGCTGGGGGTTAGTAATGATCTGCGTGTGTGCATTGTTGGGGGTCAGTAATGATCTGCGTGGATGCCATGTTGAGGGTCAGTAATGATCTGCGTGGATGCCATGTTGAGGGTCAGTGATGATCTCTGTTGGTGGCCTTGTTGGGGGTCGGTGATGATCTGTGTTGAGGACCATGTTGTGGGTCAGTAATTTTCTGTGTTGGGGGTCAGCGATGAAGGGAGTAGGCGCCATGCTGGGGGAAAGGGATGATGGGAGTAGGTGCCATGCTGGGGGTCAGGGATGAAGGGAGTAGGCAAATAACTGCGTGTCAGGGATGATGGTAGTAGGCGCCATGCTGGGGGTCAGGGATGAAGGTGCCTGGGACACACACGGACAACTAGGGCCCGATCCCCTCAATCTAGATCCAATTCCGACCAATTGGATGTAGATTGTGTGGTGATTGGGCCCTTTTCTGTCCTGGTGTGGACCGATACCGATCCGATGCGCGTTCCCGCGGGTCGGTCGTTATTCAGATCCTACCTGCTGCAGGTAGGATCTGAATAACGACCATACTGCCGGGTGCGGGTCGCCATTGGATCGGACCCGCTCAAGGTGCACATCATGAGCGGGTCGTGCCCCCCCCCCCCCCCCGCATCATCGTGAGCGGGTCGTCGTGGTGTGTACCCTACATTAGAGCAATGCTGGGTGCCAGTGATGATAGGAATAGGCACAACTCTGGGAGCCAGGGATGAAGGGAGTGAGCAGCATACTGGGGTCAGTATCCTTTCCAGCAGTAAAGGCTCCTGCAATCACCCCACAACAGAGATATACAGGTCCTGTGTGGCAGGCACAATGCGGTTGCAGGCTCTAGGACCATTTCAAAAAGTTATGTGGCCGCTGGGTGCTGGTCTGACTCATGGTGCTGGTACAGGGGGGGTGGGGGGGCCGCGGACCCCCATCCCCGGTGTCAAGTGTGATTATATCGTGGCGCTGAATCGGATATTGGGGAATGAGATTGGGGGCGATGCTACCGCATCCGATGATATTGGGGGCAATGACCCCTCCCCTCTCACCTTCGTCCGGGCCCCAGCAGGGACAGGAGCCGTGCGGCCGCCATGTTGGACATCGGACCCACCCTCTCCTTTATGATTGGTTCTCCCCGATCTTCTGCAATCCCTGATTGGACGATATCATTCACGTGATGGTGATGTATTTGTGCGTGCTGAGTGAGAACCAGGAAGTCATAAGACCCAACAACAGAGGAAAAGAGAAGTCACACCCGGAGCGGGCGACGATGTGAGTACAGTGCGGGCCCGGGCGTACGCCCGCCATACTATACCAACCTCTACCGGGGCTATATAATGAGAGAGGGGTTACCGGGGGAGGACGGGAAATAATCAGTGCCCGGGTGGGGGAGGGAGCACCGCACACCCGGGCAGGATGATGTGATGTATTTATATAGTTACGGTTTCTTATATGGCGCAGCGTAATCCGTTGCGCTTTTAGTATTCTGGGGATGATGTGGTGAAAGGGGGGTAGTATTCTGGGGTGTGGGAATGATGTTAGTTGAGAGGGGGACAGTATTCTGGTGCGTGGGAATGATGTGGTGTAAGGGGGATAATATTCTGGAGCGTGGGGATGGATGTGGGGTGAGAGGGGGACTGTATTCTGGGGGGTGAGGATGGATGTGGAGCGTGGGGATGGATGTGGGGTGAGAGGGGGACTGTATTCTGGGGGGGTGAGGATGGATGTGGGGCAAGGATGGATGTGGGGCGAGAGGGGGACTGTATTCTCTGGGGCAAGGATGGATGTGGGGCGAGAGGGGGACTGTATTCTGGGGGACGAGGATGGTTGTGGGGCGAGAGGGGGACTGTATTCTGGGGGGCGAGGATGGATGTGGGGCGAGAGGGGGACTGTATTCTGGGGGGCGAGGATGGATGTGGGGCGAGAGGGGGGACTGTATTCTGGGGGGCGAGGATGGATGTGGGGTGAGAGGGGGGACTGTATTCTGGGGGGCGAGAGAGGGGACTGTATAATGGGGGTGAGGATGGAGAGGACAGTAGTCTGGGGTGGGGGGGGGGGGGGGTAGTAGTATGGGGTGTTGTATTCTATTCTCCCTTCATGCCCTTGTAGATAGTAGGGCAGGAAATACCCCGTTGGCACATGTCAGCTAAAATAAAATGTGAGTCATGTCGACCTTTTGACTGTTGACTTATTTTATGCGTCAACCTAAGCCATGTAGATTTTCAGTAGTGAGGATGGGTGTGTGTGTGTTTACAGGGGGGGGGGGGGGGGGGGTGTCAACAGTATTCTGGGGTGTGGGCATCATGTAGGGAAGGGACTGTTTTCTGTGCAAATGATGGGGTTAATGTTGGAGGAAGTGGGGTAGTATTCTTTGCTGAGGTGTAAGGGTACCATGATGGGTGTGGTAATGGGGCCAGGATCAGAAGTGGCGAACATTCTGGGGCCAGTATTCTGTGCCAAGTGTTGGGGCCAATTGTGGTTTCAAGTTTTAGCTGTGTTCTAGTGACTTCTGAATGTCCTTTAATAACCTGTTTGGGTGTCAGTCTGGTGACCACTGTCTGAGTACATGCAGTGCGGACGTGGTTACATAGGATGCAGAAGTAGCAGATACTTGTGCAGTATAATCCAGAACATGGCACAGGAGCTATATAAAGTCAGATATGTGTATGCATCATGTCACCAAAGAGATTAATGCAACATCTCATAGAAATTGACCACACTTGTCAAATAACAGTGGCAATAACCAGTGTATTTAAAGCAATAACTGAAATAAATGCAATAGCAACCTTGTGTAGCATGTATCCTGTTTGCCATTTTAAAATCCATTTGGGGCAAAGCTGACAATTAGTGGTAGTAATAATATAGCACTTTTCTAGCAATAGGACTTCAGTGCTTTACAGCTCAAAATACAAAACAAGCTTAAGTAGATATCAATAAAATGCCTGAGTAAATAAGGACATCCTTAGTCTATTTTTAAAGGATTCTACAGTGGGGGCAGTGGGATTCTACAGTTACTGTGACAAACTGCGGGTACAAGTTTATTTTCGTAGGAAGCATAGAAAACCCATATAGGTGGGTAGGATACTGGGTTAACTTTATCAGCGCGGCCACCTCCAATATATAATTTCATGCATAACCCCCCCCCCCAAAAAAAAGGTGTGTGATTATATATGTGTGTGTGTGTGTGTGACACAGGCAATTGTGTCACGCTTACCTCATTAAAATATACACAGACAAGTGGATCACTGTCTTCAGAATTACAATACATACAGAGGTACGATGCATACCTTTTTTTATAGAGTAATAACACAGTGGGTGTGCATGTCTCATCTGGGAGGGAAAAGAGTCCGCCCATCCGAGGGTGCAGCAAATAGATGTCATCATCAACGTAGAGACCGATACACAGAACTAGCTTTGCATAAGCTAATAGTGCAGCAATGACACATTCCTAACATTGGTCAGCAGCATAGTTTTGCAGTATAACCACTTGTAATGTAAGGACCGGCATCTTTAGGGGTAGGAAACTAGTGAAAATGGGATATGCTAACATTTTAAATTTAAGCCTTTCTTGCAAGGATGGGGAAACTTTTGGCCATCCAGCTGTTGTTAAACTATGCATCCCAGCATGCCCTGCAACAGTACTAGCATTGCCTAATAGCAGGGCATGCTAGGATTTGTAGTTCAATAACAGCTGGAGGGCCAAAGGTTCCCCATCCCTATTTTAGGGTGTAAATGCTGTAATCTGTGAATCTAGCATGATGCACATTGTAGTAGTCTCAGAGCACAATCACCTCCCTGTATTAAGGGTGGAATGTGATCTATGATTCTGTAGCTTAACCTTGGGATGAGCAAACTGCGACATGTCTAGCTACTGGCTGCATGCTTGTGCCTGCAATTAATGCTGCACGGTCGTCTCGCCCGATGGTGCCTGCAATTAATGCTGCACAGGTGGCTTGACCGATCGTGCCGGCAATTAATGCTGCATGGGTGTCTCGCCCGATTGTGCCTGCAATTAATGCTGCACGGGTGGCTTGCCAGTGTGCAGCTTTCCTGACTTTAAACCAGGTACACACTATACATTGTGTGTACCCAGCAATATTTTTATGCAAGTGCATACATGCTTGCCGATGCCGGCGGGGAGGAAGTGCCGGCGGGGAGGAAGTGTCGGCGAGAGGAGTCCGCTGTGACTAAACATGGATATACATAAAACCTGGACCACTAGAGCTTCTCTAGGACTTATGCCCAGTACATACGGGGAGATGAAGGGGTTAGAGGACATTGATTGGGTTCAGATTAGAGTTGGCTACTTAGATCTGAGTAGCCTGTGACCTAACCATGATGCCGTTCTCTTCTCCAGCTGTGAACATGTCTCTGTGGCAAGTGGTCATCCTGTGGTCCGTTGTCTTTGTGTCAGTGGCGGTCAGCGAGCCTCTGGTGTACAAGGACTGTGGTGAGTATTGTGGAGAGAAAGGTGTGACAGTCGGTAATCTGGGTCTGATACAGAGCTTCTGATCATCTGTTTGATCTTCCAGGCTGTGCCCGGGGAAAGCTGATCAGCGTGGATGTGTCTCCTTGTCCCAAGCAGCCCTGCCCCCTAGTGAAAGGCAGCACCTACACCATCAATGTGACCTTCACCAGCAGTAAGATATAGCTCTCCTGTTGCTGTATACGATGTACCTGGTCCCTGTAACGCAGCAGCTTTGTGCTTTTTATAGATGCAGACTCCCCCAGTTGTGCGGCGGTCGTGCATGGCGTTATTGCAGGAATCCCGGTGCCGTTCCCGCTACCAGAAGGAGATGGGTGTAAAAGTGGCATTTCCTGCCCTGTGAAGGCTGGCCAGACATACACTTACCTGACCAAGATGCCTATCATGTCAGAGTACCCTCAGGTGAGTCAACCTAGGCTTTGCTAGCAATAAACTAAGTGTCCGCCTCAGCAGTATAATACTATGTTCATCTCATTGGTTCACAATAGACAATATTTTGGGAGATGGGCGTTCTATTGAGGATGAGATACTGCCCAGAGTAACTAGATTGTACTTTTAGCACCTTCCAGAAGATAATAGAATCTGGTTGCCCATAGTAATGTTCCTTCTTCAATAGAACTCTCATCTTAGTAAATCTACCAATTTGTGTCTTACAAATGGCCTGTCAGCTCTGTGAATCAGTGGGGGTGGGAGGCATGTCATTCGGTATGAACATCCGCATTCCTCCAAGTGTGGCTTTCTATGCACACTATAGACGGGATCATGGGACGTGCAGGATGCCGGCCAATCTCAGACTGTTTTTAAAGGGGCAATCCTTTTACAAGGCATGGTTTTTGCTTTGTAAATGATTGCCCCTTTAAAAAAAAAAAAAAAAAAGTTGCGATCTGCCTGCATTACATCCTGCCTTGTGTGCTTGCAGAATATCACAAAGGACATTTCTTTGGTTAAGAACTGTCCTTTGTGATAGGAATTCTAAGTCCTTCTACTGGTGGGGTGGGGGTTGATTGGAGCCCTCCTAGCTTAATGCATCCTTGCCTAGGTCTATCCTGCAGAATGTGGTGGGTTTGTGCTGCGATGTACACCATGCTAATGACCTTGTCTTTATCCTCCAGATGAAACTAGTTGTGCGCTGGGAGCTGCGGGACGACGAGAACCAGAACTACTTCTGCTGGGACATCCCCGTACAAATTGTTAATGGCTAAAGAGACATCGCCGCTAGTGCCTCCCCCCCAGTGATGTATGTCCCTATCCTAACAGCCAGTAAATTCTTTCTCCCGCTCGACTGCTGTGCAGTTATAACACTTCAGCCTTTACTTTCATAAAAAAAAATAAGGGGACCGCAATGGCTCTTTGCTAATGTTTTTAATAGAAAAAAAAAAAAATCAGCTGATATGAATTACCAATTAACACCTGTTAAATGCTTTGTCATTGATCCTCGAAGCCAATAAAGTATTATCTGATACTTGGGAAAGGTGATCTTATTCCTCCATGAACTGTAAGAAAATGTACGTTGGCGTCTGTCAATGTGATCTTGAGGGGGTGACGTTCTCTCACCCTGACTATTTCAGTGTGACATCAGCTTAGGAATGTCTCAGAGCATTGTTCCGTCCAGTGTAAGCTTTAGTATCACATCCAGAAAGGAGTTTGTGCTTTTCTTATCTGTAGTTGGTTTCTCTGGAGGAGAAGCCATGGGAATTCTGCGTTTGTGAACGTCCGTATAAATAACACCCACTGTGGGTGAATTGGAGCCAGGACTCATTACACCATCCCGAATCCTTCACATCCCTCACTGATGGCGAGCTTCAGCATCCTGTGCATCTCGTCGTAGGAATCGTAGGTGGGGAGACACAGCTGGTTGAAACTAAGGAAGAAAGAAAGCTCCATTGTAATAAAGGGGTGTGTTTGGTAATTACCTGCAATCCATCATCTGCGGAAAGAGGCCCTTATTCAGATCTGATCACAGTACAAATTTGTTCTCAAAATGGGCAAAACCATGCTGCACTGCAGGTGGGGCAGATGTAACATGTATAGAGTTAGATTTGCATGAGTAACTTTCTGTGCAGGGTAAATACTGGCTGCATTATTTTTATACTGCTATTTAGATTTCAGTTTGAACACCACCCCACCCCAAATTTAACTCTCTGCACGTTACATCTGCCCCACCTGCAGTGCACATGGTTTTGCCCATTTTGAGAACAAATATGTACTGCAATCAGATCTAAATAAGGGCCAGAGTCCAACAGTTTTATTTGCTAAACTTCCAGACTTGTAAATGGACAATCTCCATAACAAAACTTGTATGTTTGCATACAACTGGGGTAGTTGCTCATAGTGATCAATATAGCTGTGAAGCACAGTCTAAGACATGACAGAAGCTGGTTGGTTGGTACTATGCTTTTACAAACCAATCAAAATCGCCACCAAACTCCTATTAATGGACAAAACCATGCTACACTTCAGGTGGGGCAGGTGTAACATGTGCAGAGAGTTAGATTTAGGTGAGTTATATTGTTTCTGTGCAGGGTAAATACTGGCTGCTTTATTCTTACGCTGCAATTTAGATTTCAGCTTGAACACACCCCACACAAATCTAACACTCTGCACATGATACATCTGCCCCACCTGCAGTTCAGCACAATTTTGTCCATTTAAAGGAGTTTGCATTTGCAAGCCAATCAGAAGCACTCCCTTTATCCCTAAGCCTAAATATATATCTGCAGTGTGCTCTGCATACACACTACCCAATGACACACGTCACAACTGGATGGGCATTTCCATGCACCCGCACAGTTATGCCGTTATTCACTTGTAGCGAGTGTATGGACGGTTGGTGGATTCCCCCAATATATGCTCCAATATATCAGCTATCTGTTGTGTGACACTGCCGACGTGATATGTTTGAACAATGTTGTCCACTGGCCTATCGCTGGTACACACTATCCGACAGACCATCAGTATATTGGCCAGTGTATGCTCGTCATAAGATTAAATCTTCCCCGCACTCTTTTACGTAAACCCCCATAGAGGAAAACAAATCATGAAATAGAAAAAAAAATTAAGTTTAAAAGAAGCGGAGTAAAAAATGAGATTTATGTCTTACCTGGTAAATCTCTTTCTTCGAGGACATCAGGGGCCACAGCGTTACAGTGGGTAGTAAGGAGATGGGAGAGCATCAGCACCCTAGAGGTTAAACTTGAACTGCCTCCCAGGCAGCCGGGCTCCTCTACCCCGCCTCCAGGCCTGGAAGCTCAGTTTTTTTAACAAGCCAAGGCAGGAGACAAGATAGAAGGAAGAGAAGCACCGCACAGAAACACATTCTGAACATGTTAGTACCCTCAACCGAGGGATAATATAACATAATCATAACTTAACCGTAACGGAAGTAAAGCAGGCGCGGCAGGGAGGGATCCCTGTGGCCCCTCAGTCCACGAAGAAAGAGATTTACCAGGTAAGACATAAATCTCATCTCCTTCGGGAGACATCAGGGGCCACAGCGTTACAGTGGGACGTCCTAAAGCAGCCACCTATGGGTGGGGACGCGCCTGTGCCACAGCCAACACACTCTGGCCGATGGCCGAGTCCTGGGAGGCAAACGTGTCAAAAGCGCAAAAACGCAAGACAGTAATGGCGGACGACCAAGTCGCCGCCCTGCAAATTTGCTCAACTTTAGCACTGCCTCTTACAGCCCAGGACACCTCCACAGACCTAACGGAATGTGCCTGAATCCCCACCGGAACCGGGAGAGAGGTGTCCAAATATGCCTGCCAGAGCGACTCCAGCGGGCAGTAGTTTGCGTAGAGGCGGGCCACCCTCTCATCCGAACACCATATAGTACAAAGAGAGAGAGAGAGTCTGACTAGTGCAACAGCCTAGAACGGTGCACATAGATGCGCCCCGGCCGGACAACGTCCAAGGAGGACCAAGCCGTAGTAACAACAGACTGTCCAAAGGCCAGAACCATAATGTCCTGGTTCACCTGAAAGCTGGACACCACCTAATGTAGGTGAGAAGTAACGGTAGGAAGAACCGCCAGGTTAGAACAAAAGACCAAGAATAATGGACTTACGGGACAGAGCTGACGTGTCAGAGACTCCCCTGGCCAAATCTATCGCTCCAAGAAAATGATCTTCCAGGCGAGTCAACACAGGTCCACCGACCGCAAGGGCACAACAGGTGGGCCCTGAAGCCGACAGGATTAGAGAGATCCCCTGGGGCAACCGGGGTAACAAAGGGAGGCTGGATATGGAAGACACCCTGCAGGAATGTGCAGACATCCGTCGACAGTGCCACTCTGTACAAGGCCGAAATCTGAACCTTTAAAAGATGAGAAATGCAACCCAGCCTCCAGACCCTTCTGCAAGAAGGGCAGAACCCTAGCCAGGCAGTAAGTCCCGGAGTCTGAATCGTAGCATTTGCACCAGGAAAAGTAAGCCCTCCATATGCAATGGTACACCCCGTCTAGAAAGGTTACCTCGCCCTGTGCATAGTGGAGGTCACTCTTGAGTGAAACCCACTGAGCCTTTTACCCGGGAGGTCTCAACAGCCATCCCGTCAAAGCCAGGTGCCTCAAAGTCGAGAGAGAGAGGCGGACCCTGAGAGAGCCGGCCTGTGCCCAGGGGTAAGCGAATAGGAGGGGCTACTGACAAGGACTGCTGATCCGAACACCCGATTCGTCTGGGCCAAGGTGGAGCAACCAGACTCATCGTGCCGCCCTCCAGCTTCAGTTTGCGATACATTCGCAAAAGGAGGAAAAGCGGCTGAAAGGCGCCATCAGTGTGTACGGCCACGGAGCGCCAGGGCATCTACCAGGCAAGCCCCCCTCTAAACCCGCACAGTGGTGGTTTGAGGGTATGGCGAGAGGCCATCAAGGCCACCTCGGTTGGGCCCCACCATTGTTCCATCATCTGAAACACCTCCCGATGGAGGGTCAAATCGTCGGCATCCAGGGTCTGACGGCCAAGGAAGACCGCCACCCAATTCAGGACTACCGAGATAAGGATTGCTGAAAGAGCAGGGATCATCTCTGAAAGATGCAGGATGCTTCCGCCATAGTGGGCTGACAACGAGTGCCACCATGGTGGTTAACCTAAGCCACCCTTGTAGCAATGTCCGACTGGACCTGCACCGGGCAACCCCTAAGTTAGGGTTCCGCCAGGCAGACTGCCCGGAAGATTGTCTTCAGTTTGAGGACGATGATGAAGAGCTGGGCCACCAGAGTGGTCCAGATACCATGGAACGACCTCTGGGAAGTGACCACCCTCCAAACACGGAGGGCTAGCATGAGTGTCTACTAGTGGATCCAGTAGTGAGGTCCCGTCCCGGCGCCACCAGGAAAAAGGGGGGGCGCCTGCTGGAGACCAGGCGAACTTCTGGGCCCAGATATTGTGATAGGGTCCCAACCCCCTGGAGAGTATCTTCCCCTGTACAGGGCGGGAATGGAACTGGGCCTATTCGGCCAATGCGAAGGCCGATACCACCAACCCCAGGGCCCCCCTGCAGGCATGCACAGACACCCACAGGGGGAGAAGAGATGTCTGATCCTGGACTGTAGAGCCAGATGGCAATCCCCCAGAAGGTATATCCTCTGCCGAAAAGAATCTAAACCGGCCCTCATATCTGGCTCTGGCCCAAATAAGAAGGAACCCTTAAAGGGACTTTGAGTTTGGGCCTTCCAAAAGCGCAGACACCGGTCTGTGTGTGCAGCCATGGCTGGAGGTGAGTGGTGTAATTTCCAGAGCCGCCACCCCCAGGTAAAGTGTCACGTGATGCTCAATAGAGGCAGCAGGGTTTTCTCTGGCACCCCTTATGCAGCGTCCGCTGTGAGAGAAGTTGCTCACGCAACTAAGGCCTTAGCCACCCAAACAGATGCCTGGGGCAGGAGTGCGTCCACTTTAGGGACAGTCTCCCAGGGGACTATGTCCTCCTGTGGAACGGGGTAAAAGGAAGGGAAACTGCCGATGGCAAGCTAAACTTCCAGTTAGAAATCTCTAAACTAATGACCTTAGTCAAGTTCACTGATTTACGGAATAAACCCAGAATACACCTAGGGAGACTCCCAAAGTTATAGGCGGCTCAGCAGGGTCATTTAAGGTAAGGACCTAGTTGAGAGCCAAGACCAAGGTCGGCACTTCAAGACGAAGTGGGGGATTCACCTTATTACAGGCCCCCCATCTTTCATACCGTCGTCGGCGGTCCCCTCTAGAGAATACTAATCCCAGGTGTCCTCCTTTGTTGCTGACGGAGGAGTGTGGATGACAGGGGTATCCGCGTCTAGCTGCGGGTACGGAGCGCTTCCACTGTGCGGAGAGCTACACCCGCCAAGGTTGGGGACCTTGTCCGGAGGCAGATAAGCACTCACCCAAGGGATGATGCCAATCCAAGGCTGCAGGGGCGGTGCAGATAAGAACTTGTCTACTATCTGCACCGGCAACCCCAAGTAGTCTCCTGAGAGGAGGCTGTACCTGTGGGCAACGCCCACGCATTGTAGCAGCCTGTGCATAAGCCGTCCTGTACTAGTCTAATGCGGGCATAGGCCAGCATTACAGGATGTACAAGACATCAGCGCCAGAGCCCCAGTCACTGGAAGACGTTGCAGTATTATAGCACTGTGAACCGGCAGCTAAAGGCACAGGTCAGACAATGTACTACAAGTATAGAAGGCATACAATGCTATAGAATAGGCGGGTAGCCTATATGGTACCGCTACACAGTATTCTCTGACCAACAGAGATAGTGTTCAAGCTATACACAGTAAGCTGGTACTATGTACACCATGTGGTGGCGTATTTATACTTCTGTTTCATATTTTGGATTGTCGGAGGAAACCGGAGTACCCGGAGTAAACCCACTCAAACACGGGGGGAACACATAAACTCCGCACAGCTAGAGTCATATTTGGGAAATGACCATAGCGCTGTGAAGAAGCAATGCCAACCATCACACCATCCGTGCTGCCCCTACAGTACGCAGTAAGCTACTAGGCACATATAGCAATCATTGCGGTTCTCTGCCTGTGTGGGGCGAGCTCGCTGCGCCTCAGGCAGCCTTTCTGACAGGCAGTGATAGTGTTACACAGTGCACAGCCAGCCTGTGATATACATACAATGCAGTGATATAGACAGTGCAGTGATATACATACAATAGACAGCTGCAGTGATATAGACCGGCAGTCTATACGGTACAGACAATGCCGTATGCATCTGAGCCAGCTTGTAATAGACATACAAAGCAGTGATCTAGACATACAGTGCAGTTATATATACAGGTGCAGTGGATATACTGGCAGTCTATATGGTACAGACATTTTACGCAGTCTGCATCTGACAGCCAGCTTGTATCTGACAGGCAGATAATTGCACAGTTTGGGTCATGTTGGGAATCGAACCCATGACCTCTGCACTGTGATGCAGCAATGCTAACCATTAGACCATCCGCTCTGTCCTTTATGCTTCCGACAGGCAGTGATGGTGTTAATTCACAGGATACAATGTTGCACTTGGCTCTGCTGTGCCCAGAGATTGAACTCTGTCTGCTCTGTAACCTGACTCCTGGAGGAGATTATTACAGGGGAGCCCAGGCAGTGAAGGAGTGGAACCCCAGACTGGCTTGATAAGCTCTCTGTGTCCCTCCACACATGTTAAGTCAGCATGACCTAACCAGCAATACATGCCATATAGTACAGTGTAACACAGATTAAACTGACAGGCAGCTAAACTGTTAACAAACAATGCAGCATACAAGGGCAATGCAATGATTGGCACAAGGCTCCTCTCAGAGCACAGTACTGTACCGTGTCCCGAAGGAGGGGTACAGGGGGGACATGCCCAAATGATCTGGCAGTGAAGGAGTGGAACTCCGGGTGGCTATGAGCTCCTCCGTGTCCCTCCTCACATGTCGCAGGCAGGCAGGAAGGGATCTCAGTGGTGGGAACTCTCTGTGTGTTAAACACAGTTCCCTGCCTACTGTCCCCGGGTGGAGAGGCTGATGTGGGGGGAGCCTTCTCCCCCTGCTGACAAATGGCCCCCAGGGAGGTGTCCACATGCGGCGCCGGTAAAAATGGCAGGGGTCCGGCGCTACCGGGCGGCCCCGCATACCTGGCACCGCTGCCCACAAACCGTTTCCCTGGAGGTCCAGCGGGAGCGGGTGGCGAACCAGCCGTCCGCTTGTCAGCGCAGTCGGCGGTCCCCCCCCGCCGAACTGCTGCAGCCGCAATGCCCAGCAAGCGGGGAGCGCGTTACCTTTTGTCAGGTCCCCGGCGTCCGGTGGCAGCTGTGGCTCCCCAGTGCCCGGGGGCCGCTGCAGGTCCCCACCCTCGAGTGGCGATGCAGCTCCAGACCCGGGTGATGGAGCAGCAGCGCAGGTGTCTGTGCAGACCCCCAGTGCTGCTGCTCTGTCACTGACAGAAGTCAGTGTAAAAATAAAAAAGAAAAATAAAATATAAAAATCAAGTTAGGCTGCTAAATAGCAGCCCCTCTATTAGGTGCATCTGGCTCCTGCCAGCACCCGAAAAAAACTGAGCTTCCAGGCCTGGAGGCGGGGTAGAGGAGGGGAGGAGCCCGGCTGCCTGGGAGGCAGTTCAAGTTTAACCTCTAGGGTGCTGGTGCTCTCCCATCTCCTTACTACCCACTGTAACGCTGTGGCCCCTGATGTCTCCCGAAGGAGAAAAAAAACTTTCCACATTTTTTTTTTTTTTTTAGCTATTTTCATGGTCATATGAAATTATTTTGGTCCACTTAATATATTTCTATGTGTTTCCTTGGTCAGAGAGTTGCTTACAACACAAATTATTGGGCTTGAAAAAGAGCTTCCATAACCTCACCTTCTCCTACCATAGCCCAGGCACCCGTTTGCCATTATGGACTTGTACTAAAGCCATTTGCCGGAGGCTAGCACAGCGAGTAAGGATCCAGTGCACCAACCTAAACCGGGTATGGGTCATTGGGTTGAAAATTACTAAGTCGACAGGCCTTAGGTTTTTTTTTTTGGGGTGGGGGGGGGGGGGGGGGAAGCTCCCCACTGGGTGAGTTTTTTTTTTTTTATATGGGGAGCGCTCCCTTAAAAAAAAAAACTCACCACTGCCTCCCTAGGTCCGGGCAGCGCAGCTGAACTGTCAATCAGCGGCTGCCCGGACCTGCGCACCCGCACCCCATCCCTGGCAGCCGGCTTGTCATAAGTTGGTGCCGGGGACTTCAAAAGAAAACCTGGAGGGGAGGGGGGAGGAGGCGCGGCGGAGGGGAGGGAGCCGGGTAGCGCCGAAGCTGCCCTGCTTTAAACAGTGGCAATCCCTAGAATTTTCCGGGCTTGCCAGACTGGACACTGAGGCACAGCCCGGAAAATTCTCGGTATTGCCACTGAAGGGGTTAAAAACGTTAGCAAAATTGGTATTATGAGCAGTGTGGTTGCACACAGGACATGATCTTCCCTGGGGTTTTCACCTCTCAGGTACTAGTCAGGCCCTCAATGGTTTTGCTGCCAAAATCTGACAAGATTGGGCCCATCCCATGGGGTAGGGCCGTGGGTATAGGTGCGTACACACGGGGGCAATTTTGTATAATATCGTGGGAAATATGGTCGCTAAGCGACCATATTGCCCATGATGGGAGTGTGCACCGGCGATATATCGCCGGGTGCGCGCTCCCATTTTTACCCCTGTAGTGATCGCTGGTCGCAGGAACATGCTCCTGCGACCAGCTGATTGCCACTGCCGGGCTCCTCCGGCAATTTCTTTTTCATCAGCAACCATCTCTGGTCGCTGATGAAAAGAAGAAACTGAGCAATATATTGCTCAGCCATATATTGCTCAGCAATATATCTCCCCCGTGTGTACGGGGCTTATGTGTAGCTCACCCGTTGTATCAATCTGTATGGGATACGCTCAATACTGCTAGGGGAGAGTGATGGTTAATGTGTGGCGAGGAGGAATGATAATTGTCAGTGTACTATCAATTCCTACTACTTGCTAGGTAATTGTGATAATTATAGTTGATACATGTATATTGTGCTTATACTTGTAACAATTCCAGCTGAACTATGTAATGGAATTTTACAGGCACCTGAGAATATAGGATGTGGAGAGTTGGTTACAGTACGTTCTATAATAGAACAATAATGTATCCCCAGCTAACATATAATTCTGCTGCAGTAGATATATTCTCAGTTGTTCTAGGCACAATTTAAGAAGAAAAAGTACGTATTTCTAAAAAGTTTTTTGGGGGATATTGGCATAAGTCACCAGGATTGGTGCAATGCCTCACATTTACCCAAAATGATTGCACAATACTATCCTGTTCATAAACAATGTAATGTATAAGGTATTAAACATATAGGGACTTATTTGTCCAAGATTGGGACTCCGTGCTGTTACAATTTACATTAGTAGCATGGAGAGTGCAGGACATATTACATGTCATAGCATAAAAGGACAAAAGATTAGAAAAAAACATTGAATTTTTTTTTTTTTTAAGAAATTGGCCACACAAATGACACTGTTTCGATTGGTCAAGCAGTAGCTTTGATGAAGTTTGTCCTGTCAAAAGAGAATATTTATGGTGCCAACATGTGTCATGGAAGTTAGTGGAGATCTGGTTTAAAAAGTATCTTTTTGAAGGGTCTACAGACCTACTCCACTACCACTCACTTTACCAGGGAAAAGTATCTACCCTATATACTAAGGATTCCAAAATACCTACAAAATGTTGCTAACATTTTTGAACAGATCTTACCAGTCTATCAATGTATACAAAAATATCAACCATTAAAATACAGCCCTGTGAAATCTGTGGATCATAGGATAGAATTATCCAGGAAATGATGTACTACATAAAATAAGGCTGTTACAAAATTCAGAAATTGGATGAAAGCATATCTGCGATTGTAACCGAGACATAAGGTGAAATTTAAGGTGCGTACACACGGGGGAGATTGCAATATATGCTCAATGTCTCCTTTTCATCAGCGACCAGAGATGGTCGCTGATGAAAGGGAACCTCTCCCGGGCGGTGACGCAGAGGTAATCAGCTGGCAAGCTCCTGCGACCAGCGATTAGAATAGGGCTGAAAACGGGAGCGCGCACCCGGTGATTTATCGCCGGGGCACACTCCCATCACCGGCAATATGGTCGCCAGTGACCATATTTCCAGCGATTATAGCCCATATCGCTGCCGTGTGTACACGGCTTTAGTAGGATGAGAGATTTGGTAAGAAATCTCCAGTTTTCTTAAAGCAGAAATCATTTACACTGCAAAAAACGTTTGATTTTGCAGTGTAAACAATTGCTGCTTTAAAAAAACTGGAGATTTCTCACCAAATCTCTCACTTTCTGAATCTCTCATCCTATTCAATTTCACCCAATTTCTTAAAAATTATTATTTATTCAAAAATTTGAACACTTTCTCCCAAACATTTGACCTAATGACAATGTCAACCTTTGTACTGTCAACCTAGTGACCGTATACCGCGAAACTAGCAACCTGCTGTGGAAGTACATGACAAACCGGGAATTCTGGGACATGTAGTACCACAGGCTGCCTAACCCTACACCAGAACCCATGACTGTCAGTACACTGTGTGATGGCCACTTACCAGGTATGCGCAGTGGGCAGCGTGCCATGGGCAGGGGACCCAATGATTTGGAAGCTCGGGCACAGAGCAGCAAATCCACCGGGGGGAAGCTGAGAGGATCCGGTCGTAAACTGCAACAGACGGGCCAACTCCTCCTGGGTGAAGCTGCAAACAACAGCCCAGAACCAGTGCATGACCTGCCAAAGGAGCCAGACGTCAGTACCAGAGAACAGAGGGGAGGCGGGCATCGGCACCAGAGAACAGAGGGGAGGCGGACGTCGGTATCAGAGAACAGAGGGGAGGGACCAGGGTGTGGATCATTAGGTCTACAGCAACTAGGCCGACAAGCATTGGGTCGACACCACTAGTTTCGACAGGCAGCAAGGTCGACATGGGTCTAGTTGACACAAGCATTAGGTCGACATGGGGTTTTTCACTGTTTTTTTACCCGAATGTCAACACTGTCGACATGGACGCTAGCAATGCTTCGGACATACTATTTTATTCTCCCACCACGCCTAGTGGATGGTAGGGCATGAAATACCACCTGTCAGCACATGTTGGCTCAAAAAAACAGTGAAAAACCCCATGTCGACCTTATGCTTGTGTCAACCTAAACCCATGTCTGCCTTGTTGCCTGCTGACCTAGTGGTGTCGACCTAGTTGCTGTAGTCCTAATGACCGTATCCCCAGTACCAGAGGCCACTCTAGCACCTTGTGACAGAATGGGCAGGAGGTTGGTTCTATAACATGACCGCTCATGTTCCCGCCAGGTTACAGCAGGTAGATCACTGCTTCCCCTCATCCTAGATAGCAGGCTGCTGTAAACACGGTCACACACTGGGGTACACAGTGTGATCAGACTCCAGTATCTAAGCAGCTGTAATATATTGCCAGCTTATGGAGTTGTACGGTGATAAAGTCATTTCACGGGAATAGGTTTGGTACAGAGCCGGTATTGGATGTATCTCTGCTCATCTTGAACGTCTTGCTGTCAGGAAAGGCAGTGCACAAAATCAGTTACCGTGATCGGACGTGATCACCGTCCACTTTAGCAAGTTGGCGATGAATTTCAGCTGCTGGTGTGCCCGTTTACACGCAGAAATCTCATCATGATGCCTCCAATGTTTGCCCATGTTTCCATCTTCCACCTGATGTTGTGACTGTATGACGGATACAAGTTTAATGGCCATAAGGGGAAACGGTAGTCTACAGAGTTTATTTAATAATAGGAGAGGTCTATCGAGGATGTGATGTTGCCCATAGCAACCAATCAGATTCTATCTTATCTACTAGAAGGTGTAAATAAGTAGTAGATTGATTGGTTTCCCATAGCAACATCCCATCTTCAGTAGAACTCCCATCTTAGTAAATAAACCCCTCCATGCTCAGAGCTGCTGGGAAGTTACAATGTCTTGTTACCTTACTTATTAAACCACCCTCTTAACACCGTATAGAAGAGCAGCCAAAGGATGAAACGCACACAAGTACTACATGAAGGGCAGGAAAGAGTACAATGACCTGGAATAGGTGTAGAGCAGGATAAACCCAATTGAATTCTATTGTTATTGATAAATGTATCCATTGTTTGTGTCATAGGATATGATCAATCAGGAATAAAGAGCTGGAGACACAGTTTAGCTGGTGGGTGTATCACAGGTGTGGAAAGGGACCAGGATCAGGTAGGAAATGACGTTACCTTCTCCCGGAACAGCCACGACCCTCCAATGACCACAGCATGAGCCTGGAAGTCCTGGACGGCAATGTGCCCTGTGCCGCACATCAGGAGCTGATGACAAGGAAACATCATTATTCATTATTCTGCAGCACCAAGTCGGTCACCTCTTACTGATGAGCAACGTGGTAAGATTTACATTGGGTGGCTCTAAGGGGGAATACTCTCCCAGTTATATAAATGCTGAGGACAACTAATCCCGACTGGTTACCAGGAGTAGGAATCACTGCTTCCTACCTTACATGTTACCCAGACTCAGATACACCGGAGCAGCTGCATCCAACACAATCAGAGAGCCCCTGAGCTCCCTAGGATGCCCTGAATATGAACCTAGAACCCATCGTGCACGCTCCTCCCTGGCTGGGACCCAGTTAGCAATATCCACTTATGGCCTGGATCACTTATACACATTGGGGAGGTCATTCTGATTCATACTCACCATTGCGATTTTGCAATGGTGAGCGATGCCGATGGACTGCAAATGCACATGTTCTCTAATGCGAATGTGCAGGCCATCTGTGCGAGCGGACGCGGCTACTTGTATAGTCTCCAGCCCGTTTGCACAGATGAGTGCGGATGGGTGGCCACAGACTCAAGTCGCGCCCATGGAAACGCCCCCATGAAAATGCTTGGCGTTCCCATGGTGATATTCGCCCATGACGCAGGTGCCAGGGGCAGGCAGCTGACGTCACAAGATGTCAGCTGCCCACCCTCTTCCGGTACCAAGGCGCCGCATATCTGTCACCAGAGAGTGACTTAGATATGCGAATGGCGACCATCGAATGATAATATCCACACATGCTGTGTGGAGGCAGAATACAATAGTGTGTTGAGCATAACGAGGCACCATGCCTGTAGCATGGGGTGCGCAGTGAGCCATGGGAGTGGACGCGTTACACTTAGGGGGGTATTCAATCTAGGGATCACGGCTTGCTTGACAGCCGTGACCCTGTCCCGTTCTCAGTCTGCTCGACCAAGAACACGCAGGCGGGATTCAATGTCCCGCCTGCAGTGGGACGAGAGGGGGGCGTGGCCGCGAGTTGTGGCTGGGAAGAGGCGAGCTGCAGCCGGCAGCTCGTCACTTCCCAGCCGTTCTCGTCAGAATGAGCCCGACTGCTTGTGAAGTCTGGCTCGTTCTGCCGAGCTCCCCTGTTCAATGCGGTCAGGGATGACAGCATTTACTAGGGCCCGGCGGCCATCTCCCCCTCAGGAGATGGTCGCCGGTGATTAAATACCCCCATTAGAAGCTGTCCATGTTGACATTCGGGACAGAATAAAGAAGTGAAAAACCAACACCGACCTAATGCTTGTGTTGACCTTATATTAGTCGACCCAATGACCCATAAGAAGAGGCACAGGCAATCGCAAATACACTGCTCCAACAAAGACCGTTTTCAATATGGGTGTAACTTGGGTCCCTTTGTGCACAGCAGTCCCGGATTTTTCCCGTGTTAACCCCTTTCACACTTAAGCCATGTCTGCCCTGGCATTTAGTGTGATGTCATTAGAAGGGGCTGATTTTTGGCTCACAAAAATAAGGTAATGCAAAGTGGGTGGTGACTTGAGGAAGGGTGGAGTCCCAGGCTGTCATGAACAGCCAATCACCTTCTTCTCAGCACGGCCAGGAACTAAAAACTCAGGTTGCACCATTCAGACAAAAGCCATGTTAGAAAGCCCCGGAATAACCCTGGTCAATTGCAAGGTTGCAGACCAGGGATGGAGAACCCAGGTTGGATTCTTTTAGACATCAGCAGGACACAGGTCTACTTGGCAGGCCAATATCCGAAAGGTGTATAACGTAACTAATGTGCTGAACTTCAGCTGTTAATCTTTATAGGAGTATTCCCATCTAAGCTGATCTCTTGGAAACCCAATTAATTATATAACTTTACAAGGTCAATGATAACGAGTGTCCGATAACATTTATTAATTCTCTGTGTGTGACCGTTAATTATGATACTCATACGAACCTCTAATTCATTCTCATCAAAAATCCCGAGCAGATTGTCTGGGACAAGTTCGTTTAGTCCTGAGAAGAGAAAAAGGTTATAGTAAGTTGCATCGTCCGGCAGATACCGAAACCCAAACCAGCCAATCATCTTACCTTTCAGAAAGTGCTCCACCTCCTCCCGCACCTGGCTGCAGAGACGATACTGAGCCAGGAGATTCAAATAATATATCTTATTTTCATTGGTGACCAAAATCTGAGAGCCCCCTGGAATGAGCTCCACCACCTGGAGGAGAAGGGAATGTTAATGAGCCATTTATTTCACATCGTGGATAATAGAGAGCCGCTCATGGTATAGGAGGAAATATTCCCTCTAACGTACTGGTCAGTGGTCTCACCGTCATCTGCCCTGTATGTAACATACTGGTCTCGCCATCATCTGCCCTGTACGTAATGTATTGGTCGGTGGTCTCGCTGTCATCTGCCCTGTATGTAACGTGCTGTCATCTGCCCTGTATGTAACGTACTGGTCAGGGGTCTCACTGTCATCTGCCCTGTATGTAACATAATGATCGGTCGTCTCACCATTACCTGTCCTGTTTGTAACGTACTGATCAGTGCTGTCACCTGCCTTGCATGAAACATACTGATAGGTGGTCTCACCGTCATCTGCCCTGAATGTAACGTACTGGTCAGTGGTCTCACCGTCATCTGCCCTGAATGTAACATACTGGTCAGTGGTCTCACCATCATCTGCCATGTATGTAACGTACTGGTCAGTGGTCTCACCATCATCTGCCCTTTGTGTAACGTACTGGTCAGTCAGTGGTCTCACCATCACCTGCCCTCTATGTAACGTACTGGTCAGTGGTCTCACTGTCATCTGCCCTGAATGTAACGTACTGGTCAGTGGTCTCACCGTCATCTGCCCTGAATGTAACGTACTGGTCAGTGGTCTCACCATCATCTGCCATGTATGTAATGTACTGGTCAGTGGTCTTACCCTCATCTGGCCTGTATTTAACGTACTGGTCAGTGGTCTCACCGTAATCTGCCCTGTATGTAATGTACTAGTCAGTGGTCTCACCTTCATCTGCCCTGTGTGTAACGTACTGGTCAGTGGTCTCCCCGTCATCTGCCCTGTGTGTAACGTACTGGTCAGTGGTCTCACCGTCACTTGCCCTTTATCTAAGGTACTGGTCAATGGTCTGATGTTACTTGTCCCGTATGTAACGTACTGGTCAGTGGTCTCACCGTCACTTGCCCTGTATGTAAGGTACTGGTCAATGGTCTGATGTTACTTGTCCTGTATGTAACATACTGGTCATTGGTCTCATTGTCACCTGCCCTGTAAGTAACGTACTGGTCAGTGGTCTCATCGTCACCTGCCCTGTAAGTAACGTACTGGTCAGTGGTCTCACAGTCACCTGCCCTGTATGCAACATACTGATTGGTGAAGTAATCTGCCCTGTATGTAACGTACTGGTCAGTGGTCGCACCATCACCTGCCCTGTATGTAACATACTGGTCAGTGGTCTCACCGTCACCTGCCCTGAATGTAACGTACTGGTCAGTGGTCTCATCGTCACCTGCCCTGTAAGTAACGTACTGGTCAGTGGTCTCACAGTCACCTGCCCTGTATGCAACATACTGATTGGTGAAGTAATCTGCCCTGTATGTAACGTACTGGTCAGTGGTCGCACCATCACCTGCCCTCTATGTAACATACTGGTCAGTGGTCTCACCGTCACCTGCCCTGAATGTAACGTACTGGTCAGTGGTCTCACCGTCATCTGCCCTGAATGTAACGTACTGGTCAGCGGTCTCACCATCATCTGCCATGTATGTAACGTACTTGTCAGTGGTCTTACCCTCATCTGGCCTGTATTTAACGTACTGGTCAGTGGTCTCACCGTCATCTGCATTGTATGTAATGTACTAGTCAGTGGTCTCATCTTCATCTGCCCTGTGTGTAACGTACTGGTCAGTGGTCTCACCGTCACTTGCCCTGTATCTAAGGTACTGGTCAATGGTCTGATGTTACTTGTCCCGTATGTAACGTACTGGTCAGTGGTCTCACCCTCATCTGCCCTGTGTGTAACGTACTGGTCAGTGGTCTCACCGTCACTTGCCCTGTATGTAAGGTACTGGTCAATGGTCTGATGTTACTTGTCCCGTATGTAACATACTGGTCATTGGTCTCATCGTCACCTGCCCTGCATGTAACGTACTGGTCAGTGGTCTCACCATCACCTGCCCTGTATGCAATGTACAGACCGGTGGTCGCTATCATCTCTGTATGTAACTTAATAGGCATAGAATCTATACCTCTGTCATAGTGAGTGAGAATATGTGCAATAAAAAGCCACATTTACATAAGCACGCACTCACCTTATCTAGCTGCCCCCCGCGGCCATATTTCTCCTCAGCAAAGACAAGGTCTGTGTCTGAGACATCGTGGGTTAAAAGGTAAAGAACTTTGGACTGAAAGAAGTCTGGGTCGTCTGTCTCAAAGTACTGCAGAGGAAATCACAAAGCGCTTGAGAGAGCATCACACAGTTTTGGGGGGGGAAAAAAAAAAAGGATTTTTGTCATACCTGTAAAATCTATTTTTCTGAAGCCATGGTGGTACATGGGCACATTGGGGTATCCTTCTGGTCTCAGACCGGACACCAAGGAGTTAACTTCTTGTGTGCAGCCATTATCAGCCAATAGTGGTACAATGGGAACATTGGGACTGCCCAAAGCAGTCCTGTTATGGGCGGGAACGCTCCTGAGCTGCACTGAGAACACAACGCCCATAAGCCGTATCGGCAGAGGCGAAAGTGTGAAAACAGCAAAATGTAATGAAGGTATTTGCACTGGACCACGTAGCTGCCAGACACAACTGCTCTGCGGAGGCTCCCCGATGAAGGTCCAATGGATCTAGTAGAGTGAGCCTTGATGGACATGGGAACCAGCTTCCAAGATAGCAGGGCGCATAGGGGTCTCAATCCAGCGGGCAATCGATTGCTTTGAAGCCAGCCAACCTCTCTTACGTTCATCATAAAGGACAAACAATGAGTCTGTTTTATGGAAAGGTTGTGCGGTCCACATAGGTACCCAAGGCAAGAACAACATCCAAGGTGGCAAAAACATCACTGTCAGCAGAAGAACTTCCTGGCCAAAATGCCAGCACTACTATCTCCTGGTTGATATGGAACACGGAGACAACCTCCAGAAGAAAGTCCAGACATGTGCGCAGAACAGTGCGGTTAGGATGAAAAAATAAATAAGGAACCTGATGGGATAATGCTCCCAAATCAGAGACGCGATGTGCGGAAGCAATAACCAATAGAAACACTCCTTTCCACATTAGCCAAGTGAGATCAACCTGAGACAAAGGCTCAAAACGGAGCCTTAGATAACACCTTGGGAAACAACGTCAAGTGCCAAGGATGAACTGGTGTAACAAAGGGGCTGCAGGTGCAGAGCTCCCTGCAAAAAAGTATGAACTGCTGAAAACCGGGCCACTCGCCTTTGGAAAAACACAGAGGGCCAAAACTTTAACTTTTAACGAGGCCAGTCTGGACAAACGGTAATGGACCACACGCAATGGTATATACACAGTCTGGAAGGTTTCCTCACAGAAACCATAGTACGTGTAACAGAGTCCGAAAATCCCAGGCCGTCAAAGCTAGTCGTGGGAGGTCGGGATGAAGACAATGACCTTGAGTAAGAAGGTCCGGCCTCAAAGGAAGCTGCCACAATGGAGCAATCGACAGTCTGAGCAGGTATGCATACCAAGGACGTTTGGGCCAAAATGGGGCAATGAGAATTTTCCAAGCTCTTTCCATGCGCAGTTTGCACAGAACCCTGTGAAGGAGAGGCATCGGAGGGAACAGGTACACCATCGAAATGTTCCAGGAGACTGACAGGGCATCTATGGGAAATGCCCCGGGATCTCTGGTGCGTGCTCTGTAGCAAGGGAGTTTGCAGTTGTGACGCGACGCAAACAGATTTATTTAGGGGCGTCCCCAGCGACGAGTCAAGAGACAAAACACCTCAGGATGGAGAGCCCACTCCCCCAAGTGGAAGTCCTGCCGGCTGAGGAAGTCGGCTTCCCAATTCAACAGACCTGGTATGTAAACAGCTGAGAGCTGGTAGGTGCTTCTCTGCCCAAAGAAGAATGTTCGTCACCTCGACCATGGCCCATCTGCTGCGGTGCCCCTCTGGTGGTTGATGTAAGCCACCGCCGTGCCGTTATTGGACTGGATTTATACCGACTGGAACGGGACGTGTGTGACAGATAGACTGCTCAGAGTTCCAACACGTTTATGAAAAGGCGTTGCTCCTGAGGAGTCCAACGACCATGACATGAGATGTTCTTGACCACAGCACTTCAACCTCAGTGAATGGCGTCGGTCGTAACTATGACCCAATACAGGATCAGGAAGGGTCGACCTACGTCCAGGTTGGATGACTGGGGCCAATAAAGAAGTGACAGGCACGTGTCCCTGGAGAGCGTGATCGTCTATGATTCCATGTCTGAAGGAGCTCCAATTGGAGAGGCCTGGATTGAAACTGCACATACTCTACCATCTGGAAGCAAGACACCAGATGATGTGACAGGAACTTCTGCACCAAGGCCTGGATGGACTTTTTCTTGTCCTGGGGCAGGTAAACCCATTGTGATGTGGTATCCAATAGGGCTCCCAGGTGAATCCTGTACTGAAAGGGGACCAGACTGGACTTGCGCCAGTTGATCAGTCATCCATGGTCTTTCAAAATTTGTATGGTCAGACTGACATGTTCCTAAAGCCTGGCCTGAGTATCCTATCAATTGAAGATCGTCCAGATAGGGTAGGATGCAAACTCCCTGCAGCTGCAGGTGAACCATCATCACAGCCATCATCTTCATGAACACATGTGGTGAGGTCGAAGGGAAAAGCTCGGAACTGGAAATGATCTCTTTGAACAGCAAACCTGAGGAATTTTTGATGGTCCTCCCGAATGGCAATATGTAAGTATGCATCTTGGACATCCAAGGAGGCCATATAGCCGCCCTTTTCGAGGGCCTGGAGAATGGAGAGCCTCTACAGCCTTCTTTGATTTGCCATCCACACGCCACAATTGGAGCCATCAGGTGCACCGGGCCACCATTGAGGAAGCTGAAGTCTTTGACGCAAAGGGTTTAGCATCCAGAGCAGCCTCACCAAGCTAAGTATTAGCTTCATGGATATTATCCAGTAGGGACATAAAATCCGAATGTTTTGTACCAGCCTGCAGCCCAACAGCTAAGGCATCAATCCAACTAGACATGGCCAACGAGACCCATGCTGAAGTAAATGCTGGGCGTATAACCACTTCTGAATTTGAATAGATAGATTTAAGATATTGTTCTAACTTTCTATCTGTGGGTCCCTTCAGGGATTGGACATCCGGGATAGGGAGGGTAGCGGCCTTAACCAGTCGTGCAACATGCGCATCGTCTGGTGGTGGGTTTTTTCAAGTTTCTCTCTTCCACTGCAAATGGGTAGAATGAAGAACACCACTGAGTTAAGAGAAACTTTTTATTCGGATGTTTCAAGGCCTCCCTAAACAACTTCTCCAGCTGTGGGGAGGGAGGGAAGACAGACAGGTCCTTTTCCTTTAGTTTGAAAGAGGGGCCGGTGCCTTTGGCTGAAGGCCTGCTTCAGCAATGTGAAGTACATCTCTAACCGCCCTTACCAACGCCTCCACCCTGGCCAGTGACATATAATCCTCAGAGTCTGAATCAGACATGTCCTGCTCTGCTTCCGAAAAATCCTCAGATTGTAAGTCTGGAAGGGCCTACAGATTTCTGCAGGGATGTAGGTAGGGAAGGTGGAGGGTTAGGTTGTGACACAGCTACCAGGGGTGCTCTAGACGCTGCTAACTGGGAAGCCCGTTTGTGTATGGCCATGGAAAGGGAGGTAGCCCATTCCGGCTCTGCAGTCCCGGGACCTTCAGTAGCAGCTAGTGACGGGGGAGCCGCAGCGCAGCGATTGCACAGCCCTAAATAAAAGTTCAAATCAGGGGCAAATGCCCTGCTCCTTATAAAAACACGTGCCCTTTCCTATGCACCAAGGAAGAGAGGCCTCTCCCCTGCACACAAGAAGTTAACTCCCCGGTGCCCGGTCTGAGACAAGAAGGATACCCCAATATTCCCAGTGTACCACCATGGCTTCAGAATAAAGGGACTGGAGGAGGGAGAGACGAGAGAAACAGAATGAAAGAGGGGGGTATAGAACAGGAGAAAGAAAATGAGAGAGAGAAAGAGAGAGAGAGAGAGAGAGAGAGAGAGAGAGACAGGGAGAGAGACAGAGAGAGAGAGAGAGAGAGAGAGAGAGAGAGACAGACAGACACACACACACAAGAAAGGTAGGTTCAGAACTGGAGAAAGAGTAGGGGGGGTACAGGACAGGAGAGAGAGCGGGGGTACAGAACAAGAGAAAGAGAGAGGGGGGGTACAGAACAGGAGAGAGGGATACAGGACAGAAAAGAGGGCTACAGGAGAGAGTGCAGGGCAGGAGAGAAAAGGGGGTATAGGGCAGGAGAGAGAGGGTACAGAATGAGGAAAAAGATGAATGTTGGAGAGGGTAGAAGGGAATATTAGGCAATGGATACAGGTCTGACAATGCTTTGTACAGCTAAGGCTTAGAGCTACAGAAGACACTGGTACTGCTGCAAATGATTATATCCCCGCTAGAGAGGAAGGCTGCCAGCAGTAATAAGGAAAGTGGATCACTGCACCCTAACCACACGTAGTGCTGACAACGGCAGGAAGAGGAGACACACAGTGATAACTGGCCACACTCCTCCTTCTAGAACAAGCAAAACAAAACAGACTAGATTATTGCACCATGATGTGGCAGACTTTTGGCATGATTCAGCTTTGATTGCAAAGCAAACAAGGATGCAAATGGGAAAAACCATGCTGCATTGCAGGCGGGGCAGATGTAATGTGCAGAGAGACAGATTGTTTCCGTGCAGGGTAAATACTGGATACTTTTTAGATTTCAGTTTGAAAACACCTCACCCAAATCTAACTCTCTCTGCACAATATACATCTGCCCCACCTGCAGCGCAGTGCCGTTTTGCTTTGCTAACCAAGCTGAATCAGGACCTTTGGTGCCTATGTTGCTACAAGAGATAAGGGCCATCTATTGACAAAATAGATGGCCCTTATCCCTTACCACGATTTTCGGCTCTTAGGGTACCTTATAGTGCATGCGAAGTCCAATGATCTGCGCCAGAAAGGAGCGGGTGAACCGGGCTCTCACCAGCTGCTCATAACCACCTCCCTGGGAAGATTCAAACAGACACTTGCCCACCACCCGGCCCGCAAACTCATACAGCCTCAGTCGTAACCCGGCCGGGCGGCTGGGGTTAGGGTGCACCTATATAAGAAGGTACATTATGAGTAGGACAATCATTTGGAGAAAGAGCATGTGACATACTGGGAGACCATAATATTAATATTTTTCAGTAAATGCTGGTTTATTTCTGGCTGTTGAAATAAATATAATTACTTTAGATAGAATTGCTGCCTGAAATCAGCAGCTCACAGAGGCAAACATAAAAAAGATCTCTGTAATCCGCATCATTTCAATGGTTTCATAGTTTATAGCAACAGTGCTGTCATTCATCCATGTGTTTCTGAGTTTTAATCTGCCAATTTCAGGCTAAAGTCCTAAACTTCTTTTGTTTGTAAGGCAGTTATCGTGTAAAGGAAACTTTTCTGTTCTTTACTCTTCCTTTGAAAGACATAAAAGACAGGGACTGTATGGTGTAATGGGGTAATTGGGAAAGTGGATGGGGAACGGGAATACTCACTCACCAGGCCCTGGTTGGAGTCGCTGAAACGAGTGAAGAGTTTGTTGCTTGTGTCAAACAAAACTTTACAGATCAGTTCAAACCATTCTCTGCGTGGCCCACCCCAGTCCAGAGCTGCAAACAGGAACAACAGCTGAGATCAAAGTGCATGTGGACTGTAACAGACACTGCGACGCATACAAGTGCAGGCCGGCGGCAGCAGACACTGCAACGCGTATGGGTGCAGGCCAACGGCAGCAGACACTGCGACATGTACGCATAAAGGCCGACGGCAGCAGACACTGCGACATGTACGGGTGCAGGCCAACAGCAGCAGACACTGCAACGCATACGGGTGCAGCCCAACGGCAGCAGACACTGCGACGCGTACGGGTGCAGGCCAACAGCAGCAGACACTGCAACGCATACGGGTGCAGCCCAACGGCAGCAGACACTGTGACGCGTACGGGTGCAGGCTGACGGCAGCAGACACTGCAACGCGTACGGGTGCAGGCCGATAGCAGCAGACACTGCAACGCGTACGGGTGCAGCCCAACGGCAGCAGACACTGCAATGCGTAGGGGTGCAGGCTGATGGCAGCAGACACTGCGACGCGTATGGGCACAGGCCGACGGCAGCAGACACTGCGACGCGTAATAGTCCAGGCCGACAGCAGCAGACATTGTGACGTATACGAGTAGAGGCCGACGGCAGCAGACACTGAGACACGTATGGGTGCAGGCCGACGACAGCAGACATTGCGACGCGTACGAGTGGAGGCCGATGGCAGCACGCACTGTTATCCAGCATGAAAATAACCACGGTACAGTAGCAAAGTCAGGAGGGGACCCAGGATCCTTATTATAACGGGAAAATACAACCTAAGCTCTGCTCTGTATATTATACTTAGAAAAGAGAAGTAGGAAGAAAGAGAGAAGTGAAAGGGACTAGGAAGGAGGGGGGTATGAAAAAAGCCAATGAAAGGAAATTCGATGTATAATCCGGCAACCCCAGAGGCTTAATTGTTTAGAAGAGAAAGGTGACTGGATGTGAGTGCCGATTATGGCAGCACTCACCTTCTTCATCTTGGAAAATCACTTCAAAGTTCTTGCTCCAGTCCGAGGCAGAAAAGTTCCTTGTTGCTCTTACTGACTGTAAGGAAAAAGGAAATAATGGAATGAATTCAATGACTGAAGAATAGAGAAGCAAGAGCCTCTCAGATAAGGAAGATGCAGATCCCTGTATTAGTCACAGGGAACCGGTAGATCCCCTGTGTCAACTAGGGGGAACCGGCCATCCCCTGCTATCGGTTACAGGGCACCGGCCATACCCTGCTATCGGTTACAGGAAACCGGCCATCCCCTGCTATCGGTTACAGGAAACCGGCCATCCCGTAATCAGTTACAGGGAACCGGCCATCCCCTGTTATCCGTTACAGGGAACCGGCCATCCCCTGTTATCCATTACAGGGAACCGGCCATCCCGTTATTGGTTACAGGGAACCGGCCATCCCCTGTTATCCGTTACAGGGAACCGGCCATCCCGTTATTGGTTACAGGGAACCGGCCATCCCCTGTTATCCGTTACAGGGAACCGGCCATCCCCTGTTATCCGTTACAGGGAACCGGCCATCCCCTGTTATCCGTTACAGGGAACCGGCCATCCCCTGTTATCCGTTACAGGGAACCGGCCATCCCCTGTTATTGGTTACAGGGAACCAGCCATCCTCTGTATTAAATACATGGAACTGGAAGATACTCTTCACTTCAATGACCACACATGTGGCGGCCATTCAGTAGTGACTTGCTGGGGTCCTGTAATAATTTTTATTGTATGATGGGGTCCCAGAGCAAAATAGTTTGAGCATCCCTGATTTAAGATAAATCTGTGGATACAAATCTATTAATGTAAGGATGTGGATTGTGGGTAATTTTCCAGAAAACAAGTGCATTGCACACTGTACGGATTGCTCGCAGTCAAGAAAACAGCAAGAAAGCAGCGACCATTACGGTGTAAGACAACGCTGGCTTGGTTCCTACTCACACTCTCCAGTAGTGAGTGTCTGCTCACTCTCAGGGTTATTTTGCTACGGTTTTTCTTGCAATGAATGAGTTTCAGTTCCTTCTGGAAGAACGTGACTTTGTCCTGGAACATCTCAGAACCACCTAGAACAGAAAGAAATGGTGACGCTGGTCAGATGTGATAATCACGCTGTACCATACTTAAAATTCATGCGCACCTCCCAATCAGTCCAGACTGTTCTACAATCTGGTCATTATTCCTGATCTCATGTACGATGGCACACACTATGGAGACTGGCGTCTTCAAGGTGTAATCACCTTGCCACCTGATTCCTATGGCGACACCTCTAGAATTGGGAGATACCGGTTATGCCGTACAGATGTAACGCCTATACGTACATGACATATACTCTTACCAATATTCAGGTGTAGGAAACGGGTAAACGTTGCAGCCATAATGTTTCGGTCCTTGCAGCTGATCTCTATAGGGGGCTGCAGCCCATCATCTACCTGTAAGGAGAGCAGCCCATGCAGGGGGTCCGGGGGGAGGTACAGGAACTGCAGGAAACATTGGAGATACAATTACAGATAGAAGAGACTGCGCATACCCGAAACACTGAGAATAAGTGCAGTTGACAGTGGGTAGGCCAGACAGGCAGCAAAGTATATAGACAGGTAAGAGAGTGCAGAAGATAGGACAGGGGCAGTCAGCACAGTGGAAGTACAGAGGATGGGACAGGCAGGCAGCAAGGTTAGAGTGTAGAAGAGAAGACAGGCAGGCAGCACAAGGGAAGTATAGAGTGTAGAAGATACTGTAAGACAGGCAGGCAGCACAAGGGAAGTATAGAGTGCAGAGGATAGGATAGGCAGGCAGCACGGGTGAATTATAGAGTGCACAGGATAAGACAGGCAGGCAGCATGGGGGAAGTATAGAGTGCAGAGGATAAGACATGCAGGCAGCATGGGGGAAGCATAGAGTGTAGAAAGATAAATAGACATGGGGATGCATAAAAGTGCAGAGGATAGGGCTGAGGGGATGTGGTCATTTGGTCTACAGCATGATGGTCAACAGTCATTAGGTCGACACCATTAGGTCGACCTGGGAAAAGGTCGACATGGGTCTAGGTCGAAATGGGAAAAAGTCGACAAGGTCTTTGGTTTGACAGGTCATTAGTTCGACAGTGTCTAGTTCGACAGTCGAAATGGGTTTTTTCACTGATTTTTGAGCCGACATGTGCTGACAGGCGGTATTTCATGCCCTACCATCCACTAGGGCGTGGTGGGATAATAAAATAGTGTGCCGAGCATAGCGAGGCACCGTGCCCGAAGCATCGTAAGCGCAGCGAGCGATGCACTTTAAACTGTGTCCATGTCGACCGTGTTGACATTCGGGTCAAAAAAACAGTGAAAAAGCCCATGTCGACCTTTTGACTGTCGAACTAATGTCCTTTCGACCCTTTCCCATGTCGACCTAATGACTGTCGACCATCATGCTGTAGACCAAATGATCCCAACCCGAGCTGAGGTGTAGTCTGCGGTGGGCATAATACAGGAAGAACGGACTGGAAGATAAGGAACGCGAGGACAGACTAGAGCTCACCTTGGTCCCAGGACACACTCGGAAAGTAAAGAGACGCCAAGGAATTATCCGCAAGTAAAACTCTTTTACTGACAGTTGCTGCAATAGAAATGAAAGGGATCAGGATACCAGACTAAGCAGCCACTCCCATCAATACAACACGTGACTCACCTTAGGGGAGATGTAGAAATAGACCTTTTTAGGTTTCTTCATCCTCTCTGGCACAATCCCACTAAGTGAGGAGCAGCCGCTCTCCTCTTTCTGGGTGGGGGACGAGGGACTCTGCTGTCCAGAGACATTTGGTGGACTTGACGGAGGGTAGAGGTAGCCCTCGAAGAACACTCCCACTCCAGATCGCGACACGTTATTATCCACAGCCGCCTTCTCCGCATCTAGAGACAGAGAGTGACGGCTCATGTGGATGGAGAGCGCATAAGAACACTCACAGGCTGCCGACTAACCCTGGCTGTGATGACGGGGAAAACAGGGAAGAGTTCAGGCCCAATGCCCTCATTCTGGTTTAATCGGACTGGGCCAAATTCATTCCCGTTCCAATGTTTGGGGCTCCGCACATGGGAATGGTATATTATGCGCATTTGCAGCTCCCTTTTGCAAACAACTTTGTAGACTTGCATAGTCATGGAGCAACGATCAGGACGGACCACGGTGGGGACTGGGGTTGCCCATCGGAACGTTCAACATTTTCTGGGCGTGCCGGGGGACGCTGCCCTGTCTTCGTCCCAGCTGCCGCAAATAAAAGTCAGTTTCCACAAACTTATTAGGCAGGAGAAGTCATTCGATGGTTGGTGACATCGAATGATTTCTCCTGCTGCGGAGACATGTAGGGGGATGTGTTTTTGTTACACATCCCCCTCACATCCCCCTGTGGCTGGGGGGCAGGCGCTCAGTAAATTGAAATTCTCAGAGCTTACAGAGCCAACCAGATTCACCTTGAGATGTTATCTGTAGTATAGTAAGGGGTGGAATCTCTGTATTATAGACATCTATGGAAAGATACATGAGGGGAAGATCCTCACCACTCAGAACAATGATATTGAAGTGCCCGTTGCCAACAGGCTGCCCCTGGTAACGTAGGGTGGCCTGGAAACATCCCGTCTGGAGTAGAGTGAGGTGCAGCAGTACCCGGTTCTGTTTCCCATTACAGACAGTTGTCTGGCAGCAGCCGTCAGCCATACCCACAACGCCAAGCTAGCGGGAGATAGGGAGGACAATGGAAATGACCAACACAGCCATTCATATAGAACACTATGTGCCCTTCCATAGAGTCATCCTGCTCACCTCACTCAGGCTTAATATGTAGCTCTCCAGGCCTCTCACGCTGTCACTAGCCGGGTTGCCGTACTGGTCACGTGGCGCGATCTGCAGCAGATGCTGCTCTCCACAGGTCAGGACCAGAGTAGAAAAGTGTCCGACAATCTGCGTCTTTGCTGGGACAACCACACCTACGAGGAACAAGCGGTGATATCAGGGCCACAGGAAGGAACAAGTGTTCTCTACTCATGTTACACTTCCCCTCTTACCTGGGTGAAAGGCCTTATAATACGGGCTGTTTCCAACATTAAGACCTCCAACGCTGATGCTGATCTGATATCTTCCAGACCTCCGTACTGTGAAGGCAGCTTTTACCACATTCCTCATAGGATCCTGCACAATCTCCAGAGTCACCGGGACTTCAAGCGAAAGCTCGGTGTGGGAGACCCGGATCCGTAGGGCGCCGGTCCCCATGACTGGGAACGGGTGTCCATTCCTGTAAAACAACTGGGAAGCAGCAGCATAAGACAGCAGGAAAGACCGGGACAGCAGAGATGGTTGGACAGAGAACTGAGCACTGACCGCCAAAGAAGACCAGGTGAGAGAAGAATGCAGAAGAATAGGATGGAACACACGACGCAGGTTTCAGTTTACTTACAAGCACTCGAAATCCCATGGACTGTCCCACCTCGCAGGGCTCGTTCCAGTCCCATGACACCTGGCAAGAGCGGGGCTCCAGGTATTTCCCCCGCACATAGTTATATATGGTACGCTCCGAGCCACGTTCCCGTCCGTCATGGTGCCAGAAGGTAAGGACTCTGGAACTTAGTTCAAACAGGAACTTAATGGTGATCAAAAGCACGCACATCAAGCCCGTGACGCTGCCTGTGGGGGACACAAACAACAGATGGACACTGGTGAGACTCTGGTCACAATAAAGAGTCCTATGCGGGTGGAAGGAGAACATCAGGATCCACCTGCATGTATACAAAGGAATATAAGTGGAAAGTAGGTCATTTGTGATTGGGTGGTGTGTCATGGAGCTAATGATCTGATGAATAATGTCCCTGTCATGAACAGATCATGGCGTCCCGGTTGCTTGCAGTGTGTTAGTTTTACAGTACATATGAACTAGTTTGTAATAGACAGGTCTTATTATTCTTACGGGTATGGGTAATTGGGCCAACAGCACTAACGTCGACACACATTGAGTCCACACCTGAAAAGGTCAACATGTGCTTAGGTCGACACAAGCATTAGGTCAACATGGGCAAGGTCGACAGTAAAAAGGTCGACATGGGGTTTTCACTTTATCTCGAATGTAGACACAGTCGACATGAACACCATATCGGTGCACCGATGCGCTCACCATGCTTTAACGCTCGGCACCATGTTTTATTCTCCCAACACCCCCTAGTGGATGGTAGGGCATGAAATACCACATGTCGGCTCAAAAGAAAAAGTGAAAAACCCCATGTTGACCTTTTGACTGTTGACCTTGCCATGCCCTTAGTGGTGTCAACCTCACAACCGTATATCATTCTTACGCAGCAGGTCACACAGGACGACTGATTTTTGCGAAGGAGTCCCGCAGTCCAGCACTCAGTGTTCTCAATGTACCTGCAAGAGACTGTCCCCCCTGGACCACCCGCTGTCCAGCACCTGAGCCGTAACCAAGGCACAGGATTCCGACGTCGGAGTGACGACCATCGGAATCCCAACTGTTGGAGAGTTGCACCATACCAGGCCATAGATAGCTCATGAAACAGGACCGATTCCCAGAGTGTGAGTCACAAATATTGCAGGGTTACACAGTTCTGCAAGGATGGGAAATACCTATGTGTGGAAGAACAGCACAATGGAGAGCAGCGTATTGTGCCCTCAGTGCCTGGGACTCATCATGATTACTCACCAATGATGTACAACATCAGTGCGCAGAATGAAAGGTGACTTCTTCATAGCATCTCCACCTCGACATGTCTCGGAAAAAGAGACCTACATAAAGATAGACAATCATTAGAAGATGCATTCCCAACCTCTACTGTGATGCCTATGTTCCCATTCCCCAGAACACCCACTCGGCCCTTCCCAACAACCCCACCACCACTAGTCACCCCATTATCTGCCTCCCTTCTCCCCCTCCCTAACACCCACTCCCCCATCCCCTGTTCTCCTTTTCCTCCTCACAGGCACCCACCCCCCCATCCCCTGCTCCCCTTCTCCTCCTCCCCAGCAACCACTCCCCCGTGCCCTGCTTCCCTTCTCCTCCTTCTTAGCACCCACTCCATCCCATACCCTGCTCCCATTCTCCTCCTCCCGGCCACCCACTCCCCCATCCCCTGCTTCCCTCCCAAACACCCACTTCCCCATCCCCCCGCTCCCCTTTTCCTCCACTTCCCAACACCCACTCCCCCATCCCCTGCATCCCTTCTCCCCCTCCCTAACACCCACTCCCCCATCCCTTGCTCCCCTTCTCCTCCTCCCCAGCAACCACTCCCCCATCCCCTGCTTCTCTTCTCCTTAGCACCCACTCCACCCCATTCCCTGCTCCCCTTCTCCTCCTCCCCAGCACCCACTCCCCCATCCACTGCTTCCCTTCTCCCCCCTCCCTAACACCCACTCCCCCATCCCGTTCTCCTTTTCCTCCTCACCAGCACCCACTCCCCCATCCCCTGCTCCTTCTCCTCCTCCCCAGCAACTAGTCCCCCATCCCCTGCTTCCCTTCTCCTCCTCCTTAGCACCTCCTCCACCCCATACCCTGCTCCCCTTCTCATCCTCCCCAGCACCCACTCCCCATCCCCTGTTTCCCTTCTCCCCCTCCCTAACACCCACTCCCCCATCCCCTGGTCTCCTTTTCCTCCTCACCAGCACCCACTCCCCCATCCCCTGCTTCCCTTCTCCTCTTCCCCAACACCCACTGCCCCATTCCATGCTCCCCACCTCCTCCTTAGCACCCACTCCACCCGATCACCTGCTCACGTTCTCCTCCTCCCCAGCACCCACTCCCCATCACCTATTTCCCTTCTCCCTCTCCCCAACACCCACTCCCCCATCTCCTGATCCCCTTCTCCTCCTCCCCAGCTCCCACTTCCCCATCCCCTGCTCCCCTTCTCCTCCTCCCCAGCACCCACTCCCACTTCCCCATCCCCTGCAGCTCCCATTCCCCCATACCCTGCTTCTCTTCTCCTCCCCAGCACCCACTCCCCTTATCATCTGCTTTCCTTTTCCTCCTCCCCAGCACCCACTCCCCCATCACCTGCTTCCCTTCTCCCCCTCCCCCAACTCCTTCTCCCCAGCTCACACTTCCCCATCCCCTGCTCGCCTTCTCCTCCTCCTCCTCCCCAGTACCCACTCCCCCCCATGGGTGTGGGTTGTTGGATTTACACCAACTAGGTCAATAAGCATTGGGTCAACACCACTAGGTCGACAGGTAGCAAGGTCGACATGAAATTAGGTCAACACAAGCAAGGTCGACAGTCAAAAGGTCGACATGGGGTTTTTCACAGTTTTTTTTACCAGAATGACAACACAGTCGACATGTACACCGTTTGAACTGCACCGCATCCCCTCGCATCACTCGCCATGCTTCGAGCACAGTGCCTCGCCATGCTTCGAGCACAGTGCCTCGCTATGCTCGGCACACTATTTTATTCTCCCACCACGCCCTAGTGGATTGTAGGGCATGAAATACCGCCTGTCAGCACATGTTGGCTCAAAAAACAGTAAAAAACCCCATGTCAACCTTTTGACCTAGCCCATGTCGACCTAATGACATGTCTACCTAGACCCATGTCGACCCAATGCTTGTCGACCTAACTGGTGTAGACCCAATGACAATATTCCCCCCATCGCCCACTCCCCCATCACCTGCTTCCCTTCTCCCCCTCCCCAGCACCCACTCCCCCATCCCCTTCTTCCCTTCTCCCCCTCCCCAGCACCCACTCCCCCATCCCCTTCTTCCCTTCTCCCCCTCCCCAGCACCCACTCCCCCATCCCCTTCTCCTCCTCCCCAGCACCCACTCCCCTTCATCACCTGCTTCCCTTTTCCTCCTCCCCAATACCCACTCCCCCATCACCTGCTTCACTTATCCTCCCTTCCCTTCTCCAACTCCGCAGCACCCCCTCCCCCATTGCCTGCTTCCCTTCTCCCCCTCCCCAGCTCCACTTCTCCTCCACAGCACCTGCTTCCCTTCTCCTCCTCCCCAGCAGCCACTCCCACCTCATCACCTGTTTCACTTCTCCTTCTCCAGCTCCCCAGTACCCACTCCCCCATTGCCTGCTTCCCTTCTTCCCCTCCCCAGCACCCATCCCCTGTTCCCCTTCTCCTCCTCCCCAGGACCCACTCCCCCCATCACCTTCTTCTCTTCTCATCCTCCCTAGCACCCACTCCCCCTTATTACCTGCTTCCCTTCTCCTCCTCCCCAGCACCCTCTCCCCCTCATCACCTGCTTCACTTCTCCTCCTCCCCTTTTTCAACTCCCCAGCACCCCCTCACCCGCTTACCTTCTCATCATCCACTATTCGCAGCCTCTTACACTTTGGGGATGTCATGCAGGGGTGAAAGGTCACCAGCTCCCTGGTAGTGTCTAGATCCTCCTCTGTTTGTTTGTGTTCCCGATATCACGTGACAGACAGGGAGAGCCGGTTCCGTTGATATGGGCGGTACTTCCGGCACTAGGTGCCAATCTGTCGATGCTATGGTAACCAGCAGGGAGAAGCTCTGTGCTGTGGGAGGTTGGCGATGAAGGTGTGACGTATTAGTCGTGCGACGGAACCCATCGGCAGCATGGTAGGTAGTGGGGTCGGTGTCCGCTCTGACTCCGGGGGAGTCGGTATGTGCTAAGTGCTGCCTGGGAGGCTGATAGGAGAGGCCTGTATATTGGAGCTCCCCTATAATAGGGAGGGATCCCAGCTGTCAGGGTATTGGGGGCCCCTATAATGGGGAGAGATTACAGGTGTCAGGATATTGGGTACACCTACAATGGGGATGGATCGTGTGTGTACATGTGATAGGGAATATAGAGTGTAAGCACCACTGGGACAGGGGCTGATGTGACTGATACGCTCTCTGTAATGTGTGTGTACATGTGATAGAATAGAGTGTAATCACCACTGTGTGCTGAGCGATCTGTGCTTAACTAGATCGCTCAGCACAAAGCTCCCATCACCCGTGTATATGGGGCACTAGGCTGCGGTGTGTCCCTGTAAGGTACATAGGAATTTAACTCTAATCTTTTTCCGATTTACATCTTACCCTCAGCTGCTTTTTGTTTTCAGGGGAAGCAAAAGAAAACTAGGAAATATGCCGTGATGAAAAAGCGGATTAGCCTCAATGATCAGCGCATGTGAGTGGGGTGGTTGCTTGTACCGGGGCTATGAATATACACTATGAATATACATCATATGTCTCCTGCTTATGTTTCTTTTTCTTTAGTAAAGAGAGTGAACGGGCAAAGACTCAGCAGAAGAAGGAGAAAGATCTGAGCGCCATAAAAGAGAGAGAAGTGTAAGTTTTATGGTGTTTAAATAGACAACCCCCCCCCCCCCCCCCTGAGCCGCCATTGGAGAGAATACATAAAGATAGTGGGGAAGGGTTACAGTAAGCCTCATCTAACCAGAACATTAGCCTGTTGTATGATTTAGCGGTTTCTGAAAAGCTGCTGCTTCTGTTGTCCTTTTTTTCTCTTATTGTTCACATTCCTGTTTTTCTTCCATTGTATTTGCTTTATTGTAGACCTGTCCAAACAGTATCCCTCCAGATGTTGTGAAACTACATATCCCAGCAAGCCTTGCCATAGTTTTAGCATTCCCAAATAGCAAAACCGTGGCAAGGCATAATAGGACTTGTAGTTTTATAACAGCAGGAGGGCCATAGTTTGGACATGCCTGCTTTAATGTCCATTTGATGACCAACATGACAGCTGTTCTCCTCTGTTAGTCCCCAGGTTCCATCCTGCCTCTTCTTCCAATATAACACAAATCTGGGTCCCCCTTATTATATCCTGGTGGACACAAACTTCATTAACTTCTCTATCAAAGCCAAGCTGGATATTGTACAGTCCATGATGGATTGTCTCTACGCTAAGTGTAAGTATTCCTTTTGTGTACCTGGTTTGTTCGCTCTGGGATCTCTGTACCTGGTGTCTGATTCTGTTCTTCTTGTAACTTCTGCCAGGCGTTCCATGCATTACTGACTGTGTCATGGCGGAGCTGGAGAAACTGGGACAGAAATACAGAGTAGCTCTCAGGTAAGTGAGAGGTCAGGGCATCTGCTGAAAATGCCGGGGCTAGTATGTTAGGGTCATAAAAGGATGGGTCTGGTTGTCCGATCTTATGAGATTGGAAAAGACATATGTCCCAATGCCGTGAACATGTCTCATGCTTTAATGCCCAAGTCAGGGGTGGATCAGGGAATGTCAATGAGACACCTTTGGGCTCCTTAGAGTTCAGGTTGAACTTGGCTGTTATGAGTTCTTGTGGCTGATCGCTTCCACCACAGTGACGAAACCTATTGGGTCATTCCGTGTGACTCACGTGTCATGTTCATTGTTAGTTTAAATGCACCACATACAAAAATTCAGCTGAAATTCAACATTTTAAAACTGGGACAATAAAAAATGATTTTATTCGTTAAATTGTGTGTGTGACTCATGTTACATTGGAAATGAGGGGACATTCCTGCTCAATTATTTTTAAGTATTTTACAATATGATTGTTATACTATACACTTAAGACCTTAAACTTCTATTTGGCACAAACCAAAAAAAATGAATGTGAACCAAACTATAATTTAAAATTAATTTTCACACATGGCTCCAGTCAGAGTGCTCTGGTACTCACATCGGTAGTATCCTCATGAATTAATCCGTATTGTCCTGTTTATCTTCCTGATTAACTGTGACATTGTATAAAATATTCCAAATTGGGTAAGAAAATTCTGTGACTCACGTTATAGTATATTTTATTGGTTTTCAACAACTTCCATATACAGATGTCACTTACATTTAGCCTCTTTACACATTAAACGGCCCTTCTTCTGACGCCATGCAATGGCGTGACTTTGTAACGGCCTGCGTCTTTTTGTGCGACTTTGCTACAGTAAAATGCATCTTCTACGCAAAATGCTGTCAATAGCGCACACAAGCATTGGTTCTGGGAAAACACTCTAACATACCATTTCATATGCAGATGTAGCTGCGGTCACACACACAGAATGTAAGCATGCCGCACATAATTTTAATCAGCAGAGTCTGCTTGTGCATTTTTGACAGAGAGTCCTGAAGCTAAGTTGCACGCCAGGCATCTTCCGCTGTGTCATATTGAGGCACAATGTATGATGACTTCTATTTTGCTGTCTCAGTACATTGTGATCATTGTCTCTCATAGGATCGCCAAGGACCCAACATTCGAGAGACTGCCATGCACTCACAAGGGAACCTACGCTGATGACTGCCTTGTCCAGAGAGTTACTCAGGTAAGTAACGGGGTAGCGTTAGAACGTGTGTCTGTCTGTAGAGTCTGCCATCATGTTTGTGTATTAGGTTCGGTTGGTAGGTGCTGTATATATAGCTGGGTGGCATCGCACCACTACATTCTATAACTTACATTTTCCATGACCTTTCAATAGCACAAATGCTACATTGTGGCCACGGTGGACCGTGACCTCAAAAGAAGAATCCGAAAGATTCCTGGGGTTCCGATAATGTACATTTCAAACCACAGGTATTAATGACCATGTTTCCACTCTTAGCCAATGTTTCCAAAGTATTTGTTTGTTCTTTTCCAATCTACTGCTATTAGTAATTCTCTTCCAGAGCTAACTGTCCTGTCTCTCCCGTAGGTATAATATTGAGAGGATGCCGGATGACTACGGAGCTCCCCGCTTTTAGGATTCAGGTTCCTCTTACTATGGAGATCAAGGGTTGGATCACTTTCTGCATTGATCTGTGACCGGTCTCTTGTCCCGGCTCCTGCACCCTGGGCAGCACACAGTAATACTGGTTTCATCAAGTGCCTCCACGAGACCCTACAGAGATCAGAGTTGGCCTCATACAGCGTTATGTCTCCTCTTGTTTCTGTTGTATGAGGTTTGGGATCTGGCTCTTCTCACTGTAACTATCCACAGCTGCATCAAGTGCAGGAGTGTTACTGTATGTCCTGCAAATAACTCATAAGGCTGCTGAGCTTTATGTGTTTGGATGACTGTTCCACCAGAAATAAAGTTTCCCATGTATATAAACTTTAAATGGTATTGAATAAAAGTTTTATAGATGTAAATGTAAAATTCTCGCATCAGTCTGTTTCTCAAGGTTGTATTCTTATATTGGGTTTTATTCAGTGTCAGTGGTGACTTTAGAAGGTGCACCTGCCTGTAATCAGCCCTTCATGCACCAGTAACTCTTGCTATAAAGGCAATTCAGAAAAGGTCAAGAGGTTCAGTTGTTGTCCAGACCATATAGTACAATTGGGGAAGATACATGATTTTAGTGAATAGTGGAATTTATTGTTGTTCTCAGACAGGGCGGTTTTGAGATGATCTCATGTTTATGATTATAGAATGTTCGCCTTTAATGTCTGGGGATACAGCAGAAGGCCACATCGGGTCCCACTGCCGTCATCTAAGGACAGGAAACTGAGGTTACAGGGAGCTCCGGTCACCAAAACTGGGCAGATGCAGACTGGACAAATGTTGCCTGGTCTTATGCATCTGTGTTTTTTTTTTTTTTTTTTTTTGTGAAACGCACATTGTTTTTTTTTTTTTTTTTGTGAAACGCACATTGTAGTGTAAGGGGCTGCGCTCAGCATTGCAGGTTCGGGGATGCCAGCGTTCAGCAATGAGGATGGCAAACATAAGTATGCAGGGTGAGTTACGGTTACTGGTGAAGGCAGGGTTAGATGTGTGCATTAGGGCAGGACTAAAGGTTAGGGCCTAAGGGAGGGGATGGTTAGGGTTAGGCTGTGGGCGGGGGGGGGACCGCTGTTGGGATTCCCTCCATTGGGATGCTGGCCTCTGTATTTTGCTGGCTGGACTGGACACCCTCACTGACGGTCTTATGTCATGTATCCTGGTGTGAGTATGAATCTAGAAAGAGATAGGGTTTTTTGGGGGTGAATCGCACAAGACTTAATTATTGAAATATGATATATAAGATTAGGCCCCCTGTGAGTATTGGTATTGTTGGATATCCAATAGGGATGCAGGGGTGTGCAACCACGGACAATAATTAGGTAGAATATGGTTTGAGAGAGGGTAGGGATTGTCACAGGTGTGGTGCACCAAAGGGGAAATTAATTAGACTCATAAAATATACCTTTTATTGGGTTCATTTTAAAAAACTGCGAAATATACAAACTAACATAAAACATTAAACAGTGAATACAGTGGTTTAAAAGATGCACGTGCGGTGCTGACATGCAGTACCTCCTATTGGATTGATCACCTCCTATTAACACCTCTTGTATTGTCGACCCTTCAGCGTATCTGATAGCTCAAATTGGCATATGTCACAGAAAACGGCGGGTGGGTTTATAGAGGTTGTGGTAATGGGTGATCCTTTGTCTGTGCCTATCCGTGTCTGAGGGGTTGCTGTGTGTTCAGGTATCCCTCAGTATAAGTCAGTATTCCAATATTTTATAATAGTGGACAGATATTGGATAAGGGATTGGTATTCCTCTTTCTTGTGCAGTATGGGTTGATACAATTTCTGAATCTCCTGGTGTGTATGGATTTATCCCAGGTAGAGTATAGTGCGCAGAATGGGTGCGATCTGATTTTTTATTTTTTATTATTGGGGGGATAATATCCCCGTAGGGTCCCTCTTTGTATATACCTTCAGATTCGTTGGATTTTGCACTATCTCGTTTTTGCATATATGTTCCGTGCAGTTTGGGCTTATGTTAAGGGGGGGGGGAGGAATATCTCTCGTGAATCCCCTTTTCCCCAAAAAAAAAACTACAAGTATATTTTAGTGGGGTGTAATGTCCCAGTCGGGTCCCCTCTTTAACGAGATTTACAGGTTTACTGTTTTTATTATTCGATGTCTGAGACTCTAAGCAAGCAACTGCAAGTATGTTTTAGTATCAGGGGGGTGTAATGTCCCAGTCGGGTCCCCTCTTTAACAAGATTTTACAGGTTTGCTTGTTATTGTTATTTAATGTCTGAGACTCTGCGCTCGTATCTGCGTGATTCCCAAATCTCCTAGTGTGTATGAGTTTATCTCATATAGAATATCAGTGCAGGAAATACGTGCGATCTGAGGTTGAGCTTGGGGGGATAATGTCCCTGTAGGGTCCCTTTTCATATACGGTTCTCAGGTTAATTTTTTAGCACTGTATTTTAGTACATGCAATCCAGTTTTATATCAGGGGGAGGAAATATCCCTAGTGGGTCCCCTTTTCCCTCTTAAGCGAGATATTGGTGGTAAATATCACATGCACCATAGACATGTTTGAACCCTCATACACACTGGTCGATATCTGGTGTGCAAGTTGTGCTGTCTTTTTGTTATATAGACACCGCTCGTGCAGCGTCTTTCAATTTACTAGAGGGGAAGATTGTCCCAATCGGGTCTCCTCTAATTTATTGCACATAAGTCTGAGCGCTTATTACACAGTGTCATGTGTAGTCTTATTGTAACTGAATGGTTTTATTTAGGGGGGAGAAATATCCCAAGAAAAGGGTCCCCTTTTGATAAGCGCTAGTTTTAGCGGTATTTGGGGAAAGTGTTCCCCTGTTAATCTGCTCGTATAAACTGTAGCGTAGAGTCTACATACACATATAAATACACATTTATCCAATTATCTGTACTATAGATTGCCCTGAGGAAGATCTGCGAAGCGTACGCCGGCCAACTCAGCCGTGCGGTCGCTGCAGATGCATACCTCCTTCTGTGCCTTAAACACGGTCCTTTTCAGGACCTCTCCATCATTATCACTCCGTGTCTGTTAAATACTAGTCCTTGTTAGGACTCTAATGTTTAATGCTGTTATTGTGTTGCCCTACCACATGCATCCAACGTATTGGAAAGCATAATTATCTGAGGGACTCCGTTGAGCACCCGCAGTAATTACCAAGGTCTGGCTCCCTATAGCAGACGGCAGACCCCACTGCCAACGAACAGTGAATGTTCAAGGGTTATAAATGAGCAACTATGTATATATTCATTGTCAAACATTTGCTGCACTATCTGGAGCCCACTACTAAGTGTTAAACCAACTGCCGGTTCTATGAGCCCAGAGACTGCTGAAATTTATTGAATAAATCATATCAATTTATTGCGCAGTGTGTATCTGACCCATGACCATATGTGCAACACTTAGGAATCTATAGTACAGATAATTGGATAAATGTGTATTTATATGTGTATGTAGACTCTACGCTACAGTTTATACGAGCAGATTAACAGGGGAACACTTTCCCCAAATACCGCTAAAACTAGCGCTTATCAAAAGGGGACCCTTTTCTTGGGATATTTCTCCCCCCTAAATAAAACCATTCAGTTACAATAAGACTACACATGACACTGTGTAATAAGCGCTCAGACTTATGTGCAATAAATTAGAGGAGACCCGATTGGGACAATCTTCCCCTCTAGTAAATTGAAAGACGCTGCACGAGCGGTGTCTATATAACAAAAAGACAGCACAACTTTCACACCAGATATCGACCAGTGTGTATGAGGGTTCAAACATGTCTATGGTGCATGTGATATTTACCACCAATATCTCGCTTAAGAGGGAAAAGGGGACCCACTAGGGATATTTCCTCCCCCTGATATAAAACTGGATTGCATGTACTAAAATACAGTGCTAAAAAATTAACCTGAGAACCGTATATGAAAAGGGACCCTACAGGGACATTATCCCCCCAAGCTCAACCTCAGATCGCACGTATTTCCTGCACTGATATTCTATATGAGATAAACTCATACACACTAGGAGATTTGGGAATCACGCAGATACGAGCGCAGAGTCTCAGACATTAAATAACAATAACAAGCAAACCTGTAAAATCTTGTTAAAGAGGGGACCCGACTGGGACATTACACCCCCCTGATACTAAAACATACTTGCAGTTGCTTGCTTAGAGTCTCAGACATCGAATAATAAAAACAGTAAACCTGTAAATCTCGTTAAAGAGGGGACCCGACTGGGACATTACACCCCACTAAAATATACTTGTAGTTTTTTTTGGGGGAAAAGGGGATTCACGAGAGATATTCCTCCCCCCCCCCCCCCTTAACATAAGCCCAAACTGCACGGAACATATATGCAAAAACGAGATAGTGCAAAATCCAACGAATCTGAAGGTATATACAAAGAGGGACCCTACGGGGATATTATCCCCCCCAATAATAAAAAATAAAAAATAAAAAATCAGATCGCACCCATTCTGCGCACTATACTCTACCTGGGATAAATCCATACACACCAGGAGATTCAGAAATTGTATCAACCTATACTGCACAAGAAAGAGGAATACCAATCCCTTATCCAATATCTGTCCACTATTATAAAATATTGGAATACTGACTTATACTGAGGGATACCTGAACACACAGCAACCCCTCAGACACGGATAGGCACAGACAAAGGATCACCCATTACCACAACCTCTATAAACCCACCCGCCATTTTCTGTGACATATGCCAATTTGAGCTATCAGATACGCTGAAGGGTCGACAATACAAGAGGTGTTAATAGGAGGTGATCAATCCAATAGGAGGTACTGCATGTCAGCACCGCACGTGCAGCTTTTAAACCACTGTATTCACTGTTTAATGTTTTATGTTAGTTTGTATATTTCGCAGTTTTTTAAAATGAACCCAATAAAAGGTATATTTTATGAGTCTAATTAATTTCCCCTTTGGTGCACCACACCTGTGACAATCCCTACCCTCTCTCAAACTTGAATCTAGAAAGAGACCGTTTTTGGCACAATCGCACAAGACTGTATGTGATTGTATTCATAATAACCAGAAGCTCTCAGCACTCTACCAGTTATGACACTTGAATATTCTAATTGAATTACCAGTTCTCCCCCATGAATGAATTGTTATCAGAACACATCGTGCACTAATCGCCCTTCTCCCCATAATGCTGCTTCATAAATCTTCATCCCTGCCATCAGATAGAAGGGGACATGGTCAGCACTGTAGACCAGGTAGAAGGGAACATGTTGAAGGGTCCGTATTGGGCACCAGTTGGATGGGGACGTGTTAGTGGTCAGCACTGTACACCAGGTATAAGAGAACAAGTTGGAGCGTCAGTTTAAGGTAACAGGTGGATGGGGACTTTATAGTGGGCCGATAGTGTACACACGGGTCCTTATTCTGGTTCACTTGCAAAGGCAAATTCCTTCTCAAATGGACAAAACCATGTGCACTGCAGGAAGGGGGGGGGGCAGATGTAACTTGTTCAGAAAAAATTAGATGTGGGTGGAATTTTACTTCAAAGTGAAATCTATATTGCAGTGTAAATATAAAGCAGTCAATATTTTCCATGCACAGAAACAAATTAACTCACCCAAATCTAAAGGTGGCCACCATACATCTACAGATCGATTGTCAGATTGGGCTGGTTGGAACAAAAACCTGGTAATATCTGAATGACAATTTGTCAGTTTCCCAAAACGAAGCAAACGGTCAACTATAATTTGCTCTCATCCATTACCGGGATTTTGTTCCAACCAGCCCAATCTGACAATCGATCTGTAGATGTATGGCAGGCTTTACTCTCTCTGCACAAGTTACATCTGCCCCACCTGCAGTGCACATGGTTATACCCATTTGAGAAGGAATTTGCCTTTGCGAGTGAACCAGAATAAGGGCCTTGGTGTAGGATCAGTATTGGCCACCAGGTGGCGTGGACGTTTTAGTGCAGGCAAGTCCAAACAGTGGAACTACACCTCCCAACATACCTTGCCAAAGTTTTAGCATTCTCTAATAGTACAACTGTGGCAAGGCATGATGGGATTTGTAGTTTCACAACAGCTGGAGGGCTATAGTTTGGACATGCCTGTGTTAGTAGGTCAGTATTTTACACCAGGTATAAGAGGACATGTTGGAGCATCCGTATAAGGTACCAGGTGGATGGGGACATGTTGGAGGGTCAGGACTGTACACCAGGTAGAAGGGGACATGTTGGAGGGTCAGGACTGTACCCCAGGTAGAAGGGGACATGTTGGAGGGTCAGGACTGTACACCAGGTAGAAGGGGACATGTTGGAGGGTTAGGACTGTACACCAGGCAGAAGGGGACATGTTGGAGGGTCAGGACTGTACACCAGCTAGAAGGGGACATTTTGGAGGGTCAGGACTGTACACCAGGTAGAAGGGGAGATGGTGTAGGATCAGTATTGAGCACCAGGTAGAAGGGGATATGTTGGAGGGTCAGGACTGTACACCAGGTAGAAGGGGACGTGTTGGTGGGTCAATACTGTACACCAGGTAGAAAAGGACATTGAATAGAATTCCTTTATTCGTCTCACAATGGAGAAATTTACAATGGAGGGGGTATCCGGACTGATCATAGACTGACCTATGATAGACAGTCATATGGTCGACCACTAATGGTAAGGTCAACAATCAAAAGGCCGACAGGGTTTAAAGGTCAACACACAATACGTCGACAGGGTCTAAAGGTTGACAGGGTTTAAAGGTCAACATGAAAAAGGTTGACGTATTTTTTTACAAAATTTTCAGCCGACAGGTGCCAACAGATGGTATTTCATGCCCTACCATCCACTAGGGCGTGGAGGGAGAATAAAATAGTGTGCCGAGCGCAGCGAGGCACCGAGCCCAAAACATGTTGACTTTAGACCCTGCCGACCTTGTGACCATTAGTGGTTGACCATATGACTGTCTGTGATGAGACAGTCTCTGATGCATACCATAACCGTTGGAGGGTCAGGACCGTACACCAGGTAGAAAGGGACATGTTGGTGGGTCAGTACTGTACACCAGATAGAAAAGTTAATGTAGACCTACCTTTGTTAACTTCCTTTCCTTTAAGTCCATGGGAACCACAGGGGACATTGAGGTTGTAGGCGGATCCAGGGGGTCCGAGGCACCAATCAGCGAAGCTATTTAAAAATCTCCCAGAATGCCAGGGCCCTCTCCCCTACAACCCCGCCTCCAGGCATAGGCAGTCAGTTTTGGTAACAAGCCATAAGCAGGAAGAAGAGAAGAGGACAGAGAGAACACATGCCCAAGTACTCACACATACACACCACGGTACATGGACAAGACTATGGTCGTTACAGGTTACAGTGTAGTATATCACACACAGGAATACCTTAGGAACAAATTGAAGGGAGGGTGCCCTGTGGTTCCCATGGACTTCAAGGAAAGGAAGTGAACAAAACGTGTCAAAAGCATAGAATTTTATAAAGGTATTGACAGATGACCACTTTGCAGCCTTGCACAGCTGTTCGGCAGATGCACCTCGGCTTGCTGCCCATGAAGGGCCAACCACTCTGGTAGAGTGTGCTTTGATGGAAACAGAAATAGGTAGATTAGAGGTGTTAATAGGAGGTGATCAATCCAATAGGAGGTACTGCATGTCAGCACCGCACGTGCAGCTTTTAAACCACTGTATTCACTGTTTAATGTTTTATGTTAGTTTGTATATTTCGCAGTTTTTTAAAATGAACCCAATAAAAGGTATATTTTATGAGTCTAATTAATTTCCCCTTTGGTGCACCACACCTGTGACAATCCCTACCCTCTCTCAAACTTGAATCTAGAAAGAGACCGTTTTTGGCACAATCGCACAAGACTGTATGTGATTGTATTCATAATAACCAGAAGCTCTCAGCACTCTACCAGTTATGACACTTGAATATTCTAATTGAATTACCAGTTCTCCCCCATGAATGAATTGTTATCAGAACACATCGTGCACTAATCGCCCTTCTCCCCATAATGCTGCTTCATAAATCTTCATCCCTGCCATCAGATAGAAGGGGACATGGTCAGCACTGTAGACCAGGTAGAAGGGAACATGTTGAAGGGTCCGTATTGGGCACCAGTTGGATGGGGACGTGTTAGTGGTCAGCACTGTACACCAGGTATAAGAGAACAAGTTGGAGCGTCAGTTTAAGGTAACAGGTGGATGGGGACTTTATAGTGGGCCGATAGTGTACACACGGGTCCTTATTCTGGTTCACTTGCAAAGGCAAATTCCTTCTCAAATGGACAAAACCATGTGCACTGCAGGAAGGGGGGGGGCAGATGTAACTTGTTCAGAAAAAATTAGATGTGGGTGGAATTTTACTTCAAAGTGAAATCTATATTGCAGTGTAAAAATAAAGCAGTCAATATTTTCCATGCACAGAAACAAATTAACTCACCCAAATCTAAAGGTGGCCACCATACATCTACAGATCGATTGTCAGATTGGGCTGGTTGGAACAAAAACCTGGTAATATCTGAATGACAATTTGTCAGTTTCCCAAAACGAAGCAAACGGTCAACTATAATTTGCTCTCATCCATTACCGGGATTTTGTTCCAACCAGCCCAATCTGACAATCGATCTGTAGATGTATGGCAGGCTTTACTCTCTCTGCACAAGTTACATCTGCCCCACCTGCAGTGCACATGGTTATACCCATTTGAGAAGGAATTTGCCTTTGCGAGTGAACCAGAATAAGGGCCTTGGTGTAGGATCAGTATTGGCCACCAGGTGGCGTGGACGTTTTAGTGCAGGCAAGTCCAAACAGTGGAACTACACCTCCCAACATACCTTGCCAAAGTTTTAGCATTCTCTAATAGTACAACTGTGGCAAGGCATGATGGGATTTGTAGTTTCACAACAGCTGGAGGGCTATAGTTTGGACATGCCTGTGTTAGTAGGTCAGTATTTTACACCAGGTATAAGAGGACATGTTGGAGCATCCGTATAAGGTACCAGGTGGATGGGGACATGTTGGAGGGTCAGGACTGTACACCAGGTAGAAGGGGACATGTTGGAGGGTCAGGACTGTACCCCAGGTAGAAGGGGACATGTTGGAGGGTCAGGACTGTACACCAGGTAGAAGGGGACATGTTGGAGGGTTAGGACTGTACACCAGGCAGAAGGGGACATGTTGGAGGGTCAGGACTGTACACCAGCTAGAAGGGGACATTTTGGAGGGTCAGGACTGTACACCAGGTAGAAGGGGAGATGGTGTAGGATCAGTATTGAGCACCAGGTAGAAGGGGATATGTTGGAGGGTCAGGACTGTACACCAGGTAGAAGGGGACGTGTTGGTGGGTCAATACTGTACACCAGGTAGAAAAGGACATTGAATAGAATTCCTTTATTCGTCTCACAATGGAGAAATTTACAATGGAGGGGGTATCCGGACTGATCATAGACTGACCTATGATAGACAGTCATATGGTCGACCACTAATGGTAAGGTCAACAATCAAAAGGCCGACAGGGTTTAAAGGTCAACACACAATACGTCGACAGGGTCTAAAGGTTGACAGGGTTTAAAGGTCAACATGAAAAAGGTTGACGTATTTTTTTACAAAATTTTCAGCCGACAGGTGCCAACAGATGGTATTTCATGCCCTACCATCCACTAGGGCGTGGAGGGAGAATAAAATAGTGTGCCGAGCGCAGCGAGGCACCGAGCCCAAAACATGTCGACTTTAGACCCTGCCGACCTTGTGACCATTAGTGGTTGACCATATGACTGTCTGTGATGAGACAGTCTCTGATGCATACCATAACCGTTGGAGGGTCAGGACCGTACACCAGGTAGAAAGGGACATGTTGGTGGGTCAGTACTGTACACCAGATAGAAAAGTTAATGTAGACCTACCTTTGTTAACTTCCTTTCCTTTAAGTCCATGGGAACCACAGGGGACATTGAGGTTGTAGGCGGATCCAGGGGGTCCGAGGCACCAATCAGCGAAGCTATTTAAAAATCTCCCAGAATGCCAGGGCCCTCTCCCCTACAACCCCGCCTCCAGGCATAGGCAGTCAGTTTTGGTAACAAGCCATAAGCAGGAAGAAGAGAAGAGGACAGAGAGAACACATGCCCAAGTACTCACACATACACACCACGGTACATGGACAAGACTATGGTCGTTACAGGTTACAGTGTAGTATATCACACACAGGAATACCTTAGGAACAAATTGAAGGGAGGGTGCCCTGTGGTTCCCATGGACTTCAAGGAAAGGAAGTGAACAAAACGTGTCAAAAGCATAGAATTTTATAAAGGTATTGACAGATGACCACTTTGCAGCCTTGCACAGCTGTTCGGCAGATGCACCTCGGCTTGCTGCCCATGAAGGGCCAACCACTCTGGTAGAGTGTGCTTTGATGGAAACAGAAATAGGTAGATTAGCCTGTTGATAAGCCTTTTGGATAGCCATGTGAATCCAGCGACCAATGGTCTGTTTGTTTGCTGGCCAACCCTTTTTGCGGCACCATATAGCACAAAGAGGGAGTCAGATTTTCTGACCGTCCTGGTACGGTCAATATAGATAGTCAGAGCCCTGACCACATCCAGTAAGCGTTCGTCTGGCGAAAGACCTTCTGCCGTGAACGCAGGAACCATAATCTCCTGATTAACGTGAAACTTGGAGACAACTTTCGGGAGGTAAGATGGTTTTGTCCTCAACACCGCCCTATCTGAATGAAAAATGAGGAAAGGAGATTTACAAGAAAGAGCTGACAGATCTGAAACTCTTCGGGTGGAAGCAATGGCCAAGAGGAATATCGTCTTGGCTGTCAGCCATTTGAAATCAGCTGCAATTAGCGGTTCAAAAGGGAGCTTGGTTAAAGCCTGTAACACGAGTGACAGGTCCCAAGGAGGGACATACGGAGGCTGGACATGTATCACTCCTTGTAGGAATGTACGTACATCCGGTAGGAAGGCTATTTTCTTCTGGAACCAAACAGATAAAGCAGAGACCTGGACTTTTAACGACGCCAGTCTCAGCCCCATGTCTAGGCCCTTCTGTAGGAATGCCAGAATCCTTGCTACCTTGAAAACCTTCGGATCATACCTCTTTGCTGTACACCACGTAATGTAGGTGTGCCATATCCAGTAATAAATCCTGGAAGATCCTGGCTTGCATGCCTGAATCATGGTCCTGGTTACTTTGGATGACAAACCCTTACGATTCAGTAAGGCAGTTTCAAGTGCCACGCCGTCAAAGACAGACGCTGAGGATCCGTGTGTAAGCAAGGTCCCTGACTCAGCAAGTCCACCCGAAGTGGTAAGCGAAAGGGAGGCTGGTGTGACATCTGTTGAAGGTCTACATACAAGTGCCTGCGTGGCCAGGCCGGAGCTACCAGGATGAGGTTCCCGCCTTGAACTTCCTGATTATTCTGGGAATCATAGTTATTGGTGGAAAGGCATATGGAAGACGAAAAGTCCATGGCACCGATAGGGCATCCGTGAAGCAAGCTTGAGGACCCCTGGACCTCGACCTGAATTTGGACACTTTGTTGTTGTGTCTGGACGCCATTAGGTCCACGTCTGGCAGTCGCAGAAGGTGCTGTTCCTCCCAGGCAAGGATCCTGGACACTTCACTTCTCCAAATGGGAGAGCCTGGAATTGGAAATGACGGCTCTAGATAGCAAACCTTAAGTACCTCTGGTGTGCTGGCAGAATGGGGACGTGTAATTAAGCTTCCCGAATGTCCAGGGTGACCATATAATCCCCTTCTTCCAAGGCTAGGATTATCGTCCTCAGGGTTTCCATTCAGAACTTTAAAACCTTTACCACTTTGTTTAGTGATTTTAGGTTTAGGATGGGTCTGTATGTTCCATTTGGTTTTGGAACCAGGAAGAGTGTCGAGTAGTAACCGAGTCCTTTCTCGTGTTGAGGGACTGGAATTATAACTCGAGACTGTAGGATCTTTAGTAAATGTTCTGCTTTTTGTGGATTGTGAGGTAGACCCGTGCAGAAAAAGCCACGTGGGGGAGGCTTTTTGAACGAGATGGAGTATCCCTGAGACACAACTTCCCTTACCCAGGCATCCTTCGTTGTGGATAGTCACAGGTGAGCAAAGTGTAGAAGTCTGCCTCCCACCTGGGGATCCCCCTGCGGGAGGCTGGTCCCATCATGCAGAGGGTTTGTCTAGTCGCCCAGGCCTGTTTCTGCTTTGTCTTACCTGCCTTGTTGGAAGGAGTGGACCTGGGGTATGATTGACCCCTGGCTTTTCCTTGGGGGTGAAAGGAAGAAGTCCTAGGTTTTTGTGGTAGAGCAGTAGATAGACATGCCGTCTTAGCAGCAGCCAGAGAGGCCACAATCTTATTTAGCTCCTCCCCAAATAAATTCTCACCCTTAAAGGGCAACAGTTCCAAGGTTTTCTTGGATTCCAAATCCGCTTTCCATCGCCTGAGCCAAATGATGCAGCGGGCCTGGACAGAGCTGGCGGACGCCTTGGCCGCTAAAGAGCCTGCGTCTGACATGGCTTCCATGATATATAATGCCGCTTGTTTGATGTGGTGTACCCATAACTTGGCATCCTCAGAGGCGTCTGGAGTGAGCTCGTCTTCCACTACCTAAACCCATGGCAAGATGGCTTTTGCCGCCCAGGTTAGGTAGGCCTCTGGACCGCGCCAGTAAAAGAAAATATGGCCCTAAGGGAATGCTCCAAGCGTCTGTCCGTAGGATCCTTTAAAACTGACCCAGAGGTAACAGGGAGGACCGAGGGTTTTACCAACCTGGTCACATGAGAATCAACCAAAGGAGGAATCTCCCATGGTTTACAATACTGGACAAAAGCTTTCTAGGGATATTGGACTTTTTACCCAAAGCCTCCCTTTGATCCTTTCTGATCTCTGTTAAGTGATCAGAGTAAGGGAATTGGGCCTTAACCACCTTCTGCTTTTTAAAAACATCTCTGGTTTTAGCAGTAGGTTCAGGCTGACAATAGTACTTCACGGATTGCGTGAATGAGAGCTGCCACATCAGTTGTCTCTGCTTGTGAAGCAGGAGTGTCAGTAGGCATAGGATCATCATCCTGGTCATCATCAAGATTAATGTCATCATCTGCATTATCATTATAATCCCCATCATCATCTGTGTCATTCTGAGCTACAGGGAGCAATGGGGTAAACAGAGGTCTAATTGGTTGCGCAGCATTAGGCAGCAGCTGTTGCCTAGTCGTAGTCTGCTGCAAAGTCTGCACCGTGGTCGACAGGGTACCCACCCAGGGTGGAGGGCGCTGTACTACAGGAGGTGCAATGGGGGAGGAAGGCGATCCACTAGTGTGCCTAAGAATTGTTGAAAGGCTGCCAAGGGGGGTTGTTGAGGAACCACTGTGGCAGAGGACTGGCCAGGGGGGATAAAGCAATTGACACAAAGCCCATCCTGGATAACATCCTGCTCAGACAGGCCTGCTGCACAGCTCTTGCAAGACAGGAGATGGGGAGACTCTGTCTGATTGCGCCCCCGTTTGGACATATTGCAAACACACCCAACAAGGGGGGGTTACAGTGCACAATAGGTGAATTCAACCAAGGAAACCCTAGAGTGATATCACTGCGTGTATGTGACCTTTGAGGCTGAACCCCAATAATCTTCCACAGAAGATATGAGAAAAACAGTGGACAGTGCAAAAGTACTGACAGAGTGAGAGTAAAGCTGGGTACACATACATACAATTAACGGGCTGTTCTTCCATTATAAATCGGACAGCTGCTCAATTGTATAGGTGTGTATGCTGTCCCGTACGAGTGATAAACGTCCAAAACCGGTCTTGTCCGTCCATACTCGGTCGGTCGAAGGTTCATTGCCCATGTGGGCGTTCCATGGCTGCATGATGTCTCCTACAGCACAAGAAGCGTTCACCTCTCCCCATATATAATTAAATAAATAATCATAATATACCTGCACCCCATCTTTGTAGCAGGTTGCCGTATCTGTCCCTAGTCACCCTGCCGGCTGCTATAAAGACCGGGGAAAGCGTCCACAATCAGACGGCAGGGTCACCATGGACAGATACGGCAATCTGGTATAAAGATGGGGTACGCGACTACACTCAGTGTGCCGTATCTGTCCCTAGTCACCCTGCCGGCTGACGCGTACCCCGTCTTTATAGTGGTTTTCAAATACAGCGGCAAAAGCCAGTTTTGTGATCAGAGAGCAGTACATGGCTCATTGTAGGCACGTTGTTTGTGCCACTGAACACGTGCATGGGCAGGACATCCGAGCACTATTAACCAATCACACAGTTTTCTGTGCATGCGTGCGACAGGTTTTCTATGCTTGCGACACAAAATAATCTTCATTCTGTTGGAATACGTGGATGTAAACAGCAGAGTCCACACTCTTCCTTTCACGCTTTTACTTTGGTGAGTACTCAACCACAGTTATGACAAATTCTGTATTGATGTATTGTGTGTATTGTGTGTATCATGAAAGTAATGTCCATTATGTTTTATTTTTGAACAGACATTTCGAGAATGGCAGAGAAGAACGTGGAGTTCATGAAGGAGTTTATTGAGGCCTACAGAGACCAGAATTGTCTCTGGAATAGTAAATCCAGAGACTATTCCAACAGACAGAAGAGAGCTGTCGCGCTGGAGGAGTTGGTGAGGGTCAGCCTCCCTTATTACCCCACTGCGAACATCAAATGGGTGCGGACAAGGATTGCCAACATGAGGACCGTGTTCAAAAAGGAGCTGAACAAGGTCGAGGGATCCAAAAAATCAGGGGCTGGTACGGACCAAGTGTATGTGCCAAGGCTCTGGTACTACAACCTGCTGGCATTCACAGTGGACCAGGAGCTGCCGAGGGACTCCATCGGCAATTATGCTGCGGCCCAGGCTGCCCCATGCTCCACACCTCAGAACCCTGAACCTGCTGAAGAAACCCTCTCTGGCACAGTAAGTACACAGATTACACATATTTGAAATATTTATTGAAAATGAAGATAAAAAGTACAAAGAAAGTAGAGTACAAAGGTAGCATGTCATAGCAATTTTTAGCAGATCATGTCATCCTGCCAATCCACTGCGCCTACACCATTAAAGTACTGCAAGTACTCTTCCCTGGTCAATTTTGCACGCATAGTAGCATTTCTTGTGTTTAGATTGGTCTCCAAACATGTCAATCCTACTGGCTCCTCAACTGTTTCACTGTCATCCATGGTTGAAACATTGGGGTGTGCAGACAGTGTTTTTCTGCGTAGATGGTTGTGCAGCACTCAACAGGCCATAACTACCTGGTCTAGTTTATCTAGCCGCAGATTTATGGCACTATGAAAAATCCTAAATTTATTGCTACGTATGCCAAATGTATTTTCAACCACTCGCCTAGCTCTTGACAGGCGGTAGTTGAAAATTCTAAGTTCTCTGTTAAGGGACCTTTGGGGGTAGGGTTTCACAACATTGGCGTGCAAGGCAAAGGCCTCGTCAGCCACAAAAACAAAGTTCAAACCATGCACATTCTGTGTCCACTCTGGTAAATTAAGTCCATTGTTTTTAAGTTTGTCATGGAACATGGTCTTTTCCAAAGCCCCACCATCAGACACCCTGCTATTTTTGCCAATGTCCACAAAGATAAATTCATATTTGGCATTGGCAATAGCCATTAAAACAATGCTAAAGAAGCCCTTATAATTATAGAAAAATGACCCACTATTAGCAGGGGGCATGATTCGGATATGCTTTCCATCGATGGCACCACCGCAATTGGGGAAATTCCAAAGATCCTTGAAATCTTGGGCAATAGCTTGCCACTCCTCAGTAGTCGTAGGGAACTGAAATATAGAAGTAAAGAGGTTTTACAAAACAAATCAGTGCTTTTGTTGTTACATTATGTTTTACAGCCTTCTCTATTTGCGGAAGAGCAGTGGATGTGCCCTCACAGCTGCCTTCACCCCTCCTCTGCTCTATGCCTACACCCACAACCAGCACTCAGCAAGCCACACAGCAGCCTGAAGGTCCACCAAGGAGAGGCTGTAAAAGGCCAAGGCAGACACCAGATACTGAGGTGATGACTCGCCAGATTCTGGAGTCTGCCAATCGGCTCCTGGCATTGGATGAAGATGAGCAGGACCACGTGGGGAACAACGTTGCAAAAAAAAATGCGGAAACTAGATCCTGCAACAAGGGCAGAGGCTGAAAGGATCATCAATGACACCCTGTACCGGGCCAGTGTCGGGACCCTTACCCGACAAACCTGGCTCACAGATGACCCCCCTATGCCATTCCAACCCATCAACCCTGCCCCAGTACTACACCACCAAATGTACCAGCCAGGTCATTATCCCCACTATCCCTAGTACCACACTTCAGAGCAACCATGGCAGCACCATGGAACCATGGAAACTCCCTCCCAAGCAGTGATGGATACAGACACTCCCCTCCATTACCAGCCACTTTAAGTTAATTTGATTTGGTTTATAGTTGTTTTTCTATATTTATTATAAATTTTTTATGGTTATGTTTCAAAGTTTGTCAAGTTTATAATAAAAGATGTTACTTTCAAAACATTATTTGGTGTTCGTGTCTAAAATCCAGCAGGGTATCTAGGGACAGACATACGCGTGGTAAGCGTCTATTTTAGTCAGCTGCCAGGGTGTGTAGGGACAGACATACGGGTGGTAAGCTTCTATTTTAGTCAGCCGGCAGATTGACTAGGGACAGACATACGAGTGGTAAGCGTCTATTTTAGTCAGCCGGCAGGGTGTCTAGGGACAGACATACGGGTGGTAAGTGTCTATTTTAGTCAGCCGGCAGGGTGTCTAGGGACAGACATACGGGTGGTAAGCATCTATTTTAGTCAGCCGGCAGAGTGTCTAGGGACAGACATATGGGTGGTAAGCGTCTATTTTAGTCAGCCGGCAGGGTGACTATGGTCAGATACGGGGTGCATGTATATTATTTGGCATATATTTACCTTCATGTATTGCTCCTGTAGAACTTGGATGATGGCATCACAGGTCTCAGGTATTATTAGTCCCAGAGCTTGAGAGGATATAGCGGTGCTGTACCTCAGATCCGCAAGGGTCCTCCCAGTAGCCAGGAAACGTAGAGTTGCCACCAGTCTCTGCTCAGCTGAAATAGGCCTCCTGAAATAAGTGTCCTCTTTTTGGATTAAAGGGGTGACTAGTGCCAGCAGCTCCATGAAGGTAGGGTCATCCATACGTAGATAATTCCGGAAGTCATCAGGGTTTTTCTCCCATATCTCCTGTACCAATGGCATATGGGAGAAGGTGTCTCGCCGCAGAAGCCAGTCTCTGGTCCAGCAGCTGCGATTCTTGCTCCTCTTTTTTTTTTTACAGACTGCAGGCCTGTGCTCTGTCCCCGGTGGTCTAGTGGAGTCCCTGACCGTGGCCAGTGTCCACGCCAGCTACCGCGGCTGTCTCCCACAGCGCGTGACAAGGCATCGATTTGTGCTCCCTAAGGGAGCCTTACCTGCTCCTTGTTCCGGCCACGCTGCGTGGGGGGAGATGTCCGGCGGTGCTAGGCGCTGTCCGTCTCCCCCGCTGGGCTGACCGCGGTCATCGGTGGAATGTCGGCACCGGCAGGAGTGGCGTGGCTGCTCGCTCCGCCTCAGATGATCGACCGCGAGGGGTCATCCTCTTCTCTGACCTGTCTTTTCTTCCCCACATTCAATCTGTCTCCAAACCATGTTAAATGCATCTAAAAAACATATTCAAAATACAACCGTATCTCACACAAGACACTATTAAATCTCTTATCCATGCACTCATTAGAACTGACTCTCACCACTACAATCCATTTTAAATGCTGCTGCTAGGCTGATCTTCCTTGCAAGACGCTCATCGTCTGCTGATCCTCTCTGCCAGTCCCTCCATTGGTTGCCTGTATCTTACCGTATTCAATATAAAACACTTCTACTAGCATATAAAGCTATTAACCTTACTGCACCAGCATATATCTCTCGACTTATCACAAAATCTCTCCCATCTCAACCACTCCGCTCTGCACAAGATTTGCGTCTCTCTTCTGAACGGATCACTAGCTCCCATTAACTATTACAGGACTTTCATCGGGCTGCTCCCATCCTATGGAATGCCCTTCCACGCACAATAAGACTCTCTGCTAGCCTCCAAACTTTCAAGTGTTCCCTGAAAACTCACCTCTTTAGGCAAGCCTATCATATTTTAGTTCTACACGCATAACCCTCTGAGGCACTTAAGTATTATATAGCTTCCCTTCTGGACTTGTAACTTGGTATGCTTTTACTGATGCCTGTCCTTGTGTTTCCCTCCTATATCCTTATAGATTGTAAGCTTGCAGCAGGGCCCTCTAACCCCCAAGTTTTCTGTTGTTACCCTGTTTGTTTTAAGTGCAACAGAATCTGCTGCGCTATATAAGAAACTGTAAATAAATGTTGCCCATAGCAACCATTCTGATTCTATCATTTTTCTAGAACACAATAGAGAAATGACCAACAGCATTTAATTAGTTGCTATAGGCAACATCACGTCATTTTGTAGAAGCTTTAGGGAATGTATCCCTTAGCATCGCGGGGTTGGGATCGTTTGGTCTACAGCAAGTTGGTCGACAAGCGTTAGGTCGACATGGTTCTAGGTCGACATGGGTTTAGGTCAATAGGTCGACAGCCAAAAGGTCAACATGTTTTTTTTACTGTATTTTGACCCGAATGTCGACACAGTCGACATGGACACAGTTTCCAATGCACCGAATCCCCTCGCATTGCTCACAATGCTTAGGGCACGGTGCCGAGCGCACTATTCTCCTACCATGCCTTAGTGGATGGTAGGACATGAAATACCGCCTGTCGGCTCATGTCGGCTGAAATCGGCACCTCAGCTCAAAAAACAGTGAAAAACCCCATGTCGACCTTTTGACTGTCGACATATTGCTTGTGTCGATCTAACAGTGTCGACCAACGTGCTGTAGACCCAATGACCGTATCCTGCATCGCGAACCCTGAGAGTAACAAGATCGGGAGCGTGCAGTGTGCAGTGCACTGCAGACCACGCGACCTTATATTAAAACAAAATGGCGACCGCGCATGCGCCCGCCGCAGCCACAGTGGAACGCCAGACTCTAGGCCTCCTCAGTCACACAGCGCCTGCCCCTTCCCGTGTGACATCACGTCCTGTGCGAGCTGCGGCCCCACAACGGGACGAGTGACTCTGGCGCCATGTACCCGGGATGGCCTCCTCGCCATGGCGGGCCCGCGGCCCCACCGGTGCCCCCGCCCGATCCCGGCTATCAGAGTCTCCGAGACCAGCACCTGGCACAGCTCCAGCAGCTGCAGCGCATGCACCAGCGCCAGCTAGAGAGCGTTCTGCCAGTGGGGGCGCCCCCTGCCGCCCCACGACACCCGTCGCCCTACAGCTACCCCCCGCCTTCCCACTATGACTACGGTCAGCAACCCCACGTATACCAGCCCCCGGCTCCTCCAGCTGAACCACCGCCCCCGGAGCCCGAGCAACCACCCCCGCCACCCGCCCCGGAGCAACCCCCACCACCGCCGCCTCCCAGTGCCACAGAGACCGGCACCGCCTCTCCCGATCGCAGCGCCGTCTCCCTAGAGGTAAGTGCCCTGTACATGGGGCGGGGATGGGACCTGAGCGATTGTATTGTAGTGGTGAGGGGGGATCTGGGTCATTTGTATTGTAGTGGTGAGGGGGGATCTGGGTCTTTTGTATTGTAGTGGTGAGGGGGGATCTGGGTCTTTTGTATTGTAGTGGTGAGGGGGGATCTGGGCCATTTGTATTGTAGCGGTGAGGGGGGATCTGGGCCATTTGTATTGTAGCGGTGAGGGGGGATCTGGGCCATTTGTATTGTAGCGGTGAGGGGGGATCTGGGCCATTTGTATTGTAGCGGTGAAGGGGGATCTGGGCCATTTGTATTGTAGCGGTGAGGGGGGATCTGGACCATTTGTATTGTAGCGGTGAGGGGGGATCTGGGCCATTTGTATTGTAGCGGTGAGGGGGGATCTGGGCCATTTGTATTGTAGCGGTGAGGGGGGATCTGGGCCATTTGTATTGTAGCGGTGAGGGGGGATCTGGGCCATTTGTATTGTAGCGGTGAGGGGGGATCTGGGCCATTTGTAGTGGTGTGGGGGGATCTGGGCCATTTGTATTGTAGTGGTGAGTTATTGTATTGATGCCGTGAGGAGGGGGTAAAACTGTTGTATTTATGCCATGAGGAGGGGGGTAAAACTGTTGTATTGATGCCGTGAGGAGGGGGCGCGGGTAAAACAGTGTTGCTGTATTGATAGCGTGAGGAGGGGGGGGGGATAAACTATGTTATTGTATTGGTTGCGGGTAAACCTGTGTTATTGTATTGATGGCGTGAGGAGTGGGCGCAGTTAAACATGTTATTGTATTGATGGCGTGAGGAGGGGGCGTGGGTAAACCTGTGTTATTGTATTGATGGCGTGAGGGGGGTAAACCTGTGTTATTGTATTGATGGCGTGAGGAGTGGGTGCGGGTAAACCTGTGTGTTATTAATGGCGTGAAGAGGGGTCATGGGTAAACCTGTGTTATTGTATTGATGGCGTGAGGGGTGGGGTAAACCTGTGTTATTGTATTGATGGCGTGAAGAGGGGGGGGGGGGTAAACCTGTGTTATTGTATTGATGGCGTGAGGGGGGTAAACCTGTGTTATTGTATTGATGGCGTGAGGGGTGGGGTAAACCTGTGTTATTGTATTGATGGCGTGAGGAGTGGGCGCGGTTAAACCTGTTGTATTGATGGCGTGGGGAGGAGGCGCGGGAAAACGTTTGTTTATTGTATTGATGGCGTGAGGAGGGGGCGCGGGAAAACCTGTGGGTACTTGTGTAGTTTCATGGCGCCATGCATCTGAGTCCCCTTGCGGGGCTCGCCCACGCTGCGGGCCCGCCACGCTATCTAAAATCAGCTCCATGCCAACATGGATAGTGGGGGTATGAACTATCCATGTTGGCATGGAGTTAAGTTAGTTTATTTTAGATAGTTTGCCGAGCGTACAAACCGGAAGTAGCTGGCGCCGTGAAACTACACAAGTACCAACCTGTGTTATTGTATTGGGGGCGCGGGAAAACCTGTGTTATTGTATTGATGGCGTGAGGAGGGGGCGTGGGAAAACCTGTGTTATTGTATTGGGGGCGCGGGAAAACCTGTGTTATTGTATTGGGGGCGCAGGAAAACCTGTGTTATTGTATTGGGGGCGTGAGGAGTTGGCACGGGTAATCCTGTGTTATTGTATTGATGGCGTGAGGAGGGGGCGCGGGTAAACCTGTGTTGTTGATAACGTGATAATATATATATATATATATATATATATATATATATATATATATATATATATATATATATATATATTCCGCAATGTGACTCATGCATCCAAGTAGACAAGACGATTAGTTAATGTGGTATTGTACCAGCCATATGTAACCAAAGGATTAACATAAAAACTTGTTTCAGACCTATTACTTTATTGCAGTTAATTTAAGTGACCTTTATACCGCTTTCAGACCGCAAATGCAGGGTCACCTCGGGACTTTGAAACGGTTCAGTCCCGTTGTGGCCCTTCATTTTGGTCTGTTAAGCACTCCGGGACGTCATGCGGGGGCGGCGTGTCATCGGGGAGGCGGCAGCGATTAGAGCTGGCGCTGCTCCAAGCACTGCCTCCTCCATTGGTGTGAACGGGAAATGGGTTTCTTGATCCGCAAAGCAACATGGCAATGAACCGGTAAGAACCCTTCCTTTTTTACCGGTTTGTATTACTGTGTTGCTACCGGTTTGCGGGACCTGGTAACCCCTTTCACATCGCACCAATTACCGGGTCAATCCGTCATGAACCCGGTAATTTGGTGCGATGTGAAAAGGGTATTATACCCCTTTCCCACTGACATAAAAATCGTGAGTTTTTGTCAGTGTAAAAAGTTAAAATCCCGGGAAAAGTGACCCAGGATTTTTTTCTTTATATAACAAATGTGAGTGACGCCGGCATTTTTTAGCAGATATTTTGAACATTGCTCACAGTTGTCAGCACTCAAATGTAATAAATCTGTTTTTCTTACGCGATCGTTGCTGCCAAAGAGACCAGATTTTGCAGCGTAAAACTCTAATACGGACAACAGTTTAACTGCTCCATTGGGCGCAATCTAGTGGTGGCCATGGGGCAGAAAGACTTGCCTCCCCCCAATGTGAAGCATTTGGATCTTGTTCTAATGAAAGGACGCATTGATTGGTGCAGGAAGATAATGAAAGCCGACCTGTGTCCACAAGCCGGACAATGATCCCAAACACAAGGTCAAAGTCCAGCTCTCAGTCCTAATGAGAACCTGTGGAACTATTTTGCAGCCTGCAAGGTCCGTTCTATCAAATTGTAGCCGGCAGGGGTTGAATACTTATGCAAGCGACTTTTCTGTGTGGTGTTATGCTGTCTGCAACAATATGTTTATCATTGTTATACAGGAAAGTCTTGACCCTATAGGGGGTTTAGATATGTTTGTAAGCCCTTGTGTATAGCAGCACACCTACAGGTCCCCTGTGAGAAGCGGTTGATTTGTACTGATGGCGATGAATGGTTTGATCTTTCAGGAGGAGCAGCAGTACTATTACAAACAGCACCTGCTGAGTCTGCAGCGAAAGAAGGATCGTGCCAACGAGGAGGCAGCGCTTGCAGCTGCGTCCTTAAGCGCTTCTCAGGCCCAGGATAGCAGGCTACATATGTCATCAGGCTATGCCTACCCACCATATACTCAGATAGTCGCTCAGGAGCCACAGCCGCCGCCTCCTATGCCAGAGACTCAGCCACCTCCACCGGATGATACGGTAAATTGAGCATGATCCTCCCTTCATAGTGTGGTGCGCATGTCCCCTGTCTCCTACCACATTGCCTCCTATAGCCACACTATGCCCAACAGGAAACTCTGTCCCTTTTATAGGTCCGTGTCCCACTTATGGCGTTTCCTGTTGACCACGCCCTCTATATTTTATGTCCTCCCAGTATCCTAGCATTGCAGTTTTTGCAGTGGGCGGCAATATTTATCCTACTAACATCCCACTGTGACAGAGGGTTTCCAAACCACAGCCCTTAAGGCACATTAACACAGTCCAGGTTTTAAGAATAGCCATACTTGAACACTGGGTAACAACCAACTAAAAGATGCCCCAAGAGTCCAAAATGTGGCACTACATGGACCAGCGTTTCCTGCGAGCTACTGAGTACATGTTGGCTTCTCGGCAGTGATACAGATTGGAATCTTTTCAAATCCGTTTATGGAATGAAATGGGTGCGTAAATGGGAAGCGAGAAACCCATAAACTAGATTAAAATAAAAAAGAAATCGCCATTTTATGTGAAAAGACTTCTGAAGACACCTGCGGTGCCCATGTTGTTCCATGTGACTCAATGAAGACCTTAGTCCTGCTGGTTGTGAGCTTATTTTATTAATGAGCATATTATGAGGGTGGATCAATAAGTACCTGTGTTAAGAATAAAGATGAAAGTTTTTCACAATTGTGTTTTTTTTATTTTTTTCCTCAACATAATCTCCTTTCTTGGTAATTCACTTTTCCCAACGTCCCTGCCATTTCTTTAACCCCTTCAGTGGTGTTTTTTTTTTTTAAGGGCGAATTATTTCTGGGGAGCGTTCCCTAGAAAAAAACACCACTGTGTCCCCGGTTCCGGACTGCGTGGCTGAACTGTGTAATAGAGCCGCTCCCCGGCAGCCTGGCTATGTGTGGAGTGGCATTACAAGATCATGCCGCACACAGCAGGGGGAGGGAGGCAGGGCTGGGCAGCAGGAGCCAGGCAGCCGCCAAAGCTGAGTGTGGTGCTGATCTCAGCGGCGCTGCCCGGAAATAGGGAGCGCAGGCAGTGGCACTCCCGAGAATTTTCCGGGTTTGCCAGTCTGGGCACTGGAGCAAACCCCAGAAAATTCTCGGGAGTACCACTGAAGGGGTTAAACCCTCTAAAAAATAAGCTTTGTCAAACTGACGTAGGCTTCCGTCTCTGCAATGACCTCCTCGTTTGAGCTGAATTTTTTCCCCGCGGACCACGTTTTAAAGTTAGGGGAGAGACAGAAGTCGCAGGGAGCCAAGTCGGGCAAGTATGGTGGATGTGACAACAATTCATAGCACAATTCATGCAATTCGGCCGCAACAACTCAATCTGAAATTTGATATGGCTTTGTTTGCAAGATGGTAGTACACAATGGTAATACCAACTTCTCCGCAACGCCACCTGTCTTCAAACAGAGGTATTATTGATCCACCCTCCTATTTCATACTGTGCAAGCCTAGCTTTATGTGTGTCCATGTATTCTAGCATTGTGTTTTGGACGTGACCCTCCTGTGATCTAACCCCACAGCCAGCCTGTACATTCACCCCTGGTACCATGGATACACCCTGACTCTTGTTTTGCCCATTTAGACCAATATAAACCTGACCGAGGACCCAGAGCAGGCTCAGAGACTGAAGACCCTGCAGGAAGCTGCAGCTCACTGGCAGCAGCACGAGCAGCATCGCCTGGGATTTCAGTACCAAGGGATCATTCAGAAACACAGCACTTTGCAGCAGCTTCTTCAGCGCTACCAGCAGCTCCTACAGGAACCTCCACATCTTCAGGTAAGTGTTGGGTAAGGGACTCATAACTGGAGGATCATGGGATCGGCTTGTGCCAGCAAGTTTGGTTGTATGTGTGTGCTTATGTACGTATATGTGTCCCTACACTAGAAGTATAGATCGATTTATAGAGAAGCCGTAACTAAGCAAAAGGATTAGAATATTCATTCCCCAGGGGTTGGGGTGGAGAGTTTGTGGGCTAAAAACTGTCACAGCTCAAAGTGTAAGTACATTGCAGAAGCCGTCAGTTGAACGGGCTTTAAACTAGTAATTAAATAAACTTTTTCTAGTTGATTAATAGATTACAATCTATAATGTAAAGCGAGGGAGACACACATGCACTGCATGTCGTGGGGGTTTCTTTGTTCTTTGAGTTATGGTAACCTGTATGGAATAGACTGCTGGGCAGTAATTGGCTGAAGGTAGTCGCTGGGTAGATTGGGAGAGGGAGTTGCTTGTGGGTGTGGGTGTAGCTGCCCGGGTGGAGCCCGCCATGATCTGGACATGACTGTTTGTGTGTCTTTTGTGACAGGCAATGTCTGTGGACGTTCAGCTACAGCACCATGAGATGCAACAGAAACAGTTTCTTCCCCTCCAGCAGGAGTGGGAACATCAGTACAAAAAGTGGCAGGAGTTACTCCAAACCTACCCGCACAAGGACCTGCTGCAGAGTTACAGCATGCAATGGGCACAGTGGCAGGCACAGATGAAGACCACCAGATCTCAGCTCAAAGACAAAGTGACCTCTCTGAAAAATTTGAAGCAGCAGTACGGGGGCAGTCACTACATTGCCGTGGTTCCCCAGTACTCTACCTACCCGCCAGTCATGCCTCCTGCTGTTCCACCACCTGTACCGGTGGGAGTAAGCGTACCTTATACAGGAGGACCGCCTCTCTACAGCAGTGTTCTTCCACCTCCCCTCCCTCCTGTACCAGAAACATATCCTGAGCCCATGCCTCCTCTCCCTCCTGTTACCGCCCCACCAGTGCCACCACCTCCTCCACCGGTCACCTCTTCATCTGTTGAAACTGTGCAACCTCCACCGCCACCACCTGTCGATAGCACAGTCCGTGCTGATGCACCACCACCGCCGCCGCCAGTTCCCCCTCTCCCAGAGCCTTCTGCCACACGGCTGCATTATTCATCTGCAGATACTACAAATGTGCTTTCCGCCACAGGGGATGATAAGTCAGGTCTTGCCTATCAGACACAGCATGGTCACCTAAGAAGTTCTCCTCTTATCAGTAATGTCCCTCAATATCCCTCCCCGATTCCACCAGCAGAAGCACGCACCACAAATCTTTCTGGCTCTCACTCTGGACCCAAAGTTGAGGACACCACACTTTCAAATACGTTGTCTGGACAATCGAAGCTCCCTGACCTGCAGCAGTTGCCGTCTGGTCCTCGGATGAACATGGGGGGTTCAAGGTAAGCCAGTGTTCATTTACAGTCTGAGCCGTTGGGATATAAAGAACATCATTTTCCCACCATGGTGGTACTTGAGGAGGAGTCGAAGATCTCCCAGCATGCTTTACTCATGTAATAACTTTGCATTTAAAGTAATTAAACCTTACACTAAATCCATCTCCAATGTTATATACCAGATGTTTAGACACACACACATATATATATTCCATAATTAACAACAAATTCGCTGGAAAAGAGTTGAGTATAAATTGTGAAACACATCAGACCTGAACACCTGACAGTTGTACCAGCACTATATCACGCGGCTGTACCCCGGTGCCAGCACTATATCACGTGGCTGTACCCCGGTGCCAGCAATGTATCCAGCTGCCCAGCGCTACGTCACGCTGCTGTGTCCCCCTGCCCGGTGGCAGCGCTGTGTTTCACGACTGGCTCTTTCTCTTCTCCATATGCGCGCAGGTGTTGCCTGGTTGTGTATTCCGCTGCTTAGTACTGATGTCACAAGGACTAATGTTTACTGTAACATTTAGTAAAAGGAAATGTTAGAATACAGAATACAGTGCACAGTCATCCTTCACGTGTGTGGTTCATTTATGTCATTTGTTTTTCAGATTTTCTGCCCAAGGTGCGGTTTCCCCAGCTTTAAGGTTTCACTCTCCTGGCCCTCAAGGACCGAATCGTTTGCATGGGCCTCGTCCAGTGCTTGATAAGAACTTTCAGATTTTAAATTCTAGTACAACAACTGTAGGACCTCCAACATTTTCTGGTGCAGTTGACTCGGCAAACTCTTCAAACAATAAAGCACCGCAATATGTAAATCCTCATGTCCATTTGCAAAATCCAAGTAAAGACACCTGGGAACAAGGTTCAGCTGAGGGTAATAGAAACTTTGCAAAATGGGATAATATTGGCAGACCTGAAGAACCTTTTGGAAAAAAGTGGGATGAAGGGCCTGGTGTACCAGGAAACAAACAAGACAGACAAGAAGACAATTTGCATAGGTCATGGGATAGATCTGTTCTACCTCAAGGAAGTAGTTGGGGCAAACCCGAGGGAACGGCTAGAGATAAGTGGGACAACAAAGAATCTTTTACTAATACGGTGGAGCGATCGGGAGGGTTCCCATTGAAAAATGAAGATAAAACGGAAGCACCTTCCGGGGGCATGTCCGATAAACCTGATGGACAGCATTTTGATACAGCAGAGGACTCGCCAAGGGACATGTGGAGTAGACCTGAAAGTTCTCGTTTAGACAGACCAGATAATGCAAGGGAACACACAGGAAATAAATGTGATACAACCCCCGATGACAGATCTAGCCCTAAGGACCCCACTCAAGACAAGTTTAGCAGTCATGAGAGGTTGCTACAAAGTAGGTGGGGAGTTACAGGAAATGAATCACTGGACAAGATAGGTGAAGATAATTTTAGCTCCAGTAAAGTTCCCGAGGTCACCCCTCTGAACCGTTTTGGTGATTCTAAGGTTGCACCTTCTGATAGGTTTGGTGTTGCTGAGGGACCCCCACAGGACAGGTTTAGTGCCCCTGAAATTCCATTCCAGGACAGGTTTAGTCGTCCTGATTTACCTTCACGAGGGAGAGGATTTCCTGGTGGGCCTCCACGTGGGCGGTTCGGAGTTCCTGCAGGACACCCTCATGACAGATTCAGTGACCCAGAGGCTCGGTTTCATGACAGGCCCCCACAGGATAGGTTTGGGGCTCCAGAGGGTGCATTTCAGGACCAGCATAGCTTTCAAGAGAATCTTGATGAAAACCAGTTTGGGGAACCTGAGGAGCCTCCGCCTCGTGACCGGTTTGGGGATCCTGAGGGGCCTCCGCCTCGTGACCGGTTTGGGGATCCTGAGGGGCCTCCGCCTCGTGACCGGTTTGGGGATCCTGAGGGGCCTCCGCCTCGTGACCGGTTTGGGGGGCCGGAGGGGCCTCCGCCTCGTGACCGGTTTGGGGGGCCGGAGGGGCCTCCGCCTCGTGACCGGTTTGGGGGGCCGGAGGGGCCTCCGCCTCGTGACCGGTTTGGGGGGCCGGAGGGGCCTCCGCCTCGTGACCGGTTTGGGGGGCCGGAGGGACCTCCGCCTCGTGACCGGTTTGGGGGGCCGGAGGGACCACCGCCTCGTGACCGGTTTGGCGGGCCGGAGGGACCTCCGCCTCGTGACCGGTTTGGGGGGCCGGAGGGGCCTCCGCCTCGTGACCGGTTTGGGGGGCCGGAGGGGCCTCCGCCTCGTGACCGGTTTGGGGGGCCGGAGGGGCCTCCGCCTCGTGACCGGTTTGGGGGGCCGGAGGGGCCTCCGCCTCGTGACCGGTTTGGGGGGCCGGAGGGGCCTCCGCCTCGTGACCGGTTTGGGGGGCCGGAGGGGCCTCCGCCTCGTGACCGGTTTGGGGGGCCGGAGGGGCCTCGTGACCGGTTTGGGGGGCCGGAGGGGCCTCGTGACCGGTTTGGGGAGCCGGAGGGTCCTCCGCCTCGTGATCGGTTTGGGGGGCCGGAGGGACCTCCGCCTCGTGACCGGTTTGGGGGGCCGGAGGGACCTCCGCCTCGTGACCGGTTCGAGGGGCCTCCGCCTGGTGACCGGTTTGGGGGGCCTCTGCCTCGTGACCGGTTTGGGGGGACCGAGGAGCCTTCGCCTCCTGACAGGTTTGAGGGTCCTGAGGCTCCTCTGCCCCGTGACAGGTTTGGGGGTCCCGAGGCTCCTCTGTCCCGTGACAGGTTTGGGGGTCCCGAGGCTCCGCTGCCCCGTGACAGGTTTGGGGGTCCCGAGGCTCCGCTGCCCCGTGACAGGTTTGGGGGTCCCGAGGCTCCGCTGCCCCGTGACAGGTTTGGGGGCCCCGAGGCTCCGCTGCCCCGCGATCGGTTTGGGGGTCCCGAGGCTCCGCTGCCCCGCGATCGGTTTGGGGGTCCCGAGGCTCCGCTGCCCCGCGATCGGTTTGGGGGTCCCGGAGACCAGTTTGGTGGACGTGAGAGGCATTGGGATCAGTTTGAGGGTCCCCGGGACCGCTTTGGCGGGTCTGAAGGTCCCCGCGACCGCTTTGGCGGGCCTTGGGAACATTTTGGTGGCAGACCTGGGCTTCTCCCACCTCAAGAGCAGTTTGATAATACACACGAGGAAGTGCAAACACAAGACAGGTTTGCCTCTCCAGAGATTTCTTCACAGGACAATTGGTCTGATAAAAGGGATCCTTACAGTGACAGGTGGAATAGACAGATGGAAGATTTTGACACTACCTTTGACGACAAAGAGGATGGCCAAAATGTTCCTCCAGGTAGAAAGCCTGATACCGAAGTTAAACTTCCTCTTTTTAATATTACCGCACAGAAGCCCATTGTATCTTACCAAAGCCAGTTCAAAAAGAATCAGCTGGGTAAGACAACAAGTACCCAAATAGGGAAAATGACAGATTTTAGTAGTCCTGCTGAAACTAGACAGAAGCACCAAAATGTTGAGAAGCAAAATGTTGATAAACCTTCCAAGGAAAACATACATTGTAAAAGTGATAGTCCAGCAGTGCAAGAGTCTCCTAAGATCATCAGCAAAAGCACTCCTGAGGTCAAAAAAGCAGAGGAAAAGGGTTCGAACATGGCTAAAACTGAGCCTTCAGATGGGAAAAAGAATGATCATGCTGCGGCCCCTAGTTCTAGTAAGCCAGCTGCCCAAAAATTGCCTGCCCCCAATAAAGAGACTGGCCCTGGTGCTTCAGCACCTGCTACTCTGGCCACTGCTGCCCAGCTGAGTGGCCCTCGTCCATCTAGTAATTTGAGTTCTTCAAAATTGTCTGGTAGCAGTGAGCCGTGCTCCTCACAGGCTCCTACTCCTGAGGCTGCAAAGCCAAGTACCCCTCCGGTGCCTGACTCCAGTCCATCCTCTGAAACACTTGTTTCCAGCAAGCAGGCTGCTGATGCTTCAGTTACACTTAAAGCATCTTCCCTTAATAAGCAAACTGACACTCCAACAACTGAAAAGTCAAGTGCTCCTCCTATTAGGCCAGAGGTCCCACAGGCTGCTCTTGATAAGCCAGGTGCTCCACAGGTTTCTTTGCCAGTAGGGCCATCAGCACGTGGACCTCTGCTTCCCATGCCAGGAGCTCCCCGTGCACCAGGCCCTGTTAGGCCGGGAGCCCCCCATGCACCTGCTCCTGTCAAGCCAGGACTCCTGCAGACACCTGTCAGGCCAGGAGCCCCCGGGGCGCCAACCCCAGTCAGGCCAGGAGCCCCCGGGGCGCCAACCCCAGTCAGGCCAGGAGCCCCCGGGGCTCCAACCCCAGTCAGGCCAGGAGCCCCCGGGGCTCCAACCCCAGTCAGGCCAGGAGCCCCAACCCCTGTCCGGCCAGGGACCCCCAGGGCGCAAACCCCTGTCAGGCCAGGAGCCCCTGGGATGCCATCCTCTGTCAGGCCAGGGGTCCCCAGGGCAACTGGACCAGGTGCTCCTCAAGGTCCACGGGGCCCTACACCTGTCAGGGCAGGCACTCCCCAAGCACCTGCTCCTGTTAGACCTGGAGCCCCCATGGTTTCCACCAATGTAAGGCCGGGAGCGCCCAGGATGCCTGGTCATGTCAGGCCGGGGGCCCCTGGGATGCCAGGTCATGTCAGGCCGGGAGCCCCCGGGATGCCAGGTCATGTCAGGCCGGGAGCCCCCGGGATGCCAGGTCATGTCAGGCCGGAAGCCCCCGGGATGCCAGGTCATGTCAGGCCGGGAGCCCCCGGGATGCCAGGTCATGTCAGGCCGGGAGCCCCCGGGATGCCAGGTCATGTCAGGCCGGGAGCCCCCGGGATGCCAGGTCATGTCAGGCCGGGAGCCCCCGGGATGCCAGGTCATGTCAGGCCGGGAGCCCCCGGGATGCCAGGTCATGTCAGGCCGGGAGCCCCCGGGATGCCAGGTCATGTCAGGCCGGGAGCCCCCGGGATGCCTGGGCATGTCAGGCCGGGAGCCCCCGGGATGCCTGGGCATGTCAGGCCAATGGGCCCTCAGAGACCTACTTATAACAACAAAGAGGCTTCAGGTTCTTATATAGGGAATGAGCCAGAGACTGTAATAAATGAAACAGAAATTCACTCAGCCCAAGAAAGCATGATGGAAAGGAAACACTTATTTAATGCACCCGATCCAGAAGCTCACCAGATGTTTTCTAGGCGACACTCTGACGACCAAGACGTTGCTGACGATGATTTACCCAAGTCAGGCAGATTTAAAGGCTTAAGGGAGTTTGAAACGTCTGATGACAATGAGCTTTATCCAGATGACTGGCCTAGTGAGGGAAACAGGAGAGAGAACTTTGAAGCAAATTTTGATTACCGGGGAAGGGGACGATCAAGGGGATTTATGCATGATCGAGTTCCACTTAGACCAGGAAGTCGTGATGCAATAGATGTTCCAGGCGACAGAGGTTTTGGGCCAAGGGATCCATTCTTAGATGACAGACCACCATTTAGAGAGAGTTTGGATGATGTACTTCCATTTCCTAGAGGTAATTTCCCCAGAGAGCCAAGGTTTCCAGAGAGAGAGCTGTTGCCTTTAGATCCCATGTCAGACATTGGGAGGAGAAATTTACCTTTGGGAAGAGACAGGGACAGTGATTGGGAAAGAGACCGATATTGGCGGGATTGTGATCCAGATTTCCCCAGAGACCCCTATTTTAGGGATGACAGACTGCCTTTCCATCTTCAGCCTTTGCCTCGTGATCTAGATGTTCGGCGTGACCCTTGGTTAGAAAGACTTCTGGATAGGGATATGGAAAGAGAAGGGTTTTTGGAAAGGAGAGACAGACGTTATTTATTTGAACCTGATCTTATTAGAGATCGACCTAGAATTCCAGATGACCTGGATATTCCCCTCAGAGACCTGCATTGGCTGCCGCCACGCCCCCTGTCTCCACGTCGTCCATTCTCCCCACTTCGATCTCGTTCCCCGCTACCGCCACTTCCACCCCTAGACCGGTATGTGGATGACTTGTGGAAATTGGAAAGAGATTTGGAGGACAGAGACTTTCGTGATCGTGGTGAGATCATTGTGCGGGATTACTCAGAACGACCCTTGTGGCACGATGATAGGAAACCGGAGTTTCCTGAAAGGACAAACCTTGAGCCTAGGGATGAGCGATGGTTTCCACCGGAAGAAAGGGTAGCAGATGACGGACTGAATTCACTTCCACCTCAATTGCCCAACGCTCCAGTGTCAGTGGTGCACCCTGACGAGCCAGAAGCTTCTGAAACCGAATCTTCATCTAGCGTGTTGGCTCTAAGCCATCGACAGCATGAGATCATACTGAAAGCGGCCCAGGAACTGAAAATGCTCAGGTGAGAAGTCGGGTCAGCTTGTATTAATAGCAAATAGCTATGAACTGGGAATCCCTGTAAAGTAGCCCTTTACTGGTCTCGTACCATGGAAGGAGGAGGGGGAAGTTCTAGAATACTGAATTTATACAGTTGGACAATGGGTGGTGAAGAGGACCAGTGGAGACGTTACCCATAACAGCCCATTGCCTATGATATAGCATTTATCAGGTTGCTAGTGGCGACTTCTCCACAGGTCCACTTGATCACTCTCTTCACTGCACTAGTATTGAGCTGTCAGTCACCAGAGGATTCCAAGCCACAGTATCTTGCATTTGGTTTATATTTGAACAAGGTCCTCAGTGGTGTCTAATGTAGCTGCTAGACGGCATTGCAGATCTCAAATCTTTTGTCCTGGCTACACGTGTGGTGATATGCGTATACAGTTGCGGTGGTTTAGAACAAAACCTCAACCCATATCTTTTATCCATGTGGTGCAAATGCTGAATAAGAACATGCATCTTGTCTAGTACCTAAATTGCGAAACAGAATTTGGGGGCTGTTTTTTATTGTAATTGTGTTTTTAAGTAAAAACTAGAGCCCAAGCTACTTTGTTAAACATTATATTTGTCTGACATTATAAGGAGAGGTTTTTTGTTGTTGTTTTTTTTTTTAAAACTTGGATTCTATGAGCGCAGCAATTAATAATACTTCTGTTCCATTGCCTTGTACAGGGAGCAGAAAGAACAGCTGGACAGCCTGAAGCACTTTTTGAGTGAAACAAAACCTTCTGATGACCTTCAGCAAAAATCGGTCACCGCAATTCCGTCTTCTGCCGGTGGTTTGCAGGTGCGTCTACCGTTAAGTATATGCTTGTCTGATGCTTGTCTAAAGAGTTAGTTACCACTAAGGAGAGTGTAGTGGTGGTTAGTTACTGCTAAGGAGAGTGTAGTGGTGGTTAGTTACTGCTAAGGAGAGTGTAGTGGTGGTTAGTTACCGCTAAGGAGAGTGTAGTGGTGGTTAGTTACCGCTAAGGAGAGTGTAGTGGTGGTCAGTTACCGCTAAGGAGAGTGTAGTGGTGGTTAGTTACCGCTAAGGAGAGTGTAGTGGTGGTTAGTTACCGCTAAGGAGAGTGTAGTGGTGGTTAGTTACCGCTAAGGAGAGTGTAGTGGTGGTTAGTTACCGCTAAGGAGGGTGTAGTGGTGGTTAGTTACCGCTAAGGAGAGTGTAGTGGTGGTTAGTTACCGCTAAGGAGAGTGTAGTGGTGGTTAGTTACCGCTAAGGAGAGTGTAGTGGTGGTTAGTTACCGCTAAGGAGAGTGTAGTGGTGGTTAGTTACCGCTAAGGAGAGTGTAGTGGTGGTTAGTTACCGCTAAGGAGAGTGTAGTGGTGGTTAGTTACCGCTAAGGAGAGTGTAGTGGAGGTGAGAGCTGATGACCTTTACTGGTAAGGAGTGTGTAGTTGGTTGTGTGTGGAGTTAGTTGCATTTAAGGAGATTGTTGTGGTGGTACAAGATGTACGTTACAGGGAATGAGTGTGTAGTGGGTGATGTCAGTTACTGGGAAGGAGTGCGTAGTGGGAACTGTGGTGATGCCAGTTACTAATAAGGAGCATGTAGTGTGCAATGCAGCTGTAGCCCAAATTAATAGTTACCTGTAGGAAGGATGTAGCCGTGAATGCAGTTAGGGTTATTGGTAAATAAACCTATTGTATATCATGTAGTTAGTGATAAGTAGGTACAGAGCTGCAATGTGAGAGGATATAGTGTCGTGTTGTGATTCTGGTTATCGGTAAGAAGAATATAATTGATGGTGTGAAGCTGATTTCTGGTAAGGAGTGTTTGGTGGTGATTTTGGATGTAGAACGAGATGTACATATCATAAATACAGATAGTTGTATATTTCAGGTTCTTGACGTAAATTATATTTATTGTCCTGTCTTTTCTCTCAGCCTCCTGAAGGGTTGAGGAAGGGAGAAGAGCCTGCCGCTAACAAACCGCACACACCCCAGGGTGATAGAAGACCTCCTGACTGCTGGAATGAGGACTCTTTCAATGGGCTTTGGGAAGAAGAGAGGAGCCGCCTCCAAGGGGGTTCCAAGCAGACCGTAGACTATGGACACGGACGAGGTACGTGATCTCCCTATTGCTTCCTGCAAGGCTGCGTTCTGGACTCGGGAGTCTCATTCTCCTCTTCTCTCCTTAGATCTCAACGTGAATAAAGTAGAACAGACGCCATACGGTGAGAGGGTGGTGCTTCTGCCAGAGCCGTCCTCGGAGCGAGGAAATTCCCCATTCAATAAAGGTCAGTCCCACAGGGGAATCCCCCATGTTGGGCTAATTAGCTCTCTAGCATTTGTGGTCACGACTAGTGGCTTTCCACTAGTCGTCCTTTTTCTATCATGCTGGGGAAGCTGGTTCTCCCTCTGTCTTAAAGCATGGGAGGGATACATGCTAAGTCGTAGTGCATCATATCCAAGTGGTGTACGCTACACTCTCGTTACCGCGTGACATCACCATATTCCGTCTCCACCCTACTCCCAACATGCATGCTGTATACTGCCATCTCATTAACCACCTAATGCCTTGTGTGTGGCGTTGGGCTGACATTTCCACCATGCCTCAAGGGTTTATCTGGTCTTTAGTAACTCTTAACCACTGACCATTTCCTATGGATGCTGAATCACCAAACCAGCCCCCCCCCCCCATTCGTAAGCAATGTGCAGCATAACAGTGCCCATTGCAGGAGGCCTTCACTGCCACCTCCAAGTCCTTTCACTGGTACCACTCACGCTTCTTGGGCAATGCGTCATTCAAGCACCCTCCAGCCTTCAAAAACCCATGCAGTTCCTTTTTCCTGCCTGGGGTGTCACGTTCTGCTGTGGTGCTTTTAGCACAGTGTGGTCTGTAGATCATAGAAAAAGACCACACTCTGCTAGAAGCAACACAGCAAAGAGGAAGACTAACTGCACAGGTTTTGAAAGATGCAGGGTGCTAGAATGAACAATGATGCACACCCCCACTAGGGGCCAGTAATAGTTAACACCTGCTTTGTCTTCTATAAAGTGTCTGCACGCGGCCCCTTTAAGTACACCTGTGCATCCCATTGTCCGTTAGTCCGACTGGTGACTTTCACTCTCTCTATACTAGCAGAGAGAGGGTGCTGCTGGGAGCCATATTTCCCTTGTGCGCTCAGCTTTCCCAGTGGCATTGGGCAGGGAGACCATCTGTAGATCTGCCACAAAAACTTCCTTCAAGGGCTTTGTACCTCGCTTGTTGAGCCAGAACCAGGGTTCCCCACCCAAAACTCACTTTCCTCCCCTGTACCAGGTTTCCCTCTGAACTTCAATCTTTCCTGCCACCTACTCTAGTTTTAATTATGTCTGCATACTTGTAGATGTGTGTTGTGCAGTCTCAACCTGATCGGTGATAAATACCCTCATGCAGTATCTATCCTTATGTATCAATGCCTATTTCCCTATAGATTGTAAGCTTGAGAGCAGGGCCCTCATACCTTTTGACTGTCTGTAAATACCCTGTTTGTTGTATCACTTTCTGATTATGTAAAGTATAATGGAATATGCTGCGCTATATAAGAAACGTAATAAATAAATAATGCAAGATTTATTTGTCTAGATTATCTGATTGATTGCTTTGACCGAGACTTCAGAGACCGGGATCCCTATTCGGACCGGCAGAGCGGCAAAACATCTGACCGCCGGGAGTATGACCGAGAACGTGAGAGAGAGCGAGAACGGGACCGTGACCGCTCAGAGACTAACAGAGAACGGGGAGACCAAGACCGGGATCGGTTTGACCGTGATCGACACGTTAGAGAAGAAAGGTCAGTTGTTTACGTTTGACTTAAGGTGGTTTGTCTTGCGGTTCCTTTGCTTCTGTGGCTCAGCTTCCCATCTTTATGCAGGTCCTCCTCTTACCGTGACAAAGAGGGCTCCAGCCGTCGCAATGACCGTAAGCCGGAGAGAGCAGGTTATGATGTTCCAACGCCCACATTTGGAGGTGAGGAAGACTTGACCATTGGTTTCTTAAGACTTGGGACGGAGCAGACTGTAATAGCCATTATTCTCTTTGCAGGGTCACGAAGGAGTTACTCAGAGGAAAGGACGGGAATGCCAGCTCCTGTGACCGTCCCTCCTCCAGAGAAGAAGCCCGAGATCAAAAATGTGGATGATCTTCTGAAGCCACCAGGCCGTGGCAGCCGGCCAGATCGGGTAGATACTTCATTCTCTCTTTTTCCCACATCATCTAATGTCTGTATTCATCTGAATCAGAATCACTTTATTGCCAAGTATATCAATGTACAGCATACATAACACACAGGGAATTTGTTTCCGATAACCACTGCTCCCACACAGTGTACATACATAACAGACCAATACAAACAGGATCATTTCAAGGGGAGGGCATCAAGGTTGTATTTAGAGTAATGTGCCGAGATTAGCGCAATGGGGTGGAATGCTGACCTTGCGCTAATCTCGGCACTCAACACATTACTCTAAATGTCTGTATTCATCTAATGTCTGTATTCATTTGCAGATTGCACAACCTGGTCACTGGCTTCATCTTTGCTCCTTACTTATATCTGACCATTGTATTCATTTTTCTAGATTGTTGTCATCATGAGAGGGTTGCCTGGAAGTGGCAAAACCCACGTTGCCAAGCTGATCCGGGTGAGTGCATCTGTCACGGCAGAGTTGTAACGTGGCCCATTTTGTACCGATAGTGGTTGAGATTCCTCTTTCTCTGAGCATACAAACTCATCCGTCGTTTTATCTTTCTCCAGGATAAAGAGGTGGAGTGTGGCGGTTCTGCTCCCAGGGTCTTGAGCCTTGATGACTACTTCATCACAGAGGTGGAGAAGGTTGAAAAAGACCCAGAGTCTGGTAAAAAAGTTAAAAGAAAGGTGAGTTCCTTAGCGAGAAGAGACTGGCAGTGCTTATGTCCCTACGTTTCCTTCTCATGCTGGAACCTTGTTAACGTGTTTTGCAGGTCATGGAGTATGAGTTTGAACAAGAAATGGAGGAGACCTATCGCAGCGGCATGTTAAAAACATTCAAAAAGACTCTGGATGATGGTTTCTTCCCATTTATCATCTTGGACAGTATCCATGACCGTGTGCGACACTTCGAGCAGTTCTGGAGTGCAGCGAAGACCAAAGGATTTGAGGTGAGGGGAATTTTCAGGCTGCTAAAGGTGCGTTTGTGTTTCCCTCGCAGTGGCTAAGTGCGTTTCTTCCTGCTGCAGGTGTATCTGGCTGAGATCGGTGCAGACAATCAGACGTGTGCAAAACGAAACGTTCACGGGCGCAAGTTAAAAGATATCAACAAGGTAAATGGAATTTATTGTTTTGGTGCAACCTATTGTATAGTACCAAGGGCGCCTGATTTACCCTTTCTCTTCCAGATGGCGAGTAACTGGGAAACAGCCCCACGGCACATGATTCGCTTAGATATCCGCTCCCTGCTTCAGGATGCAGCTATCGAGGAGGTGAGTAAACAATTGCTATTATAGCCGGACCTGGATATCCTTTATATGTATTGTTACTTTTTTATATATATATATATATATATATATATATATATATATATATATATATATATATATATATATATATATATATATCATAGCGGCACACCTGGACTTGCCCGCTCCCTCTGTGGCATACACACGAATGGGAGTTGGCAATGTGAGCGCTTGCGGAAGGCCTGTAGAGGGAAACCTCTGTGTTACTGGTATGATCATGCAGTTGTATGGGAATGTTACTAATGGTTGCTGAAGATTAGCTGACTAGTCCCAGTTTGTCTCTGCATATGGTGTCCGTAAACTTGAATAATGTAATGGTTGGCATTACTCCCTCACACAGCACTGACTTTATGGGTTAGATTCCTACCACGTCTCTGTGTATAGTTTTTATGTTCTCCCCATGCTTTCATGAGCTTAATCCAGGTACTATGGTTTCCACCCACACTAATATATGGGATAATTAATCCCTGATCGCACGTTCAGCGGCCAATTATCAATACACTGCGCATGCGTATGGCCAATAGTGCGCATGCGCGAGACCGTCCTGCTACTTTTTTTTTATGCACATGCAATTTGGAAAGTGATTGATAGGAAGTAGGCATCTGGGGTTGTAAACCGTCCGTTTAGTGGGAGCGCCAATAGAAACTCTGGGAGTGTCTGGGAAAATGTAGGCGTGCCTGATTGTTTTAGGGGAGGGTGTGTGTGACATCTGCTCCAGGCCGGATATGCCTGTATCAATTAGGGAAGGGTGTGTGATGTTGGCTCCAGGCCAGATATGCTTTTATCCATCGCACCTCCGAGTAAGTCCAAGGCTACTCTGAGCCTGCAACGATTATGGCCGGTGTAATCATTCGATTACGATGGGTTTTGGACATATCCGCTAGGCTGCGAGTAGATTTGCAGCCATACACAACCATTCACACATCGAGCACAATTATTTGCAAGGTGAGATTTCAGTGAAGCGCAGAGGCGGCTTAACTGAGCACTGGCCGCTGCAAATGCATGGCCATGCGACCAGTGCTGAATCAGCCCCATAGATTGTATACGATAAAAAGACCATCCAACTTACAATAGAAAGTTTGCAACTTTGTTCCATCACCGTTTGCAGTTGTGAAGTGCTACAGAATTTGCTGCAATGTGTAAAAAAAACTTCATAGATAATAAATAACAAAAAGTAGGGGGATGGTGTCCACGTCCCTTTCCAAGTCCAGACAGTCCCACTTCTGCCATGTCACCCGAATGTGATGGACATTTAACACAGAGGAAACTCTTACATGGAACAGCTCATACAGGTTTCTTTACACCACATATGATCCTCTCCAGAATAGAACATGGGCTGGCGTTATAATTGCAGCAACGGAAATATAAAACTATAAAAATAAAAGCTGTAATGCAATATTAACACAAGCTTTTATTATGAAACATAAGGTGTCGTATCCATAACACATTCATATAAGAATACAACACACCACCGCACCGGAAAAGGTGGAACCTGGGTATTTAAGCAAATGGTATGGTAAATATGGATAGGACCATGTACACTGAGATGCTCAACATTCCAGAGCATTTTGGCACTACAGCGCCATGAGTGCCTACTACAAGGTGGGTAGACTAGTAAGAATACGCCTGTATGGCCACCATATTGTCATCTATAAAGGAAATCCCAACAGGCATATATAGATTGTAATCTCCACTGGTCAATGTGGGTGAGCTAGATAAATAATTGGTTATAGATGTCTCACTGTTGCCATAGCAAAAGGCGTAAGGCCAAGCTCACAGTGACTACAGCCGCCCTGTGTGACCCAATCAGACAGGCAGAACAGGATACAGTGTCCTGACTCTTCTTATTTCTAGGTTGAAATGGAGGATTCTGAGCCGAGTACAGAGCCAGAGAAAGACACGAAGGGGCCGTCCGAAGAGGAGGAGAGCGATCGGGTAGGCGAGGATGCAAAATCTGCCTGCAGTTTGAGAAATGTATGAAATGTGTTGTCAGACATGGTCGTGTTTCCAACCTTCTCCAGTTCTGTTCTCTGTTCCTAAAACCTGCTGAATTTAATTCTTTGACCTCCGCAAGTGTACTGCATCTCCAGTATGTGTGCTGATGCGTAGATGTGTGTGTGTTTCAGGGGTTAACGAGTGGGTGCTGTAGATGAACATGTGGTATAGCGAGCAATGTATGGAGCTTGGATTACCCCCTGCTCTAGACTTATCTGCAAGAAGCTTCAGATCCTCCCCTCTTATGTCTCATTGCTTTATTGCATTTTTAAACTGCATCGAGACTGCTGCAGTTAGTGTCTTTGGGGATTCTGAGTCTGCAGACACCCCTCATGTAAAAGGAGATCTACAGATCGGGCCAGGCTCAGTGTTGCCATCAGATCGCCATCCGCAGGTGACAGGACATGGACACGCGAGTGTCTCACACACACACCATACTCATTGCCAAGAATGGGGCACCTGAGCATCCCGATGTGTGCACACCCCATTCTGGCAGGGGATGGCGCTCGGTGGACGGCGCAATGGGAGCGGCTTCATCTGTAGACATTGGTTGGGAGGATACCGTAGCACAGGAGGAGGATTCCCCTGCAATGGTTTTTCCTGCTTTGGTACTTGTTTCCTAGCACGGCGCCCACGATATTCAGTCGTTTGGCATTGTATCGCATCACATGCCATATGCCCGCATGCGATGCGATGCAATTTTAAATTGTATAAGCACCCTCATGTTTTTTTTTCAATGTTAAATTGCCCCCTATACGATTTTAAATTTGTATAAGCACCCTAATGGGTGCTTACAATGTTAAATGCACCCCCACGCCACTGCCACTATCAACGCCAACCCGAAGCGTGTCGAGCCCGCGAGGGGAGGCGGTACGCGTCCTCCGACCTTTTCATAACCCCACTATCCACGTCGGCGTGGAGTCTATTTTCTCTAGTGTGGCGAGCGCAGCGAGGCGAGCGGACGCGGATTACTTCACATGTATTCCGCGTCCCCTCGCGGGGCACGCTGCGCTTGCCACACTTCGGGCTCGCCACACTAGAGAAAATCGACTCCACGCCGACGTGGATGGTGGGGGTATGAAAAGGTCGGAGGACGCGTACCGCCGCCGCTCACGGGCTCGCTGTGCTCACCACGCTTCGGGTTGGCTTTGATAGTGGGAGTGGCGTGGGTGGTGCTTTTAACATTGTAAGCAAACATTACGGTGCTTATACAATTAATAATCTTATAGGGGGGCCAGTTAACATTGAAAGCACCCATTAGGGTGCTTATACAATTTAAAATTGTATGACATCGGGTGCCATCGCGTCGCATACCATTGTAAGGCTTATGGTATACGATGCGATGGGCGCCGTGCTAGGACACTAGTGCCCCTGCTTTTTCCCATTTTGGAGAGACATTGAAGAAAGCCTGACTTATTTCGGGCACTACATTTCAGGCCCCTAAGAAATGAAGGCACCCTTATCCTTTTGCAGAAAGGACGCTAAAGCTGGGTGGGTACACGCTATACGATATTCTTGAACGATATGCATGATAACGATATTGTTATAATATCCTGTATATTGTTCAGTACCTATATTGTTAACGATGTGCGCTCCCGCGGATCGTTAATGATAAACCCGATCGTCTGAACATGCAGTCCAATCTGATAATATCCGCTACTTGTCCAGAATCATCGGTTCAGTCATATATACACTTAGCTGAGTGGGCTACATGCAGAAACAGACAGTATTTACCCTGCAGAAAAACAATAGAAATGTATTTGCTCTCCTTCCATAGTAACATGGATGGTTCCAGACACAAAACTTGCTTTTTGCTGTACTTTATCTTAATGAGTAGTTATTCCAGCAGAAACACATATTACTCACTCTCATAGTCCAGAACAGGATGGGTCCTTTTTATTAAGAATCTGAAATCCTTGAATGTCCTTTTGAGGTTGGACAGGTCATGGCCAGCTTGATACAGAAAAGCAATGGACCCAGTATGCCTACTTTCATGGGGTCCCAGCGCGCCTGCAGATTTCCCGACCGGTCCTGTCATCTTCATTTTGGGTGCAGCCCTTTCATATTATATTTGTTTGTTGTGAAAGTTCCAGGCAGTCAATGGGCTATAAAGGGGGAGGATCCTGTGCTGTTTGCTGGTAACCTAGTGTCGAGTCGAGATTTACTGGTAACCCAGTGTCATATATATCCCCCCCCCCCCCATTTGCCCCATAGTCCATTTCAAATCATCAGACTCCATGGACTATAAATACGTAAAAGTTTTATATAAGCACAAAGAATCCCAGATTTGTGACCATCACACAGAATCTTAGAGCTGATCAGTATTTAACCCCTCCTGGGTGGCCTGCTGCCGGCCTTACACCTTGTCTGTAGGATCCTGCAGCACCCCCCACTGATAAAATCCCCCATCCACAGTACATGTAGCGACTCGCTGAGTAATATCCTGTACACTGGGTTTCCTAGTATAAGATCTTTTATTGCATGATGTCATTGTTTCCCATTAACCCTTCCAGCTTTTTTTTCTCCCTGTGACATAGGGCTATCTTCCGAAAAGCAAATGGGAGATGGATACCTCTGAAGCTAAACTCGGTGAGTGTGTGTCGTAGCTGCGCTCCGTTAGTGAAGGGTCCGAGCAGCGTTACACCATGTAGTGTTGCCGTATCGCGCCTCACGTGCGTGTCATGTTTACGTTCTCTCCGTGCTCATGTTCAAACCTAATCTCCAAATCTGTATAAACAAGAGGCAGGAGATGTGTATATAAAGATAGATGCATGGATATAAATGTGTAATAATGAAGCAGCCGGAAGTGAAGGAATCTGAATTTTCTTGGAGATATGGTGTCTCGGGGATCTTAAATTCTGTGTCTGAAGCTGGGCATACAGTCTATGGTCAGATAAAATGCCTGTCGGATGGATATTTTATCTGGCAGCCTGACGCCCAGCAGATACAATTGGCTTACACTGTGAGGTCTCAGTGTATGGCCACAAGATATCTGGGCTCCTCCCCTAGGGAGGAGACATAACATTCCTACTCCTCTTTTATATATCTGGGTTCCTCCTCTGTGGTGATTGGTCAGGGGCAGCATCCATATACGGACAACTTGCAGCTTCCAATGGACAGATATGCTGGGCAATCCGCCAATAGTCCCTATATGTGTCATTTACTGACTTCCAGGTATTGGGAACACCCCATAGTGCACACCATGCCATTTACAGGAGCATGTTACCCCCATGTATTGTCAGTTACATGGGGGTGCAGGCAGCGCATCCATAGCTGATCATTATGGGAGTATTAGTTAAACACGCTACTTGTGCACCAAGCCTTTTCTAAAGTACACCACATTCATTATGGCGATACTATTGACAAGTCAGAGCACAGATATATTGTGTCACAGGAAGTAAAAGGAAAAAAAAACTCTGCATAGTCCCCATAAATTAATATTAAGATTACACCTTTTACTTTACAAAAAAATAACAAAAGTGTAGAGTGAAAATTATTTAAATTCCCAGTGAGGCAGACTGGACAGGAAAGCCGGTGCCATCAGCTGCGGCACAGAACTCTGTGCTCCTGGCGTAATGGATAATGAGCTGTATGATAAACAGGGTAACTGTGTAGCTCTCCGTAATCCTGTTGCTTAATTCTACATCATACTACTTCCCTATTTAGCCTGGTTCTATAATTAAAAACAACTAAAAGCTGCAGACACTTAAAACACGTTCTGTAATACTTCAGCCAAGCATTGCTATCTAATAAGAAAAATACAATCCACTTAAAATTACGTCGCATCTCTACGTATTGTACGTTCTAAGTGTCGTTCTTAAGTTTCACAGCATTTGATCCTTTTTTCTTTTTTTTTTTTACTCTAATTAGTATTGTAAAATAAAATCACTTCATCCCTACACCCACAGAACATACATAAGACAAAACCAATTCACTATTATGGGGCATTGATTAGAGCCAGGCTGATTTATGGGGATCAGGTGACTGGAAGCCAAATGTAAGAACACACCATACACACGGAAACACCAGCTCATAGAGACTAAGCACAAGTCATACTGCTTTCACATTGCAGAAATGGGTAATGACACGGTATTCTTAAATGGGACTTTAAACGGGTCTGAGCCTTGAGACCTTTCTCATTGCAGGTGAAAACCGTTTTAAAAATCATTTAATACCATTCAAACATTCAACCCGTTTAACCCCCAAGGGACACATTTCAAGCCATTGAAATAGAGCTGTTCAAACTGCCAAAAAAACGGCTTTGAACCGTGTAGGACTCTGCTTTTTAACCGTGTTGAAATACCGGTTAACTTTAACCGGTAAATCAACTCTGGCACTTTCACATTGCAGACTTAAACGTTTTAAAATGGAAAAAAACAGCAATATACCGTTTTAAAAGTGCGATGTGAAAGGGGTATAAAAGGCTTGCATGTTATTTTCTAAACACTGCAGAAGGTCGTGGCTGGATCTTTCGGCCAAATGCCCTATTGATTATTGTTATTATTGTGTCTTTTTTTACACTTCTGTGAGTGCACGCACGCTGTACCACAGATCTGCCATTGTTCTACAGCAGGTTCCACATGGAAATGCGATCTTGACAAAACAATATATATTTTTTTTGTTTATAGTGTGCTTCTCTTGTTTATCATACGTAGGTTAACGCAAACTATGCATTAGCTAACACGCGGATATCGCAGAGAACATTGCGTTAATGATCTGGGGTTCCCAGGGCAAACATTCATGATTCTGTGGTCACTTGTGAGTCTTGGCTGACTAGTGCCATTTATTATTCAATTTGACCATTTCATTATAAAATGTAGTTTGTTTACCACTTGTTTTATACCTTTCACAAAAGTATCATTCTGTGATTGAACTCAGAATGCATCAGCTATTTATCAATATATACTGAAGGGGCCTACACACGGGGAGATGAGCGTTCTGGGCGAAGCTAGATCGCGCAGCACACAGCGCTGCATAGTGATGTGCCACTCAGCGATCTGTCAGGGCCTGTGTTCTCTGTGAGAACCCTGGCCGTGACATGGCATTTATACATTTCTTCTTTGGGTTCCATGGTCCCACAGGGTGACATCGGGGGTTGTAGGCGCCGTGGCACCAATCAACGAAGCTTTCAAAGTTTCCCAGGATGCACAGCTCCTCTCTCCTATAACCCGCCCCCATGCTCAGCTCCTCAGTTTGTGTTGGTGCCAGCAGGAAGCTGGAGTACCGTTACTCAGCAGGGATTAGTGTGGCGCGGGGTCACACATCGCTATCGCTATCCCTCTACAAACACAGCGATGTAGGGACAGTTTGTAAGCGTCTAGTGAGATCGCTTACAAAATGCCTGGGGATCGCTACGTGTGTAGGCCCCATTACATGCACACCGTATCCGGGTGTGGCATTTACAGTCATATACATGGTTCTTAGAATGTATTTCCTTCCACTTGTACACACATTCTTCTATCTATCTGTTATCTTACATTGTGTAGGGAGAGTGATACTCTGTAATAATGTCATGCAAACGTAGATCTACATTTTACAAAAACCATCTCACATGAACAGACTTTAAAAACAGTATGACATAATATAAAACCATTTAGCAGAGATGCTACAATATATTTTTACACGTATTTAACCTGAATACTTAGGTTATTATTGTGCAATTACTTTTATGTGTATGTTACCCAGATATTCTACATATTACAGCGGTATCATGATCTAGTGCGTATTAATAAGACTGGCCATACATCAGAACGATTTCAGGGCCAGAACACACGATTTCGAACAGATTGTGAGGTTTTTCAGTACTATGCGCAGTTCCAGGGTCATGAGGTCGATCCTCAGATCTTATGTGCTGCAGGTAAGATCTGAAGATGCTGGTAATGCTGGGAGTTGCGGATCTTGCGATAGATCTTATGTAATTTCACATAAGCTCTATCGCGTGTCTGGGAAGCTGGCGAGAAAATCGTGGGACGACTCAGAACCGATGCTGGCCACCCTGATGTTGGGCCAGCTTTAGATTTTTTGCTGCAGGGGTTATCTGCCCCGGACAGACCCCCGCCGATTCGCACCGACCCCCTCTCACCTGTGTCCGGCTGCCCGGACCAGTGACTTCCTCCCTGCCCTGTAAATCCTCCTCTGGGTGCAGGAGGAGAGCCTGCCCACCCGCAGCAGCAGTATCTGGCCGGGTAAGGGAGGGAGGGAGGAGCCACCAGAATCCGCTGCACATCACAAAGGACACAAGAGCTGTTCTTTGCAATAATTATCGCATATGTTCGTGCATATGCAATAATTATTTCTGCGGTAGCCAGCAAGTGGAGGTGCGGATGTTTGTGTATCCCGCCCTTGATTCTGATTTTATGTATAGCTCACACCCAATGCAATGCCATTGCTTACACCATACTCCTTAGTCTACTTTGTTTGTTATCTTTTAACGCCCCATTTCGCTATATTTTGACCCCATACACTTTTCGCTTCTGTCTATTCACACCGTACAGTCCTGTGTAGAACCCATTCCCATATGCGCTGGATGTCATTCCCATAGTTTACTTAATGCTTAATGCAATTACTTAAAACTGCCGGAGAGGGCACGTGCGCAGTAGTCTAAGGATATATAGCTCTATAATGGAACAAGGAGCAGGCTCCTTGTTCCGGGAGACTTCCTCCTGTGCATGCACAGATCACCGGGTTACTACGCTGGATGACGCAGGACTCTGGAGATGGTGGAAAGGTAAGTATGATTATATGTTGCACAGATGGCTTCCTTAGGGACACCATTATTATAGTGTCCCAGCTTTATATGTAGTATTTTTATTTTACTTGTTCAGCCATTATTCAGTACATCATTGCAGAAGGGGGGTGAAGGCGGTAGGAAGAATATGGGGGAGCTTTCTGAACTGATCCTTGGGTTATGGTCATAGTGGGTTAATGACAGGGAAACATCGATTGGGAGTTCCATAAACTAGAGAAAATTGTAAGACCTGATAATAAGGAGTTAAAACAATGTAATGTAAAGGAAAATAAATAAAATGTATATAAGATACAAATAATGTACAATAATATATAATAATATATAAATAACGTAAATGTACAAATAAGATTGTAAAAAATGTTGGTAAGGCTACAGCGAGTGTATAGAGAGGGAAGATGTCTATTTGGGGATTGTGGAAGAAGGTGGCAAAATGGTATAACTAGGAGAGAGTGTTGCAGGGAATAAATATAGATTAAATACCAAAAATTGTAGGGTGTAATAAGTGATCGTTGTGAGTAAATAAAATGAGCTAAAATAACTTCAATATAAACAGTATGTCAGTAATAATTATAATTCCAAACCTTTTAAAACGCGTTTTGCTAACATCTTACTACCTCAAACTTTGCAGCTATAAAATTCCATCCTTTGTGATCCCATTTAAAACTTACACTAAAACCTCAAAACAAATGACTTAAGCACTTTATTACTCCACAAATGTCTGTTTCTGATGCATTCTTAAAGGAAGGTGGGAAAAGGTTCTCAGTAAAAGTGATCAGAGGAGAGTTCAAGCATTTGTTTACCATTACTGGAGTGCCTTAGCTGTTCCACAGAACAGTGTTACTCCTATGGCCTGGGAGTAACATTTAGCTCGTAATTCCAAGTGTCCTCTTTATCTTATTATATGGAGTAAAGTAATTAATATATCAATGTACTTTAACACCATCTCTGCGGAGGTTCTCACCCAACGTTCACGCACATCACATTCACACATCGCTGTTGTTTTTTTATTTTTTTTAATATATATATATATATATATATATATATTTATTACCCACACAAATTATACATTGCCTCTTTTCCAGAAGACTTACTACTAGTCTTTATTTATTTTTCATTTTCTTTCCTCTGTCTAAATAACACAGCACATAAATACTTTGTGGTTCTCTTTCCACCAAGAGTCCAGCTCTCCAAATCCATAATTACTAAGATTCTATGTATTCGGTATTGTCCAAAAAATCTACACCTTGAAATTAGTACTTTTTTATTTTATTTAAAATTTTCACTTGTCCCAATTTAAAAGCTTCCTTATGTGTATTAAGAATATGGTAACACAACGAGGCCTATCGGTTTCTAAACTAGTCAACCTACCACATTTAAATGATGTACCAATGTTTTTATTTGACACAATGAGGGAGAGATCTGAGCTTTAAGATCCCCCACATCTGTGGACAATTGAATCTTTGTGTACTGTTGCTTTCAGTTATTGTCTGAGCACCAGGTAATAACTACTAAACGGGCACATCGTTTGAAAGAGGAGACGCCGCTCCTTCAAGACAGGGTGCCCCCATGCATGTGCGGGCCAGTATGGGGGAAGCTGGGGCACAATGTGCCCTTCCCCTAGTAATACAGAAGTATTTTTCCTTTAGTTCTTGGTGATCTTGTATGATCAGACAATGGCTTCTTGTGGGCCCCCGGAATTTAAAAGATCTTACTCCCCTCTTTTAAATACTGGTGCCCAGAAAAATCCTGCTGTCTTATACAGAAAATGTGCTCTAATAGGGGAACATTGTCCAGTGATCAGCAGACAATGATTAGTAGGGAACATATTCATATGAAAGCAGAATACCCTCTTTTCTTAAGTGTGAAATATTTTGGATGTCAATTTGGGGGTAAATCTTTGACTCATTTTGAAAAAGTGCCTGGCAGTAATATTTGCCTCCACGCTAACCGATCGCCGATTAATATGTCAGGCGGTATATCACAGCTGGACGGGCATTTTAAATTTGCTCGCTTAGCGGTGATGTCCGCTTCCCGTGGTAAGTGTACAGGCAGTCCGCGGACAACCAGCGCACACAGCCAGGTGTGCCGATACACCTGAAAATACATTGCCCATCGACTGTGCAGCACAAGTCTGTGAAAGACAACATTCTGACATATAGTTAGTACAGCGAGACCCCATCAAACAATAAAAATGACAAGACCCCAGCAAGTTACTGCAGAAGGTCATTATATCGCACGTGTATGCAGCAGACAGCACATGCATGGTAGCATTGTGGTGGCACAAAATGGAGTAGTCAAAAAAAACAGACAATTCAACACATTTTTAGACTACTTCAATCACTGAGATTAGAAAAGTCATCAGCCTGATGGTCAGCAACATGAAGTCGCGACCCCATGCTGAGAAGGTCCGCTACCCACTTTGGGGTCAGGACCCACTGTTTGAGAACCAATGCATTAGTATATACCTGCGCAACAATTGGTTATATATTGACTGCTTGCTGAAAGGGGCTATTTCAGCTCCATTCGCAGACCGAGTGATTCTCGAAGGAACGATCTGCAGTGCGCGTGCACTAGCCATCGCTGACTGTTCACACACTGACTGCATTTTCTGGGAGTGCCGTCTGGGGGCACTGACATCAGCAGCGGCCTTCATCTCCCCACAGTCATCACAGTGATGAATACGTCTATTTCCCCCTGTTCGCAACGCCAAGTCTACATTAGATGGCTAGTGGTTGTGAATGGGTTTTCTCCCAGTGTGCACTGCTCTGAACGTATTTGCAGCTGGGGCTGGGCGACATTTCCTGATCGCTGGGCTCCAAAGGTTCACAGTCCAGCGATCAGGTCTGAATCAGGCCTAAAGTGTGTACCTAGCTTTAATGATGAAGTGTTACTAATGCAAAGTTGGGTTATAACTGGATATAGACACATTTAGATGATCATTATCTAAATCCTTAACAAACCCCCTGTCTAGACATAAACATGCAGTCAAACCTGACAATATAGCCAGTGACTGCATGTTTGGCGGGGATCCCGGTGACGTCAATGAACGATATCATTCGGTGTTTGCATCGTTTTAACAGGGCTTTAATTTTGGGGGAAAATGCCCCTTGGAGATTGCCGTAGTTATGTTGGATGACTATACAACGATTTGTCCAGTGAACTTTTTGTACCATGAACTACACAGACAATAACTCAATAAAAAAGCATTCAAAATGTACAAGGGTTACCTGGATAATTACATATTATTCCCAGTGAGACCTAGAAAACGTTTGTAATTTAGCTGTAGACCCTGGATTTGTGATACGACTCTGATGGACTAAAACTTTTGGGGATATTACCTGTAATGAATGGAATGAAACAATTGGACATCAGTGCAAATGAGATTGACCAGTTTACCCTATAAGGGTGAGCTCAGGAATTATCATCAGGGAGCCTGAAAAGTCACATTGCATTGGTATTTGTAATAGGCTTTGGCAAGCATTAAAAAAAAAAAAAAATTGTTTGGTTGCAGTAGTTTATTTTTATTATATATTTTATACAGCCTTAATTATAATATAAAAATAATGTAAAAAAAAAAACTGTTTGGAGAATATTCCAAGTAGTATTGATGCATAAAATATATTGCAGAAATTCCTTTACTTCAGTTTCCTTTTATACGCATGTTCCTCCCCGCTCCAGCAAGCGAGTTCCTCATATGAGTCTAATTTGGCCCAATAAACCTGGAATATGCTTTACATAGATTTGATTTGGAGTCTTTGCTCACAGCACAGTATTAGTTTACTGTGTTTTCTAGAGAAAATCAGGTATGTGATCGGTTTACCACCCTGAATGTATTCTACATACATGTGTAGATTCAATCCTCCTGGTTGGGTTGGAATTGATCTCACCGATGGTAAAAAAAAAAAAAAAAAAAAATCTTTCCAGACCCCCATTTAGAAGGGTCCATATTTAATTGGCCACACACACTGGTGTTACTGTAGTGAGTTTGGCTAGTCTGTTCCTTATGTGTTCCATCCACATATTCTTTTAGAGGTCATACAACTTTTTACTGGCCACCCTTCCAAACAAAGTACAACACTCGCTGGTCACATGACTGCGTAAAACTGGGACTGAAGCACCTCTGTCGTGATTGATCTATCGTCCTCAAAGATGGAAAGACGTGGGAGAGCTTCTGCAACCGTACATGGAAGAACTGAGAAACCACTTTTTATTTTGTTTGGGTGGATTGCAATAATATTGTCTAGAAGTTATCATATGCAAAATCTTAAAGCCTTTCCCGTTGGTCCTATAATTTGACCTAGAAATGGAATGATGAATTGCTGTTTTTGGCTGGGTCGCTGCAAGGACTGCTTTCAGGTTTTACGAAATGTCTACTGTTTGGTCTATGAACATGTGCCAGCTCGGCTCGTTGGCTGGATGAGTTGACTGCTCTGTTTGGTTTACGCGTTAGCACGAGACAGCCTCAGATACGGGCTCTGATACATTGTGTGTAATTCAAGGGTTCACGATTTTAGTCCTCATGTGCCACCAACAGGCCATATTTTGCGATGATCGTTAATCATTTATTTATCTCATTTTTAATTAACAGTTTCTTATATAGCACACACATAATTCCCCAGCGCTTCACAGAGAATATTTGAACATTCACATCAGTCCCTGCCCCAGTGGAGCTTACAATCAATATTCCTTACATCATGTACACGCGCATCCCGACATCTAGGGTTCATTTTTGTTAGGTGCCAAATAACCTACCAGTATATCATATAATCATGCACAGATGAGTTACTGTCTGGCTGGGTCACTAATAATCCCACCGGCTTCAACAGACAAAACATGACCTGTTGGGGGAATCTTGAGAATTGAAGTCAAGGAACACTGGTGTAACCTATGACCAGGTAGAACATCTGTCCTACAGATTCTAATCTGTATCGCAGATGATGTGGCTTAGCTATGAAAGGACAAAAGTATAAACTGTCCAAAATAATTAGTTTTCTTAAAGTACACTTTTTAATTTAATATATTTTAAAAATAGTTTAGATGTTTTTCCCAACATGAACATCATCCAGATGTTGGACTGATGACATTGAGATGACCATAAAAAGAATGTCACTAAATACGAGTGATAAGTTATGTTAGTATTGTTGAAAAAGAGTCTTGTTAAGAATTGAGCTTGAGGGCAGTTTCCTTGCCGGTAGTGTTTCTTTCTGGCAGTACAATAATCTGTAACCTCTGGATGAATTGGCGAACCAGGCAGTATAACGGCGTGCTTCTCTTCCTCAGATAAACTGGATGGATTAAAGACCAGAAAGCGGGACTGGGAGTCCATGGCAGGCTCCCTGGAAGATTATCTGCAACTGCCAGATGATTATGACTCTCGGGAGTCGGAACCTGGCAAGAAAAGGGTAAAGCAGGCTGGGGGGGGGGGTGGAAACAGTGTGCACTCTGATGTCTTGTAATGCTTTTATGCATTGGGATTTGTGTGTTTCCGAGTCTAACTGACACACTCTGACACTTTTTCTTTACTAGGTCAGATGGGCAGATCTGGAAGAAAAGAAAGATGCGGATAGGAAAAGGGCCATTGGCTTTGTGGTTGGCCAGACAGATTGGGACAAGATAACGGATAAAAGTGGACACTTGGCCGAGCGGGCACTGAACCGCACTAAATATATTTGAGTTTTGTCAATGTAGGTGAGTTTTCCATTTGTCAAACGGTGCGGATGAGCGGAACCTGCACTCGCCGACTCCTCCTGTTGACCTATATGTTGTATTTGTCACATTGACTTTTGGCAATTTATGTTCTCTGCAACTAGATTTGTTATTGAATCATTTATGTATTGCAGGTCTTGGATAGAAGCCGACAGGGTTCCAGAAGTCTGTATTTCATTCCACAAGATGATCTCATTTTTTTGTCATGTAACAGTGAATCCTGCCCATACGCTTCCAGTCCAGCACTATCGGCAGTAGAAATTGTTGTAGCAACAATGCAGTTTCTGAATTGTGCATGTTTTCAGCTTAATATTATGTTTGTTTAGTTTCCTGTGCTTAGTATTCAATAAAGTGTATTTGGACACAGGAATGCTCCAGATTTGACTCCGTCTGTTCCTTGTTGATAACAAATTGTCTTATTCTCGACGAGCAAAAGATTTGACTCTAGGGTTAAATAATTGAGGCCCTACAACTGCTTTTATTGCCCGCTCGCAGATAGAAGTCAGTCTGATCTGACTTTTAACTGCCGGAGATGGCCGAACAGGGGGGGGGGGGGCACAGTGGCCCTGCACATGCGTATAATCGCCCATACACATGCACAGAGCTATTCCATCGGTCCCTGGCACAAATACGCTGGGGACCAAGTGATGTTGAATCGAACCCCTAAGACAAGTGCTGCAGTTACACAACACTTGCACTTTGTGGAATGATCTCTAGTTACACCTATGACAGTGGTTATGTTCTAAAAATTAGGGAATGATCAAGTGCCTAGCACTTTTTTCTAGAGCATTGTCTAATTCTTATTGAACGCTGGCATCTAGTGTCTCCTTTCCTGAGTATTCCCCTCCAATAATAGTCTTTCAGATTATTTTTTAAGTTGCAGATTAGTTTTCCTGCACCTGATCTGATTGCGGTTTAGATCGTAGGGAGTATACAGGTTGCCAAATTTATTTTCATCATCTTTAGAGGTTGCATCACAAGAGCGATACCATATTGCTGTTCACAGTAATATGGGCTTATTTTTGGATGAATGGACTTTCGCAGGACTTTCCAAGGGTCTATGATCCCCTTCTGCCATTGCTTTGTGTGACCTGCAATATTGCGTGAACCTGGATTCCACCAGAAGATATTTTGCTGTGTGTGTGAAGAATCCATACCCACGGCACAAAAGAATGAAAGAAGTCAGCCATGAAAACACTGCTTTTACAAATATGCTTCAAAAGATTTTTTCCAATGGACAACCTAAGAATATTTGCATAAATACCAAATCGGAGTTATGAAGATGCGTTGCATGTCTTATAGACCTCCCCTTATGTTTTAAGATTGTTCCCGCCAGCATTTGTATAGAAGATTGCTGTCCTGTGGCTTTGTGGGGAAGGCATGTAAGGAAAGGCTAGTGATGAGAGGTTAGCTTGGGTGAGGAACAAGTATTGTTAATGGGTGTGGTACAGGGGTCCGACAGTTGGGATCCCGACAGTCATTAGCCAGACATCGGGATCCCGACTGGCCGGACCCAGACAGCATGGTGAGCGCAACTAAGCCCTTTGCGGGCTCGCCACGCTGCAGGCACGCCTCTATTGGGGTCGTGGGGTCTATTGGGGCCTCTATTGGGGTCGTGGCCCCCCACGATGGAAAATAGCCGACGGCCGTCGGGAACCCGGCTGTCGGTGTTTAGTCAGTCGGGTTCCCGATGTCGGGTAAATGCCTGTCGGGACCCCGTCCGGCACCCATTGTTGACATGAAATACTTATTGCACTATGTTGCATTCACTGTGAACAAAATTAAAATCAAATCACCTTTCTACCGATTTCCTTTGCACATCAGTGCAAATTTTTTGTTGCGCAACTACCCAAGAGTTAATTGATGCTACTGGTGAGCCAGACTTTGAATGTCTTGATGGTGCTGGAGCACCATTGGACCTGCCTGCTGTTAGAGCACTGCTGCACCAGGGCCATCAATGCTGTTGGTGGGCCTGGGCTGTCGATGTTGGTGGAGCACAAGTTGACGTAAGCCTTCAATGCTGGTGGAGCACAAGTGGACCTGGGCCATCGATGCTGTTGGAGCACGTGTTGACCTTGGACTTTGATACTGTTGCAGCATATGTTGACTATGGCCTTTGATGCTGTTGGAGCATGTGTTGACCTGGTCCTCTGATGCTGTTGGAGCACGTGTTGACCTGGGCCTCTGATGCTGTTGGAGCACGTGTTGACCTGGGCCTTCGATGCTGTTGGAGCACATGTTGACCTGGGCCTTCGATGCTGTTGGAGCACATGTGGAACCTGGGCCATCTAATGTTGGAGCACAAGTGGACCTGTGTTGATATATCCCTACCAACAAAGGAACTATTGGATCATGAAATTGCTGGAGTTGCCAGTTGATGCTGCTTGTGTTTGCCGATGTAATGTCTTCACCTATAGTTGTGATAATCTTTCATTAAAATTTATATACTGATATTTTAGTTTAACAAAACGGTCGTTGCCCATGTTATTATAGACCCTCATTAATTTCTTGATCTGTTGATCATGTGAATAGCAAAATATATTTTTCAAATATATGCAACTGGTTTTGAATGATTAGTTTCAGAAGTCTTTACCATAGGTCAACTTATTCTCGCTGTACAACGTAACATTGAATGACTTTATTGGTGGATGAACAATGATTTTATAAAACTTTGTGTCAATTCTTAATCCTCCTGATTTGTAAAATTGTAGGAACTAGCTCATGCTGTGCGTGACTGATCGTCTGACTCCTTAAGCAACATTACTCATGGTACGATGTTGCTGGTGCGCCGGTGAAGTTGGCCACCATGAAAGTACTACACAATGAGTCAGTAAATGAGACGATTCAACCAGTTTTTCTGAATCCACTTTCTAAGAATAACTAATCTTATATAGCAAATTGCCATAAAGAGGCATCGTGTGTTACAAATAATCACTGTAAGATAATATATTGGCATAACTATTAGCATTTATGTATGACTGATGTCCTGTGGCTGTATATGGATAATTAATGGTTTCTATTAAATGGTGGTGATGGGTGGTGGATTGGGATCACATTTGGTTAGGACCATTTATTGCTATTAAGATATGTTTCTTATGCCAGTTCCATGGAATATAGCCAATAAAATCTTTCCACATAATTCCTTTGCACAACAATGCTGCACAACAACCTAAGAATAAATTGATGCTTCTGGTTGCACCAAACACCTTTAGAGTATCTTGACACCACTGGAGCATCAGCTGACATGGGCCGTCACTGTGGGTGGAGAACTAGTGGACCCGGAGCATCTGCAGGTGGAGAACCAGTGGACTCGGAGCATCTGCAGGTGGAGAACCCGTGGACTCTGAGCTTATGCAGGTGGAGCATAAGTGAACCTGGGCTGTGGAGCAACAAAGCTTGGACTGTTGATGATGGTAATGCACCAGTAGACCTGGGCTGTGTTGGTACTTCTTGAGGTGGCCCAATTATTCCAGTTGCCTCCGGTGTTAATTTATTTGATTGTGTTATCTATAGATGTGACTGCCTTTTGTTAAAATAAGATAAATGTATATAAGGTGGAATAAAATGGTCGAATTACCAGTGTTGGGTTTTTTTTCCCCGCCATTTAATGTTTATTTTTTTTATCCCCTCAGCAAATGTTTCCTAGTTCTATTGGTCGATCATGCAAAGCACTAAATATATTTTTAAATTATATGCACTGGTTCTGTTAACGTTCCTCATAAATGTAGTCCTATCTAAAGGATAACTTTTTTTCTTCATGTTCACTGTAGCATCTACTGCATTGGTGGATGAACTGTGATCCTTGTGAGTTCAAAGTGTGTGTGTGTGTGTACTGTTTCCATCTTGGATTGTGTGATGTATAATGTAGAAACGTTGGCTTCTGCCAGAGAAAATTATGCTGTGATCAAAATTTATTACAACACAAAGTTGGCCGCCATGAAGGCAGGTAAGATTCAATAAACAAGGCCAAGCAACGTTTTGAGTTTTTATTTCTTTATTAACATCTTAAGGGCTGCTTATTTTAAATATCAAATTGCCTTTATAAATGGGCCTCTTGTGATGCAGTCTCACGCTAAGATTTTATATTATCGTACCCAACATTGATTATGTATGATGATTATCACTGGCTGCTTATGGGGGGACAACATTTGGTATTAACCGATGAGAGGTTGTTTTGGAATTACAAATATTGCTTTTAAGATGTGAAGTCATTACTATTAATACATTTTCAAAGATGATTTATAGCCAAATAAATCACTTTTCCACATTTTTCTTTGCATCGTAATGTTGCTTATTAGTTGCACAACTACCGAAGAGTAAATTGATGCTGCTTGGTGTATCAGAACACTTGTCATGCACTGGAGAATGGGCTACTGGCAGAACACCATGGGGACCTGGGCCATTGGTCCATGTCTACTGGAGCTTTACCTGGGCCTTCGGCTGCTGGTGGAGCTCCAGGAAGCTCAGGACCTTCGGCTGCTGGTGGAACACCAGGGGGACCTGGACCTTCGGCTGCTGATGGAACACCAGGGGGACCTGGGCCTTTTGGCTGCTGAATCACTAAATGGACCTGGGCCTCTGGCTGCTGCAACGTACTAGGAGGACATAGGCACCTGCTGCTGGTGGAGTACTGGGGAACCTGGGCCATTGCTGTTGGTGGAGTACCAGGTGGGCCCTGGCTGCTGGCAAGATAATAAGAGGACCTAGGCCTCTGGCTGCTGGTGGAGTACCTGGGCCAGTGCTGCTGATTGGAGCACCATAAGACCTGCAATGTATTGATGCAGCGGTGTCAACCAAGGTTCTGCTATGTCTTTATATCATTGGAGCACCAAACTACACAACTATGTCTTGATGCTGCTGGTGAATGTGAGTGTCTGATGTCGTTTGTTAATAATGTATTGTCCATTTGAATAAAACGGTCTAATTACCCATGTTCTGAAGTGGTGTGTATCAATTTATTTATTTTTTTAATCTATATTTGGAACATCGGTAATTTTCATCATAAGTAATTCCCTGCTCAGCTTATTCCAGCTGTTTACCATAACTGGACTGGTAGAAGAATTGTGATCTCTGTGGAACTTTCCAAGTATGCTTGCTCGATTGTTCTCAACCCTTGGTCCGCATGACATAATATTGTAGAAACTGGATTTCCACAAGGATATTTTTACTGTCCATGGCTTTACGCAACACTATCAGCAACACAAATGAAGTCCACCATTGTAAAAGCTCTTTGTAAAAAAAAAAAAATTCAATAAATAAGACAAGTGAACTACATTTTCTGTGATTTGTCTGATTCACTAGCCTAGTATCAAGCACATTTACACAGTGCTCCTTTTGTATGTTGGTTATTTTACATACAGTGCTGAAGAGAAAGCTCTAGTTTATGTATTATGAGCCAAGATTGTGTATCGGGGGTTCTTGCCAGGATTATTTTTATTCTTATGGGCATCCTATGTCTCTAAGGAGGAATCCTGTTGGGATTAGCTGGTCTAGAGAGCTTTTCAGATAATATTATTATTAGTAGAAGGTGGGATTGACATTGCTGAGACTGCAGTAGCTTTGGCAGAGTCTTAATGTAACTGAAAGCCTGGTGGACCTTTGGAATCTTGATGCAGCTGGAGTGTCAGAAGACTTCTGGAAGTTTGATGCCACTGGAGCTTCGGAGGATGTATGCTGTTGTGATGCTGCTGAATTACCAACAAACTTAAAGTGGTGTACTTCTGCTGAACTACAAAATGATGAAGGTGTTGTGATGTTGCTGGATCATGTAGTGTGATGCAATTGTTAGGTTGAGTATGCATCTCGGAGCAAACCAGAATGGTAGACACAAAACATTCAAAATGTCTCACCCAGCAGAGGTGGGAATTTATGGAAATGAAGAGGATCCTGTTTTGGTGTTAGCAGAAGTCCTTAAGTAACATAGTTGGGCTTGGTGATGTAGATGATGGGGGGGGGGGGGGGGGTATTGAAGTTGAATGTTTTTGTTAACGGACCATCAAGTACAATAATATTTTTTGTTGCTAAAAACTTCTCTAATGGGTTTCCTCAACTTCATATTCCTGTTGGTTGGGCACAAAGGGTGGTTGGTGTTTAGGGAATAAATACCCGGGTCCTTTGAGATCTTAAACTCTGGGATGTTAACACCATCCTGCTGTACATACAGTCATTACACCAATCCAGCTCTCCATCTCATACTTCACGGTAAATAGGTGTGAAAAGTTTTTTGAGTTGCCAAAAAATCTTCCACCTGTCAGGCCTACCTTTTGTTGAGTTGCATGTTATGTGTTGAGTTGGGTTTATTGCTTTCGAAGGACCAGTGTTTTTTTCTTTGCATGCGTCACTAATTCTTTTTGTCCTAAAATGTTCATCTAAACACATTACGTTGCTGCTATCGGTGAACTAAAATGTTAAACTTCCTGTCACAATCCTCGTTGGTTTAGTGTCGCCTGCACTGACGATCATCAAAGGTCTTCCTGAAAACCATTCAGGTAGGCAACTGGGGTGGGGTTTGGTTGGTGGAGTAACTGGACCCTATGGAAAGGGCAGAGGACAAACAACACAATTCTTATCTACAGTATATGGCCCATTTTGTGGTTCCACGTGTTTAACAATGATCCATGCCCTGTGTCTTGCAACACTCATACTGTACATGCCATGATCTGTTATATGGCAATATTGCTGTATTTTATGTTAAATAAAATGTTTCACATTTATTTGTTTCAAGCTGAGTTTTTGTACGTTCCACTTCAGATGCATATTCTAAGTGGGACAAGCGGTATCCATACACACGTGGTCTATACATAGCAGAAACAGGAACCTATACCTTGATCGGTAAAGTATCTTTATGACCTGAAATTTTGATGCTTAGTGCATGAGCACACTGAAATTTGGTGTGTGGGTTATGTAGGGTACGTATGGGAGTAACAGCACCATGGATTGTAAATGTATTTAAGGAAGTTTACTAATATTATGAGTGTATACATTGGACTTTCATGAGTTTGGAATCACCTGGAATGTGAGAACTGCACTTTTTTTTATCATATGTACGTTCTGTATTTACAGAAACAGAATACTACTAAAAACAAAGCCAGGAGATTTGCCACACAGGCAACAGCTTAAACCTTATAGGACCAACAACCACCATGTGCATTGGTTCTCTTCAACTGCGCCACACTGTCCATGCTTTCAGCTGGTTAGTACAAAAGCAAGGCCCATCAAGGCTAGATGACTAGGCATCATACAACAGTAATAACACTAGCATAAAAATAAAGTAAAAACATCCCTCAATATTATAGTATGGTCTCTGTTCCACATGAGAGAGGCTGTGTTGTTGCAAGATTGGCTATTATTTTGTATAATGTGTACTCCGCTTATGCTGTTTGTGGAGTGCAGCTTATGAGATCTGTTTTCTTGGGGCCTAGAGATATTTCCAGAATTGAATTTACATCATTAAGCAACACCCCTTTCATACAAAATACTGAACATTTACAAATTAGGGAAATGAGCATATTTAAAAAGCTCTGGTAATGTTGTAATTTAGAAAGTGGTATACTCTGGCATTGTTTCATTGAAGACGGCAAGACAGCTCATGGATCTAGTTGTGTGGACAGAAGTTTTGGCTCAGGCCGAAATCACACAAAGACTGTGCTCAGGTACCTGGGGAGTATATTATGGTGCCAGTCCTGAGGCAAACTAGAAGAGGAGTAGTGACCTCAAGATTAGCTGCTTATGGGCATGTTGAACGTTTGGTAGCAACAAGACTTCCATGTAGAGATGGCATTTGGGCACGTGATAAAAGAAGAAAGGATATTTAAGTGTCACTTGCATAGTGGTGTTAATAGTGGGCAAAGGGTAATTTTCACAAACAGGACGTATAAACCGGAAAATAGAACTTCAAGTGACACCCTAGATAAAGAAAGTACAATGGAGGCTAATGAAAGGTAGGTGGTAAACTGCCTAGAAAAGGGTTTCCAGCTGTGTCAGAAGGAGGGTGGATTTGGTGGCGTGACCTTTCCACATAGATGTCTGTACAGCTTTGATCCTTGTAGTGAGTTTTACCTCTGGTGTAGAAGCCAGTTTAGAGAAGGTGTCTTGTGCAATGAAGCCTTCCCCAATGTACACGTTACATCGCATAGAAGTGTCCCTTATTTACATTACATTGCACATGCCGTAGGCTTCCTTATTCACCTTACACATATAATAGTGTTGGTGTTTTTTTTAACATTACACCGCACAGTAGTATACCTTATTAACAGTGCACCACATAGTACTACATCTTGTACACATTTTGCCACCCCAATGTACACTTTGAACACGCTACATCTACACCATATTACCTGTTATTTATATTGCGTCAAAGATGCTTCCCTTGCTATACAGTTCACCTTACACATGTTATGCTACACAGTAGTTATGCTCCCGTACATGTTATGTCACATAGTACAACCTCCTATAGCTGCTATTGCCAGACAAGGAACACACACATATTTTGAGCAAGGGTGGAGGAGGCTGGTTCTGCCGAAGGGCATATGCCACCTGTACAGGAACACCACCTGGTCTGCCGCTCTGTAATAGGCTAGACAGGTGTACACATGCTGCTAAAGTAGTTTGAACACAAAGAGAAGACAATGTGGTTGTAGCTGGGGAGAGGTTGAGTTATGTGGTCTTACTTGGACGTTATGAAGTTGTAAGGAAATGTACTGGTGGGAAGTAACAAGTTGAATCAGTTAGCTAAATGTTGGCAAGTTTTGAGAGGTATTTAGGGGAGGATGGAGAGCAGATTGTAAACACATCTTCAGTAAGAAAGTTGGGATAGTCAGTAGTGGAAAGTATCAAGTAGAGCACAGGTTCTCAAAATCTGTCCACAGGATCCCACACAGTGCATGGTTTGCAGGTCTTTTCCCAGAATCAAGTGAAATAATTAGCACCACCTGTGTGTTGTTTTTTTTTTTTTATAAATATGTCCGTAATGAGTGTACCTGTCAGGTGACCTGGAAAACGTGAACTGTGTTGGGGTCCTGAGGACTGAATTTGAGACCCACTGCAGCAGTCGGTTTTCGGTGCACAATTATACAAAAAAAAATGAACTATTATTTATACTTTTAAAATAACTATTAACATCACATATTTCAAAAACAAGCAATAAGTTATGGTTAATATATACAAAGGTGCACATATGAAAAATTACGTGAAGAATACAATGAAATATCAACTTTGGGTCTTCTTTAAGTGTGTTTAAATGTTTTATATTCAAGTAGCTCCAAATCTTTTATTTTACATAGAAATGTACTTGCCTTTCAAAATTTAATTTTATTCCTCAGGTGATCCAAATGTACACTGAAGTGCCAAATGGGATTCCATGTAATGGTAGGTGGCACCCCATACCTGCCTCATTTGTAATCTGGCATTTCATGAGTTAGTTTTGAACACCTGCTTGGCTGATCAAGGCAAATCACATCCGCATTCAATGCAGGAGATACCAGACACATATCTAGTAATTGCAGTGTTCTTTAGCTTTCATGGGAAGTGAAAGCAGAACACCCACTTGAGTGCCTTTGTGAGCAATAGGACATTGGACAGAGTGCCTCACCTGAGATTGGCATGTTGCTAATTTGACTCTGGAGGACAGGTAATGTTGCGTGGTCTGATGAACCATGATTCCAGTTGTTTTAGGTTTGGTGCAGACCCTATTAGGCCATAAACCCCAGTTGTCAACAAGGCATCGTGGAGCCTGGTGGTGATTCCACAATGGTGTGGGGTATGTCCACATGACCTAGGTTTGCGCCACTTGAACACATCATTATAACTGCTATGTTGCATTGCTTATGAACACCCACATCGATAGGACCGATGACATAGTGCATGTAATATTCTAAGTTGATCAGAATTGGTTTGAGGATCATTCTGAAGAGTTATGATGAATGGTGTGGCCACCACATTTGCCTGATATGAACCTGAGCATTTGCTGGAGGTGGTGGAAAAGATCCATTCACACCCAGAAACCTACAAGTATCAGGGATCTGTGGGAAGCTATCTAGAAGACATGGGTCAACATCTCATCAGTGGTCTTTCATATACTTGTGGAATTGATGCCACTTTGCTCGGCTACATGGTGTCCTACACGATACTAGGCACCCATCACATGATATAACTCCATGTTAAGTAATTAGCTAGGAATGTTGCAAGGTCAACGCTAATTGAAATTAATGGCCACTGGTAGGTTCATTGTTACTATGGTTTGAATTAGGACTATTCCATTATATCAATTAGCAGTTGATTAATATATAATGATCATACTAATTTTTCTATATTGGTAGTAATAATATTCTATATCTGTTAGTCAATCACAAAGGATAGATCAGAGTGAAAACACGGGTTTCACTGAAACTGTTTTCAGTGGAAAATGCTTTTTTTTTTTTTTCTTCAGGCAGCCCAAATTAGTTAGCCTGAAAGAAATTTGTGAAACATTGGGAACAATGTTTTTCCATACCTAATTGAATATCTGCCTTAAGGTTTCCACACACAAAGTTTTTTTTGCCGATCGGACGATTTTTACAGCAAAATCGTCCGATCTCGATCAGATTCGTGCTCCTGTGGATCTTTTGTTAAATCTCCTGATCTTACATAATGCATTAAAAATCAGAAGATCTATAGGTACGCACATCCGATCTTAGGATGAATCTTTGGTAAAGATGTGCGCTTGCCTGAAATCTTTTGTCCAGGAAGGACAAAAGATTTCAAAGCTAATTTGTGCACACATATTGAGATTGCAGATTTTTCTAGTGTGTAGGCACCTTTTAGAGTTAGAGCATTAAGATTAACAGTGATAAACATCCAGTTGATTTGCTCCTAACTGTCATTTTTCATATGCCACATATTGCATTAGTTAGGTGCTGATTGGCTGGACACTTAGCACTCTTATCTCTTTTTAAGGTTTAATAGATCTGTCTCATACGGGTTCTGGATGACTGCCGGTGCTCCGACAGGGTGGGAACACGTCTCACAGGGCTATTCTCCCCTGCAAGCGGCTTCTTTGCGCTCATACCCCTGTCTGAACACTGGCAGTTGGGATTCTGACCGTCAGGTTCCTCCCCTGTTGAACCGCCATACCACACCCGTCTCATACTGCTATTTACACAAAAGGCATTTAAGGCACAGACACAGTGGAATATCCATGTGCATTTTGGCATGAGCTTTTACTAGACCATTATTATTAATTAGTAAAGATCTTGCAAAAGTCCTAGCTAATAACAATTATAAAAGTGGCATCACATGAAAAAAGTGGAGTGCAATAAAGTTTCCATATGCACAAAAAGTTATATTTACAAAGTGAACATTTCACCATTTCAAAGTATTCGCTAGAGCAGTTCATGCACCCAAACCACACATCCGTACCAGTCCCAATGACTCAAAATAGGTAGCACATATCTTGCTTTGTTAGAACACGAAGAAGTCGTAGTGGGCCAGGTCGGTACTGTTTGGAGAATGACTAAGCCCCTCTGTTGGTCCAGAAAATCCACCACTTTTCAGACTTATTGACTGGTGCATTGTCATGATAGAGAGAGACGCCACGAGAGTTCTTGAATGGCATCTGGAAATGGCTACCAGTACTTGAGGAAGGCATTGGTTGGTGTACCAGCCCCCAATGTAGGTGCTGCACGAGTGGTATTGTAGTTACATGAACAGTCTGGTCCAAAAACAGTTCAATCAGCTCACACTGGGGACCATGGGCTGTTAGTTGTTTGGACGAAACTAGATTCATTACCATTGATGATCTCTCAGAGTTTATACTACCGCCATTAAACCTGGGCCAGCATAATGCGGCACCAAGCAACCAGGGCCTCCATCTGCTCTCGAGTCTGCTGATGGCGCACCCAATGTTGAAGAATTCTCTCTCAGGCCAAGATTTTCAGAGTATCCAGTTGATGGATCCTGGTGAAATAACCATCTCCTTCTCAAACTGAACCACAGTCGTCTTACCAACTCACAAGGCCTCAGTGATATCAGCGTTGCTCATCTTCCAGGGACTGTTACTCACATCAAAATTCTGCAAGCTACTAAAACACCATTCAGGACAATGCTTCCTTGCCAAAGCAGCTTGCAGTCAGTCAAAACCCTCCTGCTTGTAGTCGTAGAAGATCATGAATTGCCAGTGGCATCTGTTAAGCTCCACAATTGGCTTGGGAAGGAAGTGAGGGGATGATAGAAGATGACATGAGAATGGGAAGGGGATGAGATAGGCATGGCGATGTGAAAGGGTTATAGAGAGGATAGATTTAAGGAATTGAGAGTAAGTAGGTGGGAGAGAATATGTTTGAGGAAATTAAAGAGATGAAGGGTTTGAAAGAGGGAGGAGGATCAGAGATGGAAGGAGATAAAAGGAAGATGAGAGAAGGAAGTGGACGATAGTAAGGGGTGAGACAGGGAAGAGAGAAGGAAGAAGGGTAGGGGTGGCCAAACCGGTCCTCGAGATCTACCAACGGTCCATGTTTTCCAGATCACCTAGCTGGTGCACAGCTGTAGTAAACACTAACTCACATTTTCAAACCTGTTGCATTCATTCCTACAATAGATCCACAGGTTGCCTGAAAAACATGCACCGTTGGTAGATCTTGAGGACAGGTTTGGCCACCCCTGAAGTAAAGGATATGTTTGAGTGAATGAAGAAGTGAAGAGTTTGAGAGAGGGAAGGAGATGAAAAATGAAAAAGGGGATGAAAGTAAGGGAGTAGGGAACAGGTTTTAGGAAATGAAGAATTAAAGGGTTTGAGCGAGTAATGGGGATGAGAGAGGGAAGTGGCTAGGAGTAAGAGGTGCGAGGGAATGAGAGAGGAAGGGGTTGATAGGTGTGAGGGCAGTCCTAAGGTATGGCAGGCACGTGGGGTCATTTATTACATATTTTTATGTTCTGTGATGAACTTTTATAATATTTTGCCAAATAACAATTCTCCCAGTTGCCACTATGAAGCAAAATAAAATTAAACTGACCACACCTGGTCCCCTAGATAAATAAGACAGCCTTTGCTATATTCTGGCATTGCTTAGGACCTTACACAGCAGTCATTTCTCTAGTGGCACGGTACATATCAAATCAAACATGGAAATAATACAGTACAGCATAGCTTGGCCTCTGTAGCAGGTTACTATGACCATGTCTGATCTAATGCTAAGGGTAGATTTACTAAGCAGAATGTCACTGTCACGACAAACGGGGGTTTGACCAGTAGTTTAACGACAGCAATAGAAATAAACGCTAAACAAGCCTGGCAAATCAATTGTTTGTCAGCGGCTTTGACATACCGCTGCTTCGTAAAACTACCCATAACCCTCAGTACAGTAATAGAAACAATGACACCTGCAGGTTATAAAGAAAAGTAACTAAACAAATACAACAGTGGACTTGTGATCAAAGCACAAAGTGGAAGCTGTCATCTGTAGGCTGAAGCATTATCCATGGCGGGCACTAGTTCCCATGGCGCTGAGAGCTTTCTAGGTGGACAAATGTACGTTAGGGGCAGTCTATTCACCTAGACCGGTGTGAACCTTCTTATGCTGCCGAAGATTTGAACCATCGGAATAGCTGCGGCCACAATGTGAACACACGTACGGCCTCTCCCCGGTGTGAGTGCGTTGATGCTTTACAAGGTTGGATCTCTGCGTAAAACGCTTCCCACATTCTGCACAACTATAGGGCTTCTCGCCAGAGTGAATCCGCCGATGCGTAACAAGAGTAGAACTTGTGGCAAAACATCTGCCGCACTCTGGGCATGAAAATGGCCTTTCCCCGGTGGGAGTCCTCCCATGCGACAGGAAACGTGACCTCTGATTAAAGGATTTCCCACCATAACGATGAAACAGTCTGTCCTCGGTGTGACATCGCTGATGGGCGGTAAAAGTCATTTTGGAGCAGAAACGCACTCCACAGACTGAGCACCTATACAGATTACTGGCGCTATGCGTTTGCTGATGGGTGACGAGGGCTGAGTGATTGAGGAAACATTGCTGACACTCCGTGCACTGATGAGTCTTCTCAGGGTAGTGTGAGGAGGCATGCGGACCTGTTGGGGACAAAAGTACTGAGATAAACCCTCTGTACATCAGCGGATGGAGTGGCGTCGTCATGTGCGAGACATTCTGTGCAGTTATACATATGAACCATGCAGATATCAGTACATATACAATTGTTCATTTCGTTAACCCTGTCATTCCCACAGAACAATGGAATTTGTCTAGAAATATTGTTTAATACATACTGTAAAGAAACAATTATACAACTATTGTTTCATTCACACCAGGATGAAGGAAGCAGTCATCTTTTCCTATTTACACTACTAAAATGCTGCTGAATCTGTTACCCTCCTCACTCACACTAAGGGGAAAATAACAGGAAGAAGGAAATTGGGAGATTTAGCAAGCATATAGTACAATTATCCATATTTATCCCTGCTGCGAATATTGCCTGTCAAGTATTTATTGAAAACTGCATCTAACTTGGTATCAGTCTCTTAGTGGTTAGGTATAGGTTTGGACACCAGTCCTCTAGGACGGATTCAGTATGAAATCCCGGCGTTCAAAATCCTGACGCCGGAATCCCAACCGCCGAAATCCCGACAAGGGGGGGACGTGGATCGCCCCCCCCCCCTTGCGGGCTCGCGCTCGCCACGCAGCGGGCCCGGTGCCTCGCTACGCTAATTTATTCTCCCTCCAGGGGTGTCGTGGACACCCACGGAGGGAGAAAGTGTCGGGATTTCGGCGGTCGGGATTCTGAACGCCGGGATCCCGACCGTCCTCTAGGACAGTAGAGTGTCTCATATATAAAGGTGGTATTCAATTGTTATATCATGCCCGATCTCCCGTCTAATATGGCAGATTGTAGAGCAATGTTCAATTGATCTTTCTTTTTGTTTTTGCGCATATCGCACTCATTATGGTCAGGTTTAGCATCGCATTCATGCATTTCAGCCCACAACCCCTGGGAATAGTGAACTGAAATGCTAGTAAAACAATTGAATACCGCCAAAAGTGGCTAATTGCTAAAGTGTCAGCCGAAAATCAATTGCAGTATTATAACGCTGTTGTCATAGTTATATCTTCAACAGATATCGACTGTGAATTGACTCCTCATCAACAGGTAAGTCCATGCAGATCACTACTACAGACTATCGCAACTGTTTGTACTGACATATTGCTAGCGTTATACCAGCGTTGAACAAAAGGAATACAGAAGGCAAACAGGCAAAAAAAAAAACAATACTACAGGAGGACTGTGTTACAACCACAAAACTCCGGATCAGTATGAGGCCTCTCTTCACCTCTGCCATGAGAACAACAGACCAGGCCCACCACCCCTCCGGCTGTGAATATCAGGAGATCCCCCTGAGCCTACCCCTCAAGGTGAGCTTTAGGGTGAGACCACCAGGACCAGTCCCACCACCCCTCCGGCTACACATATGAGGACTGCCCCCTGAGCCTATATTTTGCACCTTATAGAAGAGAATAGATAGAATCAGATTGGTTGCCCATAGCAACATCTCATCTTCAAAAGAAATTCCATCTTAGTTAAATTACCCCCATGAGACCAGGACATTTATAATCTTATCCAACATTGTTATCCCAATTTTCCCTCTTCCATTAGTTACCTGCAAATGTGTTCTCACCATGTGCTTTTGTTTTTTTTCTTCTTTTAGCAGCGTACTTCCACCCCAGAGTGTGCTATTCCTTTACTGTGTACCTGATTGCACCCCATGTTAGCGGTGCCCTACGCAGTGCACCTCAGATTGCTACTTCAGATGGTTCCTCCACATGCAGGATGTTCTTCATGTGGATCTTTTCGTACAGGGTTTATCATACTATTGCACAAGTGTCAGTCTTCGCTTATATGCATTGGGCCCTGGTATGGCTCACTTCCCACAGTGTAACCTCCGTAGTGGGCACAATATGGCTGCCTCATCTGCTACTCTTGTGGATGGGATGAGAACTACATGGACCTGACAGATTTGTTGGGACCCTAGTTTGAGCTTTAGGACACTGCAATCACCCCATTTTGTGTCTTTCAGAGGTAACCAAATCCTACCAGGAAAATCCTACGCAATGTGCCCAAGATGGCTGCCTCTCCTGGTGCCTTCTGAGGTGGGAATATACAACCCGTGGAAGGTAGCACCCAAAATACCTGTATTATGTGCATGGTTTTTGAGGTCTGTAAAGCAGCTTTGAGTCCTTTTGAGAAAGAGTGTTCTATAAATAAAATGATTATTATTAAACTACAGGGTGATTAAGGGTACAAGAATGACAAATAATATTTAAAAAAAAACTGGACTAATCTTCCCAACAGCTCAGGCCCCTCTACACCTGTCCGCTTTCTCTCTCGCTCTGATGGCAATGTCTAACTCTCCTCTGTACCTCAGGTATAATGTCTACCAATCCGGCTGTTCCTTGAACTCAGAGCTACTAAAACTCATCCATGTCCTCATTGTTTTCCTCTTTGACTGCAGTAATCTGTTCCTGCCTGGCCTAGCTGACTTCCACCTCGCTCCTCTACAGGTTATCCTGGTCTCTGCGGCCCATCTCATCTTCACTTGTAGCTCCATCTCTGCTGCCCATCTATTTGCCAGTCACTCCCTATCCACCCCAGAATCAAATTAAAGCCCCTCTCTCTCACAACAAAGCGCTCAACCTCATGGCTCCTTCCTACATCTCCAGACTAATTTCCTCACATGTTCCATCCCACTCTAGTGATTGCTGTCTCACCTCACTGACCGCTGCTTCCCAATCTCACACTCAGGATTTCTCCTGAGCTGCTCCTTACCTCTGCTATTCCTGCATTTGCTCCATCAGACTCTCCCAGCCTTCCCTTAAACCTAAGGTCATCATTCTAATTTATTTCCCCTCCTCCTATCTTCCCATTGTGTCCACCTATATCCCCTATAGAGAGTGTAAGCTCATATGTGCAGCAGGGCCTTCTTTCCATTGTCTTCACATAAATATGCTAACTGCTCACCGTATTTTTGTATTTAATTTATTTACTGTTTTATTGTGTACGGCGCTGCATAATCCTTGTGCCGTCTAATAAATAGAATGTAATAAAATGTCCGGTTTATTAGAATTATAGTGTCTGCTGTATCATCATTCCGTTATTAATTTACATACTGACTTCTCATAGGTTATCATTTCATGAGTGTCCAGTGACATCACTGCTTCTTGTGTTTAATGATTCTGTCTATAAAATGGCTGCTGTGCCTCAGTGATGTCACTGGTTTCTAGTGAATGTATTGGCTGCGTTGTTCGGAATCAAAGAACAGCCTACAAAATGGCTGTCACCACTGTGTGTCTGCAGCACAGTTAAAGAAGCAACATAATAAAGGAATGTCATTTCTTTCCTAAATGCATTCATTCCAATGTTGTGTTATATTACTTATACGTTATATGTTAGACCCAATTGAAATGTATAAAAGTGCAACTGCTGTGGTCTGATTACTTTTTGCATAGCCGCACATTGTTTTCATTGACAGGAATATTTAGATTGTCAGCTGACGTGGAGGTCTCTGGAGGGGTGGGAGCAGTTGGGTGGATAAAGCTTCTTTAATAGCAAAACCAAGTTGGGTGCATTAATGCCCCCCACAGAGGAGAAGCAAGTAGGCGATGGTGCATGTGAGCCTAAAGACGCAGCTGGTCTGGCCCCTCCCCCTTATGGTAAAATGCCGCAATTCATCCACATTTTCATGAGGGCTAAAATTATGCTATTACAATAAAACGTTATACGGTCTTTGGGTCAACATACATTGGTTCAACCACTAAAGGTCGACACAGCTTAGGTCAACACCTGAAATGTGTTGACGCACTTAATGGCGTCAGGGTTGGATGGTTGACACAAGCATCAGGTCGACAGTGTCTAAGTCAATAGTCAAAAGGTCGACATGGGTTCTTCACTTTTATTTTCAGCCGACAGGTGGTATTTCATGCCCTATCATTCACTAGGGCGTGGAGGGAGAGCATGTGTGCCCAAAGCATGGCCAGCGCAGCGATCCATGCAAGGGGACATGGTGCACCGATAAGGTGTCCATGTCGACATTCCAGACAAAAAAATAAATAATAACCCATGTCAACCTAGACACTTTCGACCTAATACTTATGTTGACCTTCCAACCCTGTCAACCTTGAGCTGTATTGACCTTTACTGGTCAACCCAATGACCCATACCCAAAAAGAACACATTATTAAGCCCTGCCCACCATGATGGATCAAAGAATTAGGGTACAATAATCCCCCATTTTGCCCACTAGAGAGTGGAGGGATGCAGGAGGGCGATGTTACAGGGTGCTTTAGTGAAAAGACTATTGCAAACCAATGTAAAGACAAGTCATGCAAAAGTAAGAAACATAACAAAGATATCCTTAATATAACCTCTCTGTACAGCTAATAAAAGACAACTAAGTATTTAAGGAGCCAAATAAAAAAAGTTTAAAATTAAAGAAAAGGATTCTACTATAATGATCACGGTCTTGACGACGGGATATTTTTATTGGTTTCCACCACGAGCATTGTCAAATGAATCCACAAACCCCGAAAACCTGGCACACAAAATTCCTTCAGATAAAGGTAACATTTATGCAGCTGATAAACAATTCTTATGTCTCCAAATGTCCTTCTATTCACAGAGAAGACTTCAAGATCTGTCCCCGAGGTGAATTATCTGATGCCGGATAAGATTTGAGCTCTGAGAGAAACAGCGGCCGCACTGAGAGCACACAAATGGCCTCTCTCCGGTGTGGGTGCGGTGATGCTTCACAAGGGTGCAGCTTTGGGTGAAACGCTTGCCACAATCCGTGCACTCAAACGGTTTCTCGCCAGAGTGTATCCTCCAGTGCCGAACAAATGTAGATCTTTTCTCAAAGCCTCTCCCACACTCTGGGCATGAAAATGGGCTTTCCCCGGCGGGCGTCCTTGGATGTGACCTTGGCTGTGGAACTTTCCCAATATAAGGACGACGGAGAATTTTGTCCTGTGTGTGTGACTGCTGGTGGGCGGTAAGAGCCAATCTGGAGCAATAATGCCCTCCGCACATCGAGCATTTATATAGATTACCGTCGCTATGCATTTGTTCATGGGCCGAGGGGTCTGATTGATTGGGGAAACAGTGTTGACGCTTTGAGAATTGATGCATCTTCTCAGTGTAGTGTGAGGAGGCATGTGGACCTGTTGGGGACAAAAGTACTAAGATAAACTCTTTGTACATCAGCGGATGGGTCGTGTCATCATATGCCATAAACGTAGTGTGACAAGGAATCACATACACTGGATAAGATGATGTCTTGGTCTTTATTTTGAGTAACAGGTAATCAGCATAAGCAAGGATGGTTACAGCATTGTAGCATACATGTGTCACAGCATAGTACAAACAGAAAGCTCCAGTGGTCCCTACCGTAGCGCACACCCCGGCCTATCACCTGGCCAGCTATTCCACCATCAAGAGCAATGACCCTCTGCCCTGGAAACACTTTTATCAGAAGAGCACAGGTGCTGCTAATCAGCCCAACCCTGATCACATCAGTTTCTCTGCTTCTGCTGATCTAAAACCTGGACCAGATCCTCCACATTATCTTCATGTGAAGGTATGCTGTCCCTGCCACAGTAGTAATAATATGTAAGTCATCTGCAGATGCTAGAGGAATGTACATATGTTCATTCTAGCACCCTTCACCTGTGCAACCCATGCAATTCCTCTTTCCTGCCTGTGGAGTCGCTTTCTGCTCTTATATCTGATATATATCTGAGATATCTGGTCTATATCTCAGCACTGAAATACAGATCATTAGCACCAGAGCAGAGATTGTGTGGGATCCTGAGGACCAAGTAGGAGAACGTGGGGCTTGCCTTAGAGAAGAAGACATACAAAGAAGACCAGCAGCGCTGTGCAGGACTTTTACTACTTAAATACATCAAACAATCCCCTGCCCACCAATCATATCTGTGAGGCTCACTACACCAGCGTATATGGTAACTTGATTGGATTAGCTTGGACTAAGACCACTAAGAGAAAAATTGTTATCCTAGAAGGTAAAGTTCTTGAGTGGACAACGATGCACAAACAGATATAGTTTATCATATAAAGGTTCTCCTTAAAGGACTATGAAAAGCAAATCAAAGCCTGATAGAGGTCTCGGTGCTCAAGCTGCCAACCACTTTCCTTATTGAATTTTAACCTTAAGCTACCTGCAACAGATACTTGCGATGAGGATCAACATTCAATATGCAGATTAGCCGATAGCTTGCATATTGATCGTTACCAGGATGGCTTTGTCCCTGGACAACAGATGGTCTGATTGCAAAATATTCCCTGTGACAGACACTTTTCCTTTCTGTAGCATTCATATATCGAGGCACAGGTCACATTTAGTCTGGCAAGACCTTTAACTCCAGTTGAAAAAGTAATTCATATAAGTCGATCACTGTTGGAATGAAACTGGTGCAGAACCACATGGAAGGTTTGCGGTCTACACCTTATAAGGATTTAATTCATATAAGGGCCACAAAGGGTAAAGATAAGCCATAGTCAGCACACAGAGAGTGGCTTAAATATAATTTTTAGTCAGAAGAAGAGTATGGGATCGCCATTCAGGGCAGCCTGAAATCATTTGGGATAGGTGCACACTGGCTGTTGCAGTCCACCAGGTCAGACTTCTGTAGAGGTCTGAGGGAATTATTGATTCATTGTCCCCACAGGCCCCAAAAAGTAAAACAAACATTGAGTATTTTCTTTCTCCTGTGGGAACAATCATTAAATCTAAGGGGTACATTTTAATAAAGCTTCGAAATATGATAGATAAAATCTGATTGTTGCTATGGGCTATTTCATTTTAGTAAATGTACCCCTGAGGCTCATATTTAGTGTGTAATTTTTCCATGTGGGGGTCAATATGTGTTTTTTTTTTCCTGTGGGGTATATTGTGCCCACAAACCCCCCACCCCCACCCTCTGTGGAGGCTATTGTGAGATTTCTTAACCCGCAACTAAAATAATGTCACAAAGTAGTTTTTTTTGTTTGTTTTTTAAAGACAGTAATCTTATTGCTAATACATTTAGATTCAGGGAAAAATTGTTACTTGCACACAACTCATTCCACCCAAAACATTTACACCAAAATTCAAGAACAATTCTTAAATGTCATTACGATTTTATTGATTGGTATTGGAAGTACAGAATGCTTTGCCCGCGGCGGCTTACTGAAACTTTTAAATAGACCAGTATATTGCAAACCATCTGGGAAACCGACAAAGAACTGACACGTTTCTCCTCTTTCCTAAGTTACTATGCTGAGGTCTAGTCACAGACTATTCCTTTACATCAGAAATGGCCAAACTATGGCCCTCCAGCTGTTGCGAAACTATACATCCCAGCATGCCTTGCCATAGATTCATGGGAGAAAACACAATTAAAAAGTATCATTCCCTGTATTGCAGGAGGGTGGACTTGATTTTTTTACCTCATGAAATGGGGGAAACTGGGTCTCATCCATTACTAATCATCAGTTTGCACCTTCCAGTGCAAGTTTTGGAAAGGCCCAACACCTCAAATACACAAACGTGAAAAATGTAGCAAAGACCGTCCAGATGTCCCTTCACTTCATAACAATTTAGGCCAAGAAGTAATTTAGGAGAAAAATGGGCACATTTATATGTATAGAGAGGATGCTTTCATTCTGTTAATGTCCTGATGGATCCATAACTAGACGCAGCTACTTTTACCGAGGCCATTTCCAAAACCACAGTGTGCATGTGGTTCAATTACAATTGCATCCTGTGGAAAGGTTTTCCAGTTTGCAAACAAGGCTCATTCTGCGCACAGCTGCTCATTCATCCAGAGGCAGCCCTTTTACAACTTGTGAATTTTCATATGTCGACCAAGATTTGAGCTGTCGGCAAAGCCACGGCCGCAGTGAGAACACACGAATGGCCTCTCCCCGGTGTGCGTGCGCAGGTGCGTGACAAGATGGGCGCCTTGAACAAAACTCTTGCCACATTTAGTGCAATGGAATGGCTTCTCACCGGTGTGAATTCTTTTATGGTAAAGGAGACGCGACCTCAGGTGAAAGGATTTCCCACAGAAAGAGCAATGGAACAGTTTGTCCTCGGTGTGAAGTCGCAGGTGGGTGGTAAGGGTCATTTTGGAGCTGAAATGCACCCCACAGACGGAGCACCTGTACAGATTAGTGGCGTTATGCGTGTGCTGATGGGTGACGAGGGCTGAGTGATTGGGGAAACATTGCTGACACTCCGAGCACTGATGAGTCTTCTCAGGGTAGTGTGAGGAGGCGTGCGGACCTGTTGGGGACAAAAGTACTGAGATAAACCCTCTGTACACCAGCGGATGAGTCGCGTTGTCATGCGTGAGACAATCTGTGCAGTTATACATCTACTGTACTAGTCAGACTGCAGGTCCTTTACAATACAGAATTGTCATTCCTACAAAGATTGGATGCGGAACTTTCTACTTTAGTTTGTAACACATCACAAATGACGATTAGAAAAATAGTGAATAAAACTAAAGTAATTCTGGGACAGAGTGGATGTTTCTGCTTCCGCATTTAATTGTTTATATTAGATCGCGGCACGTCAAGCGGCTATTTCCGATAATGCACTGACCAATATCTTAGGTTGTCTCCCCATGGTCACTCTGTACCAGGCACGTGGGGAGCGGAAGCTGTTCCCCCTACCCTCTCTCTCTGATTATCAGCCCCAGCATCGTCATGTGATGCCGGCTGGGCAATGGGTGATATAGAGCTGAATTGTAGTGAGCTGTGTGATGCTTCGAGGCACGGAGGGAAGTTGTCCTGTCCACAGCTCCCTGAATGAGGCAGATCCTAACTACTTAGGAGGCGAAGGGTTTATGTAATCCATACTCAGCCCACACAGGCAGAACACAATAACCCTGCAGAGACACAGACAGGTTTATATAGTAGTGTGTATCGCTGCAGAATTTGCAGGGCTGCAGAAAATGAGCCCCCCCGATGGCAGCCCTGAATATAAAAGAGAAAATTATTCACCAGTGCAGAAGTAATCGTCATTTGGAAGCAGAATAAAAGAATGATCAATGTAATCTGGTCACATGTACTGATCATGGACACAGACAGTGATGGTGAAGGTTATATTATACCCTAAGTGATGGTGAGGGTTATATTATACCCTTAGTGATGGGGAGGGTTATATTCAGGGCTATTTTTCAGCAGGCTCCAGCAGGAACTGAGGCCCTTATTCTAGTTCACTCTGACAAAATATTTATTAGATGGACAAAACCATGTGCACTGCAGGTGAGGCAGGTGTAAAACCCCACCCAAATCTAATTATCTCTGCACAAGTAACACCTGCCTCACCTGCAGTGCACATGGTTTTGTCCATCTAAGAAATATTTTGTCAGAAAGAGTGAACTAGAATAAGGGCCTCAGTTCCTGCTGGAGCCTACTGAAAAATAGCCCTGGTTATATTATACCCTTAGTGATGGGGAGGGTTATATTATACCCTTAGTGATGGGGAGGGATATATTATACCTTTAGTGATGGGGAGGGTTATATTACACCCTTAGTGATGGGGAGGGTTATATTACACCCTTAGTGATGGGGAGGGTTATATTACACCCTTAGTGATGGGGAGGGATATATTACACCCTTAGTGATGGGGAGGGATATGTTACACCCTTAGTGATGGGGAGGGATATATTACACCCTTAGTGATGGGGAGGGATATATTACACCCTTAGTGATGGGGAGGGTTATATTACACCCTTAGTGATGGGGAGGGTTATATTACACCCTTAGTGATGGGGAGGGTTATATTACACCCTTAGTGATGGTGCAGGTTAAATTACACCCTTAGTGATGGTGAGGGTTATATTACACCCTTAGTGATGGGGAGAGTTAGATTACACCCTTAGTGATGGGGAGGGTTATATTACACCCTTAGTGATGGTGCAGGTTATATTACACCCTTAGTGATGGTGCAGGTTATATTACACCCTTAGTGATGGTGAGGGTTATATTACACCCTTAGTGATGTGAGGGTTATATTATACACTTAGGGGGGATTTTACTAAAGCTTCTAAACAGGTGATGTTGCCCATAGCAACCAATCATTTCTAGACCATCTGATTGGTTGCTATGGGCAACGTTCTCTCTTCATTTTTTAGAAGCTTTAGTGAAATTTACCCCTTCGTACAATACGTTACTATGAAGCGTGTCTGGTCACAGGATAACCCTCTACATAGGCAGCAACACTGACAGCTGCAGGTTATAAACACACCGGTAATATTGGACCCATGTTCCTTGAGATGGTCCCTATTGTATCACTAGGAATGTAGGGTACACACTTGGTGATATATCGTTAATATATATCGTGTGCATACCGTCCAGTGTGCACGTTCAAAATAGTTAACGATGCATGCATCTGTCGTCAGTAATGGCAGCTCCACCTGGCAATATCCTCAGCAACTGCATTTACGGAGCGGGGGAGGGGGACGTCACTAACCAATATTGGACGTCACTAACCAATATTGGTCAGGGTGTAAACGTTAACTATATCAGACGCTGCAGTAATCGCTAAGTGTGTGCCCAGCCATAGACTTATGTCTACTGACACGGATAACAAGACTTGTGTTTTGCCCATTGAGGTCACTAATTCCTAGAGAGCTGATAGGCTGCAATGTTATGGTTACTGCATCTGCACACAAAATGGCTGCCGCCACTCTGTGAATGAAAAAGAGAAGAAGCGTAACATAATAAATGTATTGTATTTTATTTTCACGTACTGGTTACAAAGATTAATCATATTCAATGTTCCACAACAGATTGAGCGTGAATGCCGCTGTGTGACATCACTCTTTATCGCACATGTTCCAGTTTAGCCAGTTCAGAACCTCCGAAATGGTGTAAATCGGGCATCAAACTACATTTGTGTGATGTGTACGCGACGGGCAGATAATTCACCTACACCGGTGTGAAACTCTCTGATGTCGTGCAAGATGTAAGCTGTCAGAGAAGCAGCGTCCGCACATGGAACACGTGAAAGGCCTATCCCTGGTGTGAATGCGCTGATGCCTGACCAGGTCACCCTTCTGGGCGAAGCACTTGGTGCATTCTGTGCAGAAATACGGCCTCTCCCCGGTGTGAGTGCGCCGATGTTTGACAAGGCTGGATCTCTGGGCGAAGCACTTGCTGCATTCTGTGCATTTAAACGGCTTCTCCCCGGAGTGAGTCCGCCGATGCGTAATGAGGGTAGAATTAGTGGCGAAGCATCTGCCGCACTCTGGGCATGAAAATGGCCTCTCCCCGGTTGGAGTCCTCTCATGTGATGGGAAACGTGGCCTCTGATGAAAAGATTTCCCACTGTAATGATGAAACAGTCTGTCCTCGATGTGACATCGCTGGTGGGCGGTAAAGGTGATTTTGGAGCAGAAACGCACCCCGCAGACTGGGCACCTATACAGATTAGTGGCGCTATGCGTGTGCTGATGGGTGACGAGGGCTGAATGATTGGGGAAACATTGCTGGCACTCCGAGCACTGATGAGTCTTCTCAGGGTAGGAGGCGTGAGGACCTGTTGGGGACAGAAGTACGGAGATCAACCCTCTGTACACCAGCGGATGGGTGGCGTCATCATGCGTGAGACAATCTGTGCAGTTATACATAATGTACCAGTCAGATTTCAGGACCTACACAATATGGAATTGCTCCTTAAAGGTCATTCCTACAAAACATTGGAGTAAATCTGGAATTTTCTACTTTAATCTGCACAAAACTTATTACAACAGAAGTAATTCTGGGATAGAGCAGATGTTAGATTTTCGGCCTAATTTAGCATGGATTGCAAATGAGAGAAAATGCAAATCAAGCGATTATTGAACAACTGCGCGTACACAGCATTTATATTGCCCATGCATGACTGCAAATTGCAAATGAAAATGCGAATGCTTAGCAATCGCATGGCAGTCGTAGTTTGACTGACAGGAATTTTGTTGGCGGAATCATGGCCTTTTCTGGGTGCATTTGAAAAAAAAAAAAATGCGGGTGTGCCCAGGTGTTTTTAGGGTGGGTCGCTGATATCAGTGCTGACCACTTCCAGTTTGTCTGTCACAGATTAGTGGAAGCCTCATGGTTACTCAGATCTGCACAGATGGGAAGTTTTCTTTGATGTTCCACAATTTGCGAATGGATCTGTGAATGCATCGCGACTTTTGCAATGAGCATCTTTTTCACTCGCAGTTAACTGCTTTATCTCAGAATTGTGATCCATACTGTATTAGGCCCTTAGGGGTAGATATATGAAGCAGCGATAAGGGAGGAGAAGTCATAAAGTGCCTGGTACTTTATCACCAGCCAATCAGCTCCTAACTGTCCCTTTTTAAACCCAGCCTGTAACTTAACAGTCAGGAGTTGATTGGCCGGTGATAAAGTACCAGGCACCTTATCATTTCTCCTCCCTTATCACTGCTTCATACATCTACCCCTGAATTATTTAGATCAGATCTCAACATGTCAGGTGACTATTTCGGATTATGCACCAACGCAGCTTGTCTCATCTCACCCTGCACTGGGCAGTTAGGAGCGCAAGCTGTTCTTCCTACCCACTCTGATTATAAGTCCCAGTCCCAGCACGATCATAGCATTTGGGCTGTGATGGTGACAGTGATGCAGCGCTAGATTGTGGTGGGCTGTGACACACAGCGCTGGATTGTGGCGGGCTGTGACAACGCTGGATTGTGACGGGCTGTGTGACACAGCGCTGGATTGAGGCGGGCTGTGTGACAGTGCTAGATTGTTGCGGGCACACAAATCCTACATTACCCCTGGCCATAGAAAGGGGAGAGGCGAACATCACTGGATAACTTAAAAAACAAGCACTACTGTGAAAGATTTAGTGACGCAAGATACATCTACTGCAGTGAATTGTGACTACACATCCATCACAGCTGGATTATAGACAGTCAGCACCCTAATAGGGTGTCCATCCTACACTGTGGAGGAACACTAAACACTAGAACAATGGCTGCTCCCGAAGTCTCCTCCTGCTCACAGGATATGGTACAATGCTGGTGATATTACAGGACCTACACAGCCATGCGGCTGAGATATGCCCTGTCCTATATACAGCATTTATACCGTCATACAGAAAGGGGAGCGTGTGTAATGGGACAGACGTCCTCTATACCCCACAATAATGCTTAGATAAAACCTGCCCCTATATACTAGCATACACAGCAGAGGGAGTGGCTGCCAGTGCCACGTCACAGCGTACACAAAATATCTGTGGCCAACGTCACATTGGTATAAAAAAATATATATATATATCAGTGCAGATTACACATTCGTCATTTGGAAGCAGAACAATAGAATCACCAACAAAATCAGGTCACATGTTGCGTCACACACAATAGAAGAGCACATTGCACGGATCAGGGAAACATACATAGTGACACATGTTATGTTTATCCTCTTAGTATGTTACTTTGAAGCGTGTCTGGTTGCAGGCTAGCCCTCTACATGAGCAGCAATGACACCTGCAGGTTATAAAGGAAATAACACACACCGGGAATGTTAAGCCCATGTTCCTAAATGCCCCTTACTGTGTTGATGATAAAGACTCGCATCTACTGACTCTGATCATAAGATGGCTGTCCTACCCCAGTGATGTCACCAATTTCTAAAAAACGGATAGGCTGCATTGACATGGTTACTGCACTTGCCCACAAAATGGCTGCCACCACTCTTAATAAAGAAGAGAAGAAGCGTAACATAATAATGTATTTTATTTTCACACACTGGTTACAAAGTTGAATTATATTAAATGTTCCACAACAGACTGTGAGTGCGAATGCCGCTGTGTGACATCACCCGTCCTCTTTTGCGCACATGTTCCAGGTTAGCCAATCAGGACTTGATTTCTGAAAGGGTGGAAACTGGGCCTCATCCTACACTGCTGTATCCAACTACGGTCACACACACAAACATCACAGATGTAACAGAGACAGAAAGGATGTGCCATCACCCTCACACCTGGTATAACACAGACCAAGTAGCAATTCTAGTGATATTTTCATGGTATCCATTATGCGCATTATTAGATGGATCCGTAAAAGGACAAACCAGCACCTTGTGCATGCGCAGGACTGAAGGCCAAAAGCTGTAGCTCAGCACCTGGTGGTTAGCGATTTCCCCTTCTCAATTTCCAGTTTATAATTATGGATGTGACGGGCAGATCATTCACCTAGACCGGTGTGAAACTCTCTGATGTCGTCCGAGATTCGAGCTGTCGGAGAAACAGCGGCCGCACTGGGAACACACGAACGGCCTCTCGCCGGTGTGAGTGCGCTGATGCTTAACAAGGTCGCCCTTCTGGGCAAAGCACTTGGCGCATTCCGTGCAGAAGTACGGTTTCACCCCGGAGTGAGTGCGCTGATGCCGAACCAGATTGCACCGCTGGACAAAGCACTTGCTGCATTCTGTGCACCGATGAGGCTTCTCCCCGGTGTGAGTCCGCCGATGCGTAGTAAGGGCGTACCTTTTAGCAAAGCATCGTCCGCACTCTGGGCATGAATATGGCCTCTCCCCGGTAGGAGTCCTCTCATGTGATGGGAAACGTGGCCTCTGATGAAAGGATTTCCCACCGTAACGATGAAACAGTCTGTCCTCGGTGTGACATCGCTGGTGGGCGGTAAGAGCCAATCTGGAGCTGAACTGCACCCCGCATACAGGGCACCTATACAGATTACTTGCGCTATGTGTTTGCTGATGGGTGACGAGGGCTGAGTGATTGGGGAAACATTTCTGACACTCCGAGCACTGATGAGTCTTCTCAGGGTAGTGTGAGGAGGCGTGCGGACCTGTTGGGGACAGAAGTACGGAGATAAACCCTCTGTACACCAGCGGATGGGTCGCGTTGTAATTTGTGATATAGAAGTATGTACATTATAATGTATGTATAATTCAGACATCTACTTTTATGCAATATATTATGGTGGCTTGTGTTAACCCTGTCATTCCCATGTAGTATAGTTTAGGAAGGATTAAAACCATAAAGGTGTAGTAAAGGCATTTTTGTTGTATTCATTACCACAGGATGGGTGCAGCCATCTTTCTTTTTACATTACTAGAATGTTGCTTAATCTGCCTTCTCCCCCTATTAAGGGAAAAACACTAATAGGGGAATTCAATTGAGGGATGAATTTTTTTGTTATTTTTTTTTTTTTTTTTTAAATAGCACAGATGCGTCTTCTCTCGCACCCCCACAACAAGTCTGATTTTTTTTATTTTCATTAAATATCACTTGTTTGGGCACACCCCCCCCCTTCTCCCTGCCCCCAGCAAAAGACTAACTCAGCAATTAGAAGTATCCAATTAGCTTAATAAGTCTGCAATTACTCACCTTCCAATGTGTTGTGTTTTCCATCTAGCGTTGGGACCCAGACTCTCAGTTAGTGTAATAGTAGTGTGTATGTGCATTTGTGTGACCCCTTCCCCCCCCTCCCCAGAGGCAGCATCTGGGAGAACTTCATTTCCAAGCAGCCATATACCCTCCCAGCAGCCCCCTCACCAGGGCAAAGATGGAGAAGAGAGCACCAGATCCATTTTTGCAGTCCAAACCTTGCACCCAATTGAATTCCCCGTTTAGAATGAGGAGACAGGACAGTATTGATAAAGTTTAGACTAAAAATAGAAATAATTTTGGGACTACCATTTTCATTTACACCTGCCCCTTAATTATTTTTACAATATGATTGTTATACTATACACTTATAAAACCCTAAACACACAAACAAAAAACTGGATGCGAATCAAACTATACTAAAAATCAACATTACATATGGATGAGACTCCTGTTACATTTCTGTCCCCAATCTCTAGGCCCTGTTACATATTACTCACACGTGTAGAATCCACATGGATTAAATCAGTGTATTTATGTGTATCTTCCTTATTACCTGTGAGAATGTATAAAATATGTAATCTGGCGATGACACCCATTATAATTTCAGGTATAAAATACGTGGAAATCAGTCTTTTTTTGCATCCACTAACAACGACCACATATGTTCAATGTTTACACTCGCAGGAAATATATACACTATAAAATGTACTGTTTTTCAATTAAAACACAATATACTATGATCTTTTATCACTGAATATACTAGAATGTTAACGGTTATGTAAAATGTAACATTCATGTATTATGTTCTATATCTCATGGGATAACCCCATTAAGTCCCTGCCTGTGCAACTCTTATTCTCATGCAGTGTATACCTGTACTGTTTTTTTGTGCAGCTTTAGGTATTTTACGTTTTCAGGTCTTTCGTATAATTACTCGTCGACCTTAGAGATGAGTCAGGGACAGGGAGTTCATTCACGACTTTCTCCCACCCCACAAAGTCATGATTTTGAAGATTTTGAGAACAGACACTGAAGGAACAATCTCAGATTTATAGATTCAGAATGTTTTTGAGGGCCCCCAACTTCTACATCTTCTCAGGAATGATTGGCCCCCGGTTTCAATCATAGTTGATTGTCTGAATTTCCTGAAATGGAGAGTGCTCATTGGATAGGCTCAGACGAACAGGAAAAAAAAAAAAACAGTCGCACCTCGTCATGGTGAACCGCCTTCTTTCCTGACCAACCCGCATAAGGCCATCTTCCTTTTTTACTAATTTCTAAAAGGAAGACTCACATCATCCACAGAGTGGACGATGCACTTTCCCATTCTCACCATGCCTGATCTAGTTCCTGGTTTATTGAGACCAAGCGTTCACTACTACCCACAAGTAAATACTATTTCTTCATGTGTATCACAGGGCCACTCTGTTCTCTCAAATACAGTTTACAATGGGACTCACAGATGCCACAATTGTCCCAGATGTGATTGAGAGGAAGCAGAACTTTTTCATTGATTATGGGAGGACTCTGGAGGTGGAAGAGAAGGGAGGTCAAATCTCACTTAGCCAATTATGTTTTAGTCACTCTGGAGTGGGCTGTTTCGGATATCTTCAGTTCAAATAAATCCATATTACAATAATGGATTCCCTTCATTATTCATATGGATTGGGTCAGGTGGAAACACTGAGCCTGATTCAGAGTTGCAAGTGAGTAAAAAAAAAACTGGGCAAAACCAGGTTGGTTATATTTTTTCTGTGCAGAGTAAATACTGGACGCTTTTGCATGTAGCTCATAAATGTTTGTTTTATCTCTAAAAACGACTTTAATGCAATTACAGATACACCATAGCCTGTGCGTGTAAGTGCCTCAGTATTAATTACATTTTTTCTTCTTCATTTTATTATTTATTAACAGTTTCTCATATAGCGCACACATATTCCGCAGCGCTTTTACAGAGAATATATGAACATTCACATCAGTCCCTGCCCCAGTGAAGCTTACAATCTATATTCCCTACCACATGTACACGCGCACACAGACATTCCAGGGTTAATTATTTTGTGAGCCAATTAAACTACCAGTATATTTTTGGATTGTGGGAGTACCCAGAGTAAACCCACACAAGCACGGGGAGAATATATAAACTCCACACAGTTAGGGCACGGTGGTATTCGAACCCATGACCTCAGTGCTGTGAGGCAGTAATGCTAACCATAACACCGTCCGCACTGCCCTGTTCATTGATACAACATATGCCACTGAATGACATACATACCATAATTAGGGGTCGATTCTATTAGTTGTGAAGGGTGAAAGGTGGCGTTCCAATGGCGTATAAAAAATTAATTATGGCTAATAGGATTGACCCCCAACTGATACAGTTGTCTAAAGCTGGCCATACATCAGGACGACATGTATATGACCAGGTCATATGCAGGTCGTGGGACCCGCTGGACAGCACATTGTTGCACGCGATCCGTCGCACAATCAGGCAACATTGGATATTCGTCATGCCTTTAGTATATAACATAATGTTCTATTTTTCTTTTTTTACTAGTTTAATGTTGAGACTTTTAGTTATTTATTCAGCAAATAAACGTGTCTATACCAACTTCATTCAAGAAATATATTCTGTCTGAAATATACTGATATATAGGGGTTCAACAAAAATCTGGACACAGCACGCAGACAGCATGAATGAACTGGACACGAGTTTTCAATGTCAAACCGGACGCGGCACAACGTTAGTGAATCATGTCTGACCTCACAGACTTTCAGAGAGGGCAAATTGTAGTGACTGTGTCTGTGACAGCAGTAGCCAGTTTATTTGGGATATCGCGAGGAACTGTATCAAAGGTAATGACGGCATATACCTTTCCGGAAAAAAACATAATCAGCGTGGAGCGAATGCCAGAGAGGCATTGAGGAGGACTGCGGACAACCATAGGAAGACCAGCACTGCATAAGTCCCGTGTTCTTCAGCATGTCTACAGTGAGGAGGGAACACGACAGGTACGATATTCATGGGTGACGCTGCAGTTGTAAACCCATTGGTAAACCCAGCAATGCCAAAAAGCCCACGATTTCTGACATCTAGTCGAATGAAATCATCCTTCATCCTGTACCCAACTGCAGGACAAGTTTGCGTATGATCAGGACGGTCTGGTGCCAATAATGCCAATAGTGAATGGTGGAGTAATGATATGGTTCACGGTTCAGTCACTGCCAAGGAGCAGGTAGACAATTTCGGCTGATCAGGTCCATCCCATGGTGCAGACATTGTTTTCGGCAAGTGATGCCTGGTACATCGGGCACCGATTCCTCCAGCTTGTGTCGTCCAATCGTGGTTTTCTGAGAAAGCAGACAGGGCATTTCATATTCCCTGCCCCGCAATCACAGAATAAACATTATGGAGCCCCTGTGGTTGGTTTCGGAGAACAGGGTTCAGTCACGTTATCTGCCTCCAATATCACCCAGGGAAGTTGAACAGGTTTTGCATGAAGAATGCTTAAAGATTCCATTGTAACCGTTATATAAAACCACATACACTTTATATATATTTTTAAAGGATTGATTCCCAACAATTTCTGTGGTTTATGTAAGGGACACAATGAGCAGCAATCAGTCTCCCGACAGCCAGGGGGCACACCCAATAAGTAGAGATCAGTCTCCCGCCAACCGGGGGATGCGCCCAATGAGCAGCAATCAGTCTCCCACCAGACAGAGGCGCACCCAATAAGTAGCTATCAGTCTTCCGCCAGCAAGGGGATGCACCCAATGAGCAGCGAACAGTCTCCCGACAGCCTGGGGTGCACCCAATGAGCAGCGATCAGTCTCCTGCCAGCCAGGGGTGCACCCAATGAGCAGCGATCAGTCTCCTGCCAGCCTGGGGTGCACCCAATGAGCAGCGATCAGTTTCCTGCAAGCCAAGGGATGCACCCAATGAGCAGCGATCAGTCTCCTGCCAGCCTGGGGTGCACCCAATGAGCAGCGATCAGTTTCCTGCAAGCTAAGGGACGCACCCAATGAGCAGCGATCAGTTTCCTGCCAGCCAAGGGATGCACCCAATGAGTAGCGATCAGTCTCCCATTGTCATAGAGATGAACCATGTTGCGTCACTTTCGGCTCTGCCTGCCGTATCATTATCAGCATCTCCAAGTGCTTTTGCCCAACCAGCAATCCACTGGGAGCTACCTGTGCTGCCCTCCGACATCTGCACCGCACTGACATAGGTGGAGGAAGCAGCGGCCAGACACAGAGGGACCCGATTCCTGACCACACACTACTCCTCCGCTACTCCTTTATAGAAGGACATGCATACCGCACACTTCCACGCCACTCGTAAATTTCAAATGAGAGGAGGGGGGTACTCATAAATGAAAAGCCTAATCCGGAGGTACGATAGCGAAAGAAGGTTAGGAACCACATCTATACATGATTGCTGACAGGTATATTACACAGATGCTAATGTCAGATCTGGCCACTAGAGGCAGTGTTGCACCAGAGTCTATACATGATCCCTCACAGATTTACTACACACTTCTGGATGTCAGTGGAAATATGAAGGAAACAGAAGCGCAAGATGTTACATAATGTGAGAGAACACCAAAAGCTTCTACCGATCCATTATATAGTAGCTTACATTGAATGACTTATGTTAAGTGCATAAGAAAGGGTTATAGCACAATGTGACAATTATGTTACAGTTTAAACTCTAAAAACAAGAGTACCCAATCACCTTTGCTAGTACAGTCGGTCAGTCATATGAAAGGCAATACTGGATAGGCTGTAATATATGCATAATTCTAACAGCATCAGTATTTAAGCTTAGTAAATACTGTGCTATACATATGAAGCATTGCAGATGCCACCTGTGTTCCCTACCTTCAGCTATCAGTAGCCCCAGCACCCCATGTGACTGTGTCTCAGCCAATCTGACATCACCAATAGACATTGTACCGGCTAATAAAGATGGCAGCATGTGGGCAACACAGCAACGACCAATCCAAGAGTGTGTTGGTAACTGGCCTGGCAATACACTCGCTGTCAATATTCCAATAGCAACAAGGGGGCCATTCTTCTGCACAGACCTCACCTACGGTATAGTAGGTGCCCTAGTAGTATTCATACCCCAACCTTCTCCTCTACCCACAGTCTGACTACACTGGCATGTGGGCATATTATAGATATTATAGTGTAACTATTAGGTTGACAGGGTTTAGGATAACAGTCAATTGGTCAACCACTATTGTCGATATGCAATAAGTTCACATTGCCAAGAGGTCAGCACAATCAAACGGTTGACTTCGAAAATGTGAAGACAGAAAAAGGTGTACATGAGTTTTTCACGTTGACCCCCAATTAGTGTAACGAGTTTGCTCGCCATGCTTTGGACTCACACACTGTTATTATCTCACTTTATGCCGACATCAATGGAGAAGTAAGAACAAGTCAGTTTGAAAAGAAAAAAATCATGTGTTGACCTATCATCCAGAACCACTTTTTGCGAACACATTGCTTCCCTCACTGTTCCCATCATCCACTGCCCACTGCGTTCAGCAGCATCTTTGGGTCTGGACGCCCTGCTGCTGTCTGTGTACTATGACAGCCAACTCAGCAATGTTTATACCACATCCATGTCCTGCAATATTCTGCCATCTTGTTTTTGTCTGTGTCCCTTATAAGGCGCTGCGGATCCCTTGTGGTGCCATATAAGGATTATTATAAGGATGGTAATTATTTCCCCCAGAACACAATATGGCTCTATGGTAGTTCCTGCATGGATACAACATTACCTAGAAAGCCCAGGACATATCCCAGCACAGCAGGAATATAATCGTTTGTCGCGCAGAAGCCACTAGAATAAAGCAATGAGATGGTAGAAAGACAGAAGCACCATCAACTCCTTCTCTGGGAGAGCAGCCACCGAGAGATGCCATCACCTCCACTGCTGTACAGGAACAATCCCCAACCCTATCAGTAAGGTGGGCGAGGGCCGCTTACACAGCAGAGACCGTGGAACAGGAAGTGCTGTGCTGGAAGATTCCTGGGGAAATATACAGTATGGCAAGGAGCCCATTGGGTCCTAGCAATATCATATGGTGCTGTAGGTTGTACATGTCCTAATGACACCCCCCCCCCCACCCACGCCTGCTGTTCCACCCTGGCGAGGGTCTAGTGGGGCATTCCCTCCCTCAGGTGGACATGATAATATCTCTGTGGGTGCCGTCCTATTGAGGACCTGGAAAACCCACCTTCACGTAGCAGTCTGCTGAGTGAGGTCATGTGGATGTGTAAGAGCCTCTGCTGTGAGGTCACCTATAGCCATTAATCCTTGCACCTCACGTACTGGGCCCTATGCCCGAAATCACGGTCTCCCATCTTACATGTGAGGAGCATACCTGACGGTCAGACATCTATTCTCCCCAACATATTACAGAGCAGCGAGCTGCCATAGAACCGGCTCACACCCAGAACAGCTGCCGGGCACAGTCTACGGACTCTACGTTCAGTCCGACAATGTGATATAGGTCAGATTGGTATAAGTCATATTATAGAAGAGCGAGCAGCACTGACCTGCAATGGATTCTGGGAGGAATTCCTGCAGCCCCTGATGGTCACCGGCATCTAGCTCTACACCGGCCTCAGCTCCTGTGTATAACAATAAGAAGCCAGTGTTACACATAGACACACATATGCAGAGACAGATGGGGCCAGCGTCTGTGTGTAGTAGTAATGACCTCATGCACTGACAGTTACAGGAGGAATATCCAGCTATGCTCCTCAGCCACAGCAGATTGTCTCGCTCACATACTTCCACCCCTGACTTATATGGATGAATTTGGGTATTATGAAATTGCATTATTTCAGAACAATTTAATAATTACTGGCCTCCATGGCAACAAAGTTCTCCAGGTTAGATATATGAAGAGTGGAGAAGAGCGCCATGGCACCCAATCAACTTCTGAATATAATTTTATAGAATGCACTTGATAAATGTCTTCAAAGCTGATTGGTTGCCCCCCAAAAAGGGGTGTGTATGCAGAGGCGCAGGTATATGGATCCACCCACCATCCCTTACCTCCAGTGTGTACAAGATAAGGGCATTTCCCATGCAAGTCTGCGTTTCCGTTGCAAGCGGTCATATACTATATGTGCGGAAGATGACCTGACGCCTGGTGGCCATCTTTATCTTAATTCCTTCCGACCGTATTTTCATAAGCAGAGTATCTGACCCAAATGCTCTACAGGAGACAAACCCTAGGCACCAGCCTTTTTGCCAGCAGTGTTAACAGCTGCAATGGGCTGCCCAGGTCGCAGATCTAGGTGTACAGACCATCTTACTACTATGCCTCTATCTAATTGGGCGGAGCGATAAACAATATACAAAACAGCTCCAAACAATGTACAGTTACACGTCAGCATCTGCCAGGGAAAAGGCTCTTACATAGAAGGTAAAGGACTGAACTCTGGAAGCTTATAGTTACTGGTCACCTCTCTCCCCGATACGGTCACCAAGGGAATCAATACCGGCTACACTGGGTCTGTCCAGTGGCTTAGGCCCTCTGGGTACATGGGGCCTTATTCTAGTTCACTCTGACAAAATCCTTCTTAGGTGGACAAAACCATGTGCACTGCAGGTGGGGCAGATGTTACTTGTGCAGAGAGAATTAGATTTGGGTGGGGTTTTACTTCAAAGTGAGATCTATATTGCAGTGTAAAAATAAAGCAGCCAGTATTTACCCTGCACAGAAACAAAATGACTCACCCAAATCTAATTCTCTCTGCACATTTTACATCTGCCCCACCAGCAGTGCACATGGTTTTGTCCATCTAAGAAGGATTTTGTCTGAAAGAGTGAACTAGAATAAGGCCCATGATGAGGCGCAGGTGTAACTGGCTGGGCTAATACCAGGTATCAGTGAGATCATGAAGAACACCATCAGGACCGACAGACGATGCTACCCAAAGCAGCTCTGTGCTATCACACTCGTACCGGAGCAAGTTTCATGGCTGGAGATTTATGAAGCAGTATTAAGAGAAGTGCGCAGACGCGGCCTGGAGTAGGGAGCACTTGTCAGCTCTCCCGCATTCATCCTGCTTGGAATCCTGATTTTAGGAGATCTCAGCTCTAACGCTGCTGTGGAGATAACCTGCACTCTGTGGCCCCTTCTGAGACACTTTACTGGACTCCTGATCTGCTGCCTGTCTACTTACCACCCAATGTTTTCTGGTTCCTAGCCATGTGGTGTGGCGTCCCTGCACCTGGCGGATGTCTCCCTGTGCAGTGTGCGGCTGGTGCTGTCCGCCCACTCTGCTGGTCTGTGTGTTGCAGCTTCTCCTCAGTAACCTTTCCCTGCAGCTGGCAGCGCTATTTGCGAGATCTGATCCCCGGCATTTGAACGCTCGTTTTGTTGCTCCTTCTGGCGTGTTGCTCGAGACCCGCGGCCCTCTTGAAATCCCCCTGCTCCTTGGACTTGGTGACTTTGGCGACTTGCTAGCCGCTGCCATCTTGTTGCCTTCTAAAATTGTGGATGGCGATTTTTTTTTTCTTCTGATTTCTAGACAGCGGGTCATTTCTTCTGGGCCATGGAGTATTCTCTACAATGAATCCTCTAATATTATGCCAGGGGGATATTTCTTCTATGCAGGGGGATATTACTTCTCAGTGTTGTGCATATGGACAGTGCTGAGATAGCGATGTGCAGGAATTCAATCTGACTCTCCAGTTCTGTGACTGAATAAGTTATGGATCCTGTGTTCTATCTGTCGGTGCCTTCAGCTGACTCCTTTTGCGGCCTTACTACTGGATGTCCTGTTCTGGCTACAGTTCCTCCCAAAATTCTATTACTAGTACTACTGGTTGCACTAAATTTCCACAAATTGTCCACTGTATGTATGGGATCCTCTCCTGCTTATTATTGTGCATGCTGGAACAATGCTGCTTCTGAGAGTTTCTACTTAATATTAATGAATGATATCCCAGTATGCCTCTCTATTACAAATGCCGTTTCCATGATTATTTTGCCTTATACTTATATAGTATAGTTAGTGGGAATAGGGGACTATTGTTTTGGAATCCAGGTATACCTAAATTGGGGGTAGGCTATACAGGGTGGGTGGGGGGGGGGGGTTAAGTGGTGGTTTACTTTGGGTGGCTTTCTTTGATTTTGTTTTATTTTTGTGTTTATTTTTTTTTATTTTTTGGTAGGCATTGTTATTTTGTTCTTAGATTTGGATAAATGTGACAATACTATGTTTTTGAATGTATACGCTATTCTTGCCCAAGCATGTTTTCTTTATAATCTGGTTTACTTCTGACCTGGCCAGCCCGAATGGCACCTTCGGGTGGTTACGGTTTTATGATATTGTCCGTGCTATAAGTGATGCATTGACATCCACTATTTATATTGCTGCGTTTAATGCCATATGATACTAGATCTCTTTTATGTTTGTTTTTAGTTTAAATTTAGAGGGTTTTGTTTATTGTACTTTTATAAAACTCAATAAATATTATTGCATTAAAAAATAGAAGTGCGTCATGGCAGCAGCTACGTACCATTTCATAGAATGCAATTACTTCAAAGCAGATTGGTTGCCATGAGCAACTTCATTAAAGTCCCAATATCCTCACCTTCACACGTGCCCTTACGCCTCACCTACAATCCCATCCACATTCCTAATAAAGTATATTACTCTACCCCTCTGCTCTCCCACCTACTCTCAGATCCAGATAACCCTCCAGATTACACTCCTCCCTTTATGCTGTAAGCACTGACGGCAGGGCCCTCTTCCCTGTTATCCCCATACCCCACCCTTCACCTGTGACCGATCTGTGTGCCCACTCACTTTATAACTGGATTTAACACCAATGATGCTGTTGTGATAACTATACCCAGCTCTTGCCCACATAGTTACTATCCTGCAATATGACCAGACTCGCAATAATCACACTTATGTCATGCCCGTTACTGGTGCCCAGAACCTGCCTATATTCCATATTAACATAATACATCCAAAGCACCGCTGGGTATCACAGTGGGGGGGGGGGGGGGAATCCCAGCGGCACTGACCTCTGTGCATATCCCCTGCATGAGAATACATGCTCTCACCTGAACTGATCTCCGCAGCGATGGCCTCTTCCTTACATTGCTGGTAACACATCCCATCTTCTGGTAAAGCCTATCATACAAAGAACATGTGACACATATGTATACCGCGAACACTGTACATCTCTACATGACTCACACATAGGGTGGAGACACAGGAATAGCACAACGGGGCCGATACTATTAATTGCAAAGGCTACGAGGTGCCGTTACTGTAATGTTTAAACACCAGCTACGGCACCCGATCTCGCATTCTGGTTTCAGCCAGAATTTGCTGAAAATTGCTTACTACCCTATGCAAATTAAAGCCGTCATCGATTGCGCCTGCTGCGGTGATGATTTGTGCTTGCAAATGAATCGCGGCTTATAGGCTCAACTCCAATGGTTCCTCTACCTGATATTCCTCGCTGATCATCCTGTTCTCTTCTTCCATACATGCTGACGTATAGAGAGAGGTCTCACATGGGTCTGCAGGATGTGTGGGGTTACATTCACCTACAAGGAATGGACACAGATTAATCTGTATGAAGAGAACTGATGCAAGCACATCACAGTCAATTATATGGTAACGGAACCAATGGGGGGGGGGAAAAACCACAATCCCGGCTCACTGCTGACGGTGCATTCTCCTGCAGAGCCGCAGCCAGCAGCAATGGGAGAAATGTAGATTTTTATACTTACCATTAATCATGGCCTGTGCATCCAACAAAGACCACACAGTCAGGAACATGAAGGAGGAACAGAAAGGAATGCCCTTCCACGCACATTAAGACTCTCCTCTAGCCTCCAAACTTTCAAGCGTTCCCTGAAAACTCTCCTCTTCAAGCAAGTTTATCATATTCCAGAACCCTCACATAACCTCCAGTAGCATTTATATCTAATGGCATCCCATCAGGACAGTCTTGTAATCTGGTGGGACGGCCATGCTATGGTATTCTATCCTTCTGTATCCCACCTATTATCCCTATAGATTGTAAGCTTGCGAGCAGGGCCTTCATACCTCCATGCGCTATATAAGAAACTGTAAATACATTTTAAAAAAGGACACAAAAGAATGCCACAAGTGACCCATAGTGACATCAGAGAACAGAATTATATTGATACCATTCTCTCCTTCATCCATGGAGGACACCCGATCACTGGGAACATTCTTAAACTGTCCCTATAAGAGGGAGTTTTAGAATTAGCGATGTATCCAACCTAACACTGGCATTTTTTGGGGGGGAAAAAAAGGATGAACTCGTTAAATCTAGTAAATTCTCGAAAATCCCAGGTGGCTGCCTGGCACCGCTGTACAGCCGAGGTCCTGTGCCGTCAGGAGGCATTCACTGATCTGGTAGAGTGCGCCGTCGCCTGCCCCTGGTCCATCTCTGGGTATCTTACAATACCAAGAGGTAAGTTCTACACCTTCGTATTTTAAGGGCTCTACTTCCAGTGATAACCTAGGGTCACAGTGTCCTAAGCAAGATGGAACTTGGAGACCACTTTGGGGTGAAAGGAAGGCTGTAACACATAGACCCCGATTCCCAAACTCTCCTGGCTGAGAAGACGGCCAAGAGAAAGACAGACACCCGATGAGCAATTCCTACGGTACGTCACAAAATCCCAAAGCTATAAGCACCAAATTTAGCTCTCCAAATGCTACAGGGGGGTAAGTACAGAGTCTGTAGATGCATCACTCACTGTAACATATGGCAGATTTATCAAAGCTTGAACAGGGATAAAGTCGGGAGAGATAAACCCACCAACCAGCTCACACATGGAATGTAACATGGCAGAAGGTGATTGATTGGTTTTTCTTCTCTCTCTTCAAGCTTTGATAAATTTGCCACATAGTCAGCACTGCCGGCCACAGATTCAGGGTTTCTGAAAGAAGGCTGAAAGGGATGAAACATACAGAGTGTTACACCTGTACCCATAGCGTTCTGCAGAAGTCTGGACCACACGGTCAGAAACACTTTGATCTCAGGCTCGTGGCTTCATCTGCCAATGTCCTTACAGCCTGCTGAGATTAACTCTAGCGATTGGGCCCGGTCATATGAGGTTGGGTCATAAAATCTGCTTCCAGTAATAGAAATAATTATCCCCGGAGCAGCTGAGTCTCTCACCTGGGCTGATCTCAGTAGGAATGTCCTCTTCCTTACACTGCGGGTGATATATCACAGCTTCCGGCTCAGCCTGTCATACAAGGACATGTGTCACATACATGTACCGTCTGCACTTTACATCTCTACAGGACGCACACAGGATGGGGACATGGGAATAACACAACATCCGGCACTGTGGGAAGCGGATGTACAAGGAGGAGAGGTCAGAGCAGGTTCCTCTACCTGATATTCCTGTGTCACTGTCCTGTTGTCTTCCTCTATACAGCCCGGAGAGTACAGAGGGGTCTCACAGGGGTCAGCGGGAATCCTAGAGCTGCAGCCACCTGCGGGGAATAGATACAGAAATACATATGTATAGACAGACTGGTGGTTTGTAATGTAACTATTGCCATATTTATCTGACAATTTATGGACTTTCCGACACTCGACATTGTGGAGTTAGTGACAGATCCGACGAAAACGGACGGGATTCTGACTGTCGGGACATTACGGAATCCCAGATTGAATACCCCCACAAGAGCCAATACAATAGATTAAAGTTTAGTTATTCTGTGTACATAGTTTTGTTCATTTGGTCGACAGGGTCTAGTTGGATCTCAAAATGTCTACATGCACAAGGTCAACATGGAGGAAAAAGGTCAAGGTGAAAATTGTCGACACAAGAAGGTCAACATGAGGTTTTGGTTTTGTTTTTAGGGTGTGATATTTTATCTATGAGCACATGGAACCCCAATTAGCGTACCGCTTCGCTCGCCATGCTTCGGGGCACTTGCCTCGATGCGCTCATCCTCACATGCAATGAGTTTTAAATAGCTAAAACTCCTTGATAAATGGGCCCCTACATAGAATACAATTACCTGAGCTGGTGGGATCAGGGACCGGCTCCTCTTCCTTACACTGCGGGTGATACATCCTGTGTTCCGGCTCATCCTGTCATACAAGGACAGAGATATTATTACAGCGAGCGTCTACACCAGAAGATAAATATAGGACGGTAACAGAATGCAGAAGATAGAATGTATCCAGTCCCGCTACCTGATCGTCCTCTATGACAATACAGCTCTCCTCCTTTATATACTCCCGGGAATACAGGGGGGTCTCACACTGTCCTGAGGGGATAGTAGAGCTGCATTCACCTGCGGGAGAACAGACAATGACAGCCATAAAGCAATGCTTAGTAATAACAGCAGAGGCCATTATGGACTATGGGGGAAACATGTATCATCCAACCTTCCACCAGCTTTGGACCCACATGCAAAGCACAGAGGGGCCAATTAGGCCTAAATTACAGTGATCAGTAACAGACAAACACCCGGGAGAGGGGCGGATGGAGCAATATAGAAACACACACCCTAAGAGACGGCCTCTTACCCACTGAGTCACGCAGCTGCGGACGGTCCTTGTGTCCGCCTGAATAATCCCACTCTGTCACAGAGAATGAGACCTCCACGTCGTTACACTTCCCAGGCACCTGCAGCATAGGAGGGGAGCTGGTTACATGACTTACCCACACAACTAGGAGTACCATGTAATACATTCTACTGCAGGTACAATGGGGGGGGGGGGGGGCGGGGCGGGGGTCATGGATATACAGTATTACAGATTGTGACCAATCACTAGGAGTCATGTGACACTTCAGCACAACACAAATTATTGGGAAGTGGTCGTTAGGCTGACACATATAAGGTTGATATACATTGGGTCGACCACTTAAAGTCAACAGGCCGTAAGTCAACACAGACAAAAGGTCTACATGGCTAGTCGACAGGGTCATTTGGCCGATATTGGGAACGTTGACAGTCAAATATCGACATGGGTTTTTCACTTTTTTTGGGGGGAGTCGACATGTGCCGACAAGCGGTATTTCATGCTCTACCGTCCACTAGGCCGTGGAGGTAGAATAATGTGCCGAGGCTAGCATGGCTCACGCGAGGGGACACGGTGCAACGATTCATTGTCTATGTCGACTAGGTCAACATTCGGGACACAAACATGACAAACCTATGTCAACCTTTTGACTGTCGAACTTCCCAATGTCGACCTAATGCACGTGTCGACCGTGTGACCCTGGCAACCTTATGGGTTGTACAAATGGTACAATCCAACATACAATTTTAACTATATAGTCACAATCGCATCAGGATTGCATGCAGATCGCACAGGTTTTTTATCTTGTGATCCCGATGTGCGCTCCCGGGACAGCGCAAATCAAAATCCAGATACACATGGCAGCAATGACTACATAGTGCAGATCTACACTATATAGTCAAATTGCATGCATGTCGGGTGGCTTGCTGTGCGATTCGATCCTGATCGCATCGGGATCAAATAACAAGCCATATCAACCTTCAATTGGTCGACCTTATGATCCATACCTCAAATTTCTAACTAATCAAAGCCCTTTTAGCATTTATTTAAAAAAAAAAATGAAAATAAAAATACTACAGCATTCTCCCCAGAAATATATAGCTATATGTATGAAAAGAGCGCTTACCTTTTCTGTCTCTCTGTTATATATCTCTGTAGCTTCCAGGATAATCCTATCACAGTTCCCCTCTGTTGGTGCGTGAGGCGGAGCCTCCATGTTTGGGCTCTGGGTGCGGCTGCTTCTGTCTGTCACCTGATCACTCGATTTTCTCACAACAATAAAATCCTATGAGACACAGGGAATGCCCAGATACAGGCACATGTACACGTCACTATGATGTATATGTACTGTCCTACATACAGACATGTATAACATGTAACAGTCACTGTACATGCTGAGCAGCCTCATATCAATGACACCGACAGGATACAGAGCAGATGGCCTATGTTTCCGCTCCTAATTGAGCACCATAGTTACTCAATGTATATAAACTAAAGGACGAACACAGGTGACTTGAAATAGAACATAATTCTATAGAAAGTCTCACACGTGATGGAGGTAGCCATTAAGGGCTCCAAATGATGGTACTTATGTAGTATCTGGACGCCCGATTATCGCATCGCATCCGACCAAATCGCATGCAATGCGATGCGATGGACCCGATTTTCCATAGGATTCTATGGGAAAAAGGGTCCTTTTCATTTCCCCACTATCCAACTACGCATGGAGTTGGATATAAACCTGTGGCGAGCGTAGCGAGCCACCGAGCCCGAAGCGTGGCGAGCGCAGCGCGCCCCGCGAGGGGACGCGGATTTGTTAAAAAGTATTCTGCATCCCCTCGCCACGCTTCGGGCTCGGTGGCTCGCTAAGCTCGCCACAGGTTTATATCCAACTCCATGCGTAGTTGGATAGTGGGGAAATGAAAAGGACCCTTTTTCCCATAGAATCCTATGTTAAAATGGACTCAGGAGTTAAGAATAGAAAGTGTGGCGAGCCACCGAGCCCGAAGCGTGGCGAGCGCAGCGCGCCCCGCAAGGGGACGCGGACACCTTTACAGGTATACGCGTCCCCCCGCGGGCTTCACAGCTGTCCGCGTCCGCTCGCCACGCTTCGGGCTCGGTGGCTCGCCACACTTTCTATTCTTAACTCCACGCCGACGTGGATAGTGGGGTTATGAAAAGGTCGTAGGATGCGTACCGCCGCCGCTCGCCACGCTTCGGGTTCACGTTGATCGTGGGGTGGCTTTAACAATTGTGGGGGCCATTTCACACTTCAGGGTGCCTATTTGGCCTCTGTGGGCCATTTTACATTGTTTCCTATGGAAAAATCGGGTCAATTGAGACATTGAACAGGAAAATCGGGTCAATTGGGACATTTAACATTGTTCCCTATGGGAAATCGCGGGCATCGCGTCGGTCGCATCGCATGCAATTTTTTTGGTCGCATGCGATGCGACCGACGCCATTTTTTTTTACTAACGATGCCCACGATCAAAATCGTGGGCGCCCTTCTAGGTAAAGAGTACCGTAAATTTACTAAAATTAGAGTTCTATTAAAGATGTAGTGTTGCCCATAGAAACCAATCAGATTATATATATTATCTTCTAGAAGGTGCTAAATAAATAAGCAACATCCTATCTTCAATAGAACTCCTATCTTACTAAATTTACCTCATAGTGAGTTGATGGTTTACAGCAGGCATGTCCAAACTGTGGCCCTCTAGCTCTTGTGAAACTACACATCCCAGCATGCCTTGCCATAGTTTTAGCTTTCCCTAATAGCAAAACCGTGGCAAGGCATGATGGGATATGTAGTTTCACAACAGCTGGAGGGCCATAGATTGGACATGCCTGGTTTACAGGGCACTAGTAATTTGGCTAGAGGGGAATGGCAGCTGGTATTACCTCAGGTACTTTGCACCTGAAGTTCTGCTAGAACACTAGTGATTTCATGCCTCTCACCTCTCTCGTCAGCAGACAGATAATTTCCATGGTGAGACTCAGCAGCTTGTCTATGATCAGGTCTTTGTTTCGATCAATCAGTAGCGAATGCCGGATATGTTCCAGGAACTGGACCTCCATGGTTGTGACGATTCCTAAGGGAAGCCATTACAATGTTCTGTCAACACTATATACAAAGTTGTACAATAAGTAAGGTAACAAGACCTCTCACGGTGTAATATCCTCTATGTCATTCTAATTCCCCACCAGGCCACAGCAGGTAGCCCGCTGCTTCCCTCACGGCCATTACACTTTCTGCTAATGTCAGTCATATCGTCCCAACATCTGGTGTAAGATGGCGACGCTGGTGGAGACATGGTCACACATTGAGGTGCATCATGTGATCAGATTTCCGCAGCTAAAGTGCCCATCGGCAGCTGAAATTCATCACCACGTAATCAGCGTGTGCGGTGATACCGTCATGTCACAGAGACAGCTCTGGGTTTGGTGCACTATAGCCGCTAGGCATTGTTACTGCGGGTTCTCCTATATACCACATCTAAGCGAGCTGGAGATATCCCTTTAAGACCCCAGTTCTATGTCACAGTGAAACAAACAATGATGCTGGTGTAAAATTCACTGGGCAGCAGAATCTATTAATAAGCCATGTATACATTTATAATATACATTAAAACCACTCTTAGCTGAGTATGACATTAAAACAACCGGTACTTGTGTATTAGCCGGGCGCCCAATTAGCATACGTATGCAGGCATAGGGTAAGCGACGCTGTCTGCGTAGTCCAACGGCTGCCTAGCGTAGTTAGCATAGTGACTCCGCAGCAGCCCAACGGCTGCCTAGCGTAGTTAGCGTAGTGACTCCGTGGCAGCCCGGCTCTGTCCCCTGCGTCCATGGCTTTGTCCCTGGAGTCCATGCCAAACCTAGTGAGCGCCTCTCACACAGTGCCGGTAACCGCCAGATCCCCTGCGCTGGCGGGCACTGACTGTGACTACGCTGATTCTGGCAGGGATGCTCGCAGGAACACTTCGATACTTCTGACTGACTACGCTGGCTCTGACTGACTACGCTAACTACGCTGGCCGTGGGAGCACTACGCTGATTCTGACAGCGCCGCTACACTAACTACGTACCGAGCGCCCAGCCAATACACAAGTACCAAACAACCTAACCTATGGAAAGTACAGGATGGCAGCGGTCAGAAAACAGACAGCGGCATCACGCTGAAGAGAATCTCAATAGGGGCAGGAGTAAGTATAGTTACCATATACCTCTACCCCCTAACCCTCCCTACCAGATGCCTTACCCCACCCATCCACACACACACAGCCAATCCCTGACCCCTTAGTGCCGTGGTTCACAAACTTTCTTAGATCACGGCGCCCAAGGATAAACGTTTTTATTAATTTGGAAACAAAGTCATCCTTAGGGTCAGTTATGTGGTGGTGCACAGTTGGCATTTCTGATATCACTTCCACCACAAATAATTTGATTTAGTCCTGTACCACCAACCTGCAAGAGTGCAGGGTCAATCAATCTGCAGATATATCTGTTGTCAGATCGAGCAGCGTGTTCCCCATAGACACTGCCTGATGTCACAAGGACGGACACCCATCTCCTGTGCGGGTGTAAGGGCTGTCAGCAGATTGCCTGTAGTGTTCATTCTAGCACCCGCTATCTTTAAAAACCCATGCAGATCCTGTTCCCTGTCTGGGGTGTCGCTGTCTGCTGTGGTGTTTCTAGCACAGGTCTGGTTTGCATATCAGTGCTGATATACAGACCACACTGTGCTAGAAGCACTACAGCAGACAGCAACACCCCAGGCAGGGAAGAGGAACTGCATGGATTTCCAAAGATAGTGGGTGCTAGAATGAACACTAGCCTGGGTATGGGTCATAGGGTCATCAGTATTATTTTTTAATATTATCAGTCTCTTAAATAGCACACACATATTCCGCAGCGCTTTAGAGAATATTTGAACATTCACATCAGTCCCTGCCCCAGTGGAGCTTACAATCCATATTCCCTACCACATGTACACACGCACACAGACATTCTAGGGTTCATTTTCTTGGGAGCCAATTAACCTAATAGTATATTTTTGGATTGTGGGAGGAAACACGCAAGCACGGGGAGACTATACAAACTCTGCACAGTTAGGTTCAAGATGGGAATCAAACCCATGACCTCAGTGCTGTGAGGCAGTAAAGCTAACCATTACACCATCCGTACTGCCCCACCAGTATGAAGGTGGACACGTGAAATAGGTTGACAATGGGAAGGTCAACATGAGTTTTTCACTTTTTTTGTCCCGAATGTAATTGAAAGTCAACATGGACACAATATCAGTGTACCGCTGCGCTCGCCATTCCTCAGGCACGGTGCCCCGCTGCACTCGGCACACGAATATATTCTCCCTCCACACCCTAGTGTATATGAAATATCGCCTGTCGGTAAAAAAAGTGAAAAAACTCATGTCAACCTTAAGACCCTGTGTACTTATTTTATGTGCCGACCTAGCGACCATTTGCTCCCAAACGCTGGGAAACAAAAAGAAGCAATTGTTGAGTTAACTTCATGAGATTTAACAAATGTATCCAATTTGTCTGATTGACTGTTTTCTAGCGTTTCGGGGAAAATGGTTGATTGCCATAATACCAGGTTTCTGTTTCCACCACACATATAGGACAAATCATTCTGACGTGTGACGATATTGGTCATCTCAGACTTACTGAGCTATAGTGTTTGGGTACTTGTGTATTAGCACGGCGCCCACTTTAACTACGTACGTTAACGTAGTGAAATCGCATCGCATAACGTTCTATTACCATGCAATGAGATTTTACCCTTCCCGCCCCGTGATAATCCCGCCCCCTGGCACATCTGGCAGGATTTCACTCTGAGGTGATTTTGTGAGGAGATAAGAGGTGTATTAGAGAGCTACAGGGATTTCGAGGTGTTTCACTGAGTTTTGATAGGATTTGATCGATTTGAAGTGTTTCCTGCGATGGCAGCATCTTCTTCAGCATCTTCTGTGACCCTGTTCACACTGCCGCAGAGTGAGGAGGACGCTGTTCGCTTTTTACAGGAGCGTCACCTGCTGCCAGTGATGGCGACATGCAGTAATGGACGGGGTGTCATGGGGTATGAGGTTGTCCATAAAGGAGTGTATGTGGAGGTGCCACATCAAGAACTGTCTGCAAAAGGTGAGCCTGAGAGTGGGGCATTTCTTTCCGGGGTGCCGCTTGCCATTTGTCAAGTTGCTCAGGTTCATTTACTCCTGGTCAGAGGAGATGACCTCCATTGAGTTCTGTGACCGGGAGCTCAACATGTCCAACAAGACAGTTGTCCTTTATAATGGCTGGATGCGGGAGGCATGCCAAATGGATTTGATGGCGCAGCTGCAGGGCCGCATTGGGGGCCCCGGACAAATAGTCGAGTAGATGAAATTTGTCAAGTAGATGAAGGTCTATTTGTAAAAAGGCAGAGCAACGTGGGACGAGTTTTACCCCAACAGTGGGTGTTTGGAGGAATCTCGCGTGAGACGGACCAATGCTTCATGACCCCAGTGCCGCAACGGGATGCCAGCACCCTGATGGTCACAATAAACTCTAATATTGAGCCCGGAACAACATTTTATAGCGACTGTTGGCGTGCTTACAGCACGAAGGAACTACAACGGGCCGGATACCACCATGCGCGTGTTAATCACAAATATAACTTAGTCGATCCTGAAAGCGGAGTACACACGCAAACAATAGAGTGGCTTTGGGGATGTGCTAAATGGAGAAATAAGCGCCATCGTGGTACTGCTCGCCACCACTTAGAATCTTACATGCAAGAGTTCATTTGGTGAAAATGTCTGGTAGGTGATAACCCATTTGAGCGCATAATACATGCCTTAACTCTGCTACCCAAAGCCGATTGACTTTTTAATTTCTGTTGTTTTTACTGTAATTGTTATTGGCCTATCATTGCCACTTTTATTGTTCATTATTGATGCTATTAATTGTTCTATGATATTTAATCGTTATATCTTCAGTAAATTAATACAGTTATTCGTTAACACATGTTGTCATTACTGTGCCAGATGATTGATATTGCTGGTCTGAATGTGTCCCCAACTATCCACGTCATCCCGAAGCGCGGCGAGTGCAGTGAGCCCCGCGAGGGGTGGCGGTACGCGTCCGCCCGACCTTTTCATACCCCCACTATCCACGTTGGCGTGGAGTTGATTCTACATAGTGTGGCGAGCACAGCGAGCCACCGTGCCCGAAGCGCGGCGAGACCCGCGTAATACATGTAACATAATTATTACGCTGTGCTCACCACACTATATATAATCAACTCCAAGCCAACGTGGATAGTGCGGTATGAAAAGGTCGTTCAGCCGCGCCCCGCCGCCGCTCGCCACGCTTCGGGATTACGCGGATTGTGGGGGGGGGGGGGTTGTCCAAAAAAAATGACATTATACATTTAAAAGGTATAGCACATTAAATGACATGATTGTATGTGCAATCAGCATTAAAAATATAGGATGCGATAAAAAAAAAAAAAATCACATGCCATACAATAATGGCATGCGATGCGATGGGATGCGATTTTTTATCGCACCCTATCTTTTTAATGTATTCACTGACATAGAGCAGTGAATACATTACATACAATAATTGCATCGCATCGCATGCCATACAATAATGACATGCAATGCGATTTCACTACCCTGAATAGCCCACTACGCAAATAACGTAGTGGGCACCGTGATAATACACAAGTACCAGTGTTTGTCATATTGTACATATATATTATATTGTAAATATATTGAACAACTCCCAACCCACGCTGTCCTCTGTGTACAACGCTCAATCCTGACTATCGTCATACATATTATTTCTAGAAGGTGATTTTTGGTGATGCTCCCTTTTTTCTCCCTTCATACTTGGGAGATACTCTAAAATACCATTTTAAAGCAAAGATTAAGTTCTCCACTTCTGACAAATTGTTCATTTAGAAGTGCACAAAGTATCGTTTGTTTAAAAATCGAAGTTAAAAATGGACTTTTGGCCCTTGACTTCTTTCCCTGGATGCGTTGATACAGATCAGTTTTGCTCAGCTATTCAGATTGGCTACAAGTGAGGTGGTTCTTCTTTCATCCTACTACACACCACCAACCTCTATCAAATTTAGCGTATTTTGGAACTGATTCAGGTCGCTTGCTGCTTTGGGAGAGGCTTAATGCCAGGCAAATGTACGCCCGCCCTCTGCGAATCCCCTCAGTACCATGCCAGGGGATGGACGCGAACATGTCCCTCGCTTTCAGCCGAAGGGGAGAACTCGACCCCTTTCCAAGCCATGCTCGAAAAAGGTTACCCCCTTTATTTGCATGCAAAATTTTTGCACGGCCCACCTAGTTTTATTTATTTACAGTTTCTGATATAGCGCATAATATACCTTTGCACTTTATAATTGACTATTAATGACTGCACGTCCAGCTGGGTACCCGATATCATCACCAGAAGATATCGTTCACGGAGTATGCGCTATAGCGTTAAGCTGGAAATTGTGGACCATTTTGTCCAGTGTCCATTTTGTATGGGGCTTTTAACTGCAGGTAGCGCTAGAGAACTGGAGCCAGCTGCCTCTCACCTGGACCACTACAGTGCCTGGAGGACCGTGTTTGGGAACCTCTGTCCCAGTTGCATCTCAGGAGTCAGCTGAGACCAGGGCCCTAGACAGTCTCTGAGGGCTGGAAGCCATTATGGTGTTGCTGGCACTATATTATCTCCCAGCAATGTATAATGACCTGCAGACGGTGAGATGGCTCCAGCCCTGTGCATCCTCAAACAACATGCACTATTTGCCTGGTTATAATGATGGTAATAATAACAGAAGCTCATACCTTACGCCGCAGCAGGATGTGTCACTGGCTGATGGATAAACACTATGCAACACAAGCCTTTTTACACCAAGGCGGCGCAAGGGCTGATGGGAGCTGTAGTCCTTTCCAGTACGCACAGTAAGGATTCAGGAAGCTCAAGAACTACAACTCCCAGATAGCATTTGGTTGCGTGGGGATCCATCAGCCGGTGCCCGGAAGACGAGATGTGTACAATATGGACAATTGAAACCACCCTAGTGACTCAGATCCCTCTATGGCGACATAAAGGGTGGCGGCCATGTTTCTGAAGACCCAAACTAAAAGCTGGCTATAGCAATTGTAGCAAACAAAATGGCTGCAGTTGTCAGTCAGGTCATGACTGAATTACTTGCACTAGTAGTAGCGGTGGTACCCTGAGCCGCTAACTGCAGGGAGCCCGGTTGTAATCCCACCAGTAGTACCTTACTTCTTCCCTCTAGTTAACTCGGGCCATTGCGGTGTGACCATTCATACCTCCCGAGACCCAACGTTGCTAGGAGGCGGAGCCCTTCTGTGAGAGGCGGAGCCCGAGGCTGGTCACATGTAGTGACTTCATCACGGCTCTGTCTATCGGAAGTGGCTTCACGAAAATGGCGGATGTCGCAAGATGGGGCCCTTTCCCACCCTGCACTGGGTCAACATTCTTCTTTTGGGAATAGTACCCTTTGGCATGAGAAGCAACATCCCTGGGGCACAATGGAACCTAAATAAAAGAAAATAACTTTATATAACAACAACATACCTTTCTGTTTTTCCGATTACAGCGGAGCAGTCCTACTAATTGGACACTGTCCCACTGGAGGGTGGGAAAAAAATTGGGGAGCTGGCAATTACCACAGGGTTGCCTACCTGACCCTCTCCTGGAGGGAGAAAATGCTCTGTTCCTGGACTTCCATGGTAATGTAGGTTTGCCATCACCTGTGGTGAAACACCTTTATTATAGGGATGGCCATCGTTGCCATTGCCATTGATGGTTGGCATAGATGGCAATTCAGCAACTGGCCATCAATAGTGCTAAACTATGCAATGGATGACCATTGATATTTTTACATATCGATGGTCATCCATTGTGTTTGATTGATTGGCCTGTGGGCCAATCAAAACACGGGGGCGGGGCTTTGCGGTGTCGGGGGCGGGGCTATGCTCAGTGTCCTGGCACTTTGAAAACAAAAAAAGCAAAACATTGTTTTGCTGTTCCATTGATGGAGGGAAACCATCTGGTTCTCCCCCATAGATGGCAAAAGTATTCTGCATCGGCCATGAACCATCCATGATTTTGAATCATCAATAGTCGATGACCATCCCTACTTTCTTATCAATTCCTAGCTCACCACAGGTGATGGCAATCCTACATTACCAGGGAAGTCCAGGAACAGAGCAATTTCTCCCTGAGGGTCAGATGTATCAAGCTTCAAAAAGTGATAAAATGTAGAGTGATAAACAGCCAGCCAATCAGCTCCTACCGGTCATGTTGCAGGCTGGGTTTGAAAAATAACAGATATGAGCTGATTGGCTGGTTGTTTATCACTCTCCGTTTTATCACTTTTGAAGCTTGATACATCTGGCCCTGAAGGAGAGGGTCAGGTAGGCAACCCTGAATTACCACATATACATGGCTTCTAACAGGAGTTGAGCCATGGGCTGCTCAAAAATCGCAGGGCATGCCCCAGAAATGACAAAAACAGGGGTTGCGGCACTTGGTATTGACCCCATTCAGCTGAGAGCATGCCAACCCCACCGTGGCCCATCCACTTTTTAGGGCCAACCCATACTTGCCTACGCTCCAAGAATGGAAATTGTCTTGACAAAAGGGATGGCCAAGCCTCCCGCATTTATCTGGCCCCACACAACCTCCTCCTCCTTTGGTCACATACTGGCATTCACAGCTCTTTGGGGAGGGGACGGGGTAAAAATTATGCCAATTGCATCATTTTAGTCCTTTTCTGAAGAGCCTCAAATTGTGGCATTTACTGAAATTGGGATGGGGCTTGATGACATCAAGCTCTGGACCCGCCCCCTGAAATGCCTCAGAGTCTCCTCTCCGGACTTCTCCTGGAGAGGAGAGTTTTATAGTAGGCAAGACTGGGTGGCAGATCCTGATTTAAACAATACAAAAGTTGGCAGGTATGTCACAAATACATTTGGGAAGAAATAAAAAAATGTGTCCATTAGGCGAAAGAAATATAGATACCGGGTAGAATAACTCGTTTTAAGGTAATACAACACAAATATAAAGTATCCCTACAATGTAAAAAAGGAGGTACAGCAGCTATGCCTCCATTCCCACCAATAGCTATTAGGTTGCAATGCTGCCAAATGTATTATTCCTTATATTGGCCTCTGCTGCCAGCCTAAAGGCTATGCATCACGGGATGTACGGTACTTGTTTCCTATCTGGGCGCCCGTCGCGGGCATCGCGGGTACATTTATGTATGGCCGCGACGCGACCGACGCGATGCCCGCGATTTCCCATTGAAACCAATGTTAAACTTGGAAATCGTGTCGGTCGCGTCGCGGCCGGCCATAAATGTACCCGCGATGCCCGCGACGCGATGCTCACGATTTCCCATAGGAATCAATGTTAAAAGCCGCGATGGACCCGATTTTACTGTTAAATGCCTCAATCCACCCGATTTGGCCATAGGAATCAATGTTAAATGGGCCACAGAGCCCATTAACCCTTAAATGTCCCCCCAAATTTTTGACGCCACCCCACGATCGACGCCAACCCGAAGCGTGGCGAGCGCAGCGAGCCCGCGAGGGGCGGCGGTACGCGTCCTCCGACCTTTTCATGCCCTACTATCCACTAGGGCGTGGTGTGAGAATATAATAGTGTGGCGAGCGCAGCGAGCCACCGAGCCCGAAGCGTGGCGAGCGCAGCGAGCCCCGCGAGGGGACGCGGATACCTTCACAATTATGCGCGTCCCCTCGCGGCCTTCACAGTGAAGGTATCCGCGTCCCCGCGCGGGGCTCGCTGCGCTCGCCACGCTTCGGGCTCGGTGGCTCGCTGCGCTCGCCACACTATTATATTCTCACACCACGCCCTAGTGGATAGTAGGGCATGAAAAGGTCGGAGGACGCGTACCGCCGCCCCTCGCGGGCTCGCTGCGCTCGCCACGCTTCGGGTTGGCGTGGATCGTGGGGTGGCGTCAAAAATTGGGGGGGACATTTAAGGGTTAATTGGGGCTAATTCAGGGTTAATATGGCCAAATCGGGTCAATTGAGCCATTTAACAGTGAAATCGCGGTCAATCAGCCTTTTTAACATTGTTCCCTATGGGAAAATCGCGGTGATCGCGGTCATCGCGGGCATCGCGACCATCCAATTTTACCCGCGATGCCCGCGATGACCGCGATCACCGCGATTTTTACCCCCGATGACCGCGATTTTGATCGTGGGCGCCCAGATAGGAAACAAGTACCGATGTACTTCCGGCAAGGTACCTTCAGGAACCCTCTGCTGGGAATGTCCCCTGTGCATGGCGGTAATGTGTATGTGCAGAAGTCCTGAAACCCCACTTGGCACATCACCGGGACAGGCTGCTTTCCGAGACCCTTTCCTTGCAGTTGCTCATTAATAAATTCTCTTTTGTGTGTGTGATTTACTCATAGTTGTCGACTTTTGCAGTTGCCTCTCTGGGAGAAGCTGGAGAAGAGACCCAAATCTGCACTTAGGGCTGCGGGGACAAGGATATGGTCACCCCCAAACCACTCAAACTCTGCGATTTGCAGGACCGTGAAGAGGGATTGGGGATAAAAATAAGTGAAACTACGTGTTTCGCATCATTTTAATCCTGCCACCTCTCGCGGACCTGCATATTCCGTAATCTGTTTCAGCTGGTCCGGGGAGGGGGGGGGGGGGGATTTGGGAAGCATGCAGGAGACTCCCTGAAATAAGAGCAACCTCTCTCTCTCCCTCATTAGTCTAACAATCTCCCTTATTTAACCTAGCCCACATTACACTGTTACATTTTGTGGGGAAAAAATAATGAGAGATGGATACATTTACATTGGATCATCAGCACCATTTCCCAGCACTTTACCTAGTATAGTAGCTCTTAATAATGGCTCATCTACATCTGTATATAAGTCATTTTAAAAGATTCCTCTCAGATGTAGCAGTACACGACCATGCTTCTAGGTGCAACATGCACAATCTCTTTTCACAATCTCTCCATATATGGAACTAGACACGCCCTTTGGGTGGAGCATGACATGCCCCCTCAATGGGGCGCTTTGCAAAATTCTACTATAAACTATAATCTCCCTGAAACTCGTTTCAAAAGTAGGGAAGTATGAGCTAAAGACCACAAGCAATAAAAATGTGGAATAACACAAGGGATTCCCTTACAATAGGCTTTTTGTTTTTTTCAATATCATGGTGTGCCTGAGGTCACAACATATTTAAAAAAACAAAAAAAAACAAAGATTGTTTAAACCAGCCAAGCCTGCTGTTTACCAAGGCCAGTTGGAGGGGCCTGCCTGGGACAGGTTCAGTTGCTGAAGTCCCCCCCTTGCAGCTCTGCCCCATCCCTCCCCTCCACTGTGTGACAGTCACTGGCCATCTGAGGACCAAGGAGAAGTAATGGCTTCACCAGTGTGGAAGGGGGTGGGGGGACAATGTGGGAGGGGGGGGGGGGGTTGCAAAGAACTTCCCTATTTGTTTCCACTCACCCTGAGTGAACTGCGGCTCCGGCAAAACAAATGTCAGCAACTCAAAAACGAATCCCATCTATTTACAGGCCAGAACCCGCCAGCGCCGCAGTTTATAACTGCACTACTTTCCTGTATCTTTATCTACCTCTGGAAACTCTCATCTAGTGCTGCTACCATCCATGACTCCTCAACTGCCTATAGAAGAGCTGGTCAACCGGTCGATTTTGCAAACGTGACTAGTTAATATGATTAACGTTCTGCAGCAGCCTATAAGATTCAGGCTAATTCTTATTGGCTAGCTGTGCCAAACTTAAGCCAGCTTGAGGGTACAGTGCGACTGATGCCAGCACCCTGTAGCACCAATGAAGACTGGCGGGTATGGTGGCATGTGTATTTGAACACTGCCGCTACCTTTCTAGTGAAAATGTTTTCCTGTTTGGATCATTTCTTGTTTTTTTCTATGGGGACAAAATGTGTCAATATTTCCTGTGGGGAACAATGTGTGTGTTTAATTTCCAAGTGGGGAACAATATGTTTCAAAAGCAAACAAGATGCAAAGAGGTGTCCATGCTGGGTTTGCTTGTATTATAAATATAAGTTGTAAATTAGTGGATAATGAGGGTTTTGACAGGCATTAGTAGTACTTAATGCTAGGTGAGTAGTCATACACACTTTTGAAAACACAAAAAATCTGACCTAAGGCTTTCCTGCTGGTTCCGAAGCCATTGATCAACATCTTGTTTTCTGGGGTAAATGTATACCTGCAGATTACCTACTTATGAACGCAGAATATTGGATCATAAGTCTAGATCTTCATTACATCTGTTATGCATATTACCAAAAGGGATTTATATGCTCATATTAATTGGTCTATACATTTATATTTTATTATATATCATATTGTTATATGTTTTATTGTTATTAAATATTTTTCAGGCACACTTCAACAACTGGGAATTGATTTTCTCCTTAGAGTTAAACGGAAATGTTTGGTATGGTGAAGGGGTTATACAAAAAGAACATTTTAGAGTCTCTATGATGCATTTTGTCTCAGGGTATAATTCTATGGCTGATTAGCACAGGATTCCCAGGGAAGCGCCATAGTAGAGAGTCATATATATTTTTTGGTGACTTCCACTGTGAATGTGGAAGGTTAAAAGCTTCCTTTATTTATCCTCTGCCGGCTGATCTTCTGGACTTGCATTTTATAACCAAGTACCCTCCTCTCATTGATAGTATTTGCTATGTACCTGTAGTTTGATCTGCTGTGACATTTGTTCTCTGTCTAGTGACCAGCTCGTCAAAATGGCAGAAGAACATAACAGTAATTTCAGCACTTTGTCAGACCGTCAGACGCCATCTAGTGGCCACCGATGCGCAAAACACTTGAATCCTCCACATAGAGGTGATCTGCAGCATTAGCCTTTTATTATTAAATATGAATTTTAGGTACTTGTGTAGTTTCTGCTAATTCCGGGTTGTACGCTCGCCACAAACTATGTAAAATAAAGTAACTTAACTCCATGTCAACATGGATAGTTCATACCTCCACTATCCATGTTGGCATGGAGTTGATTTTAGATAGCGCAGGGTTGCCGACTTTTTCTGTCTCCTCTCCGGGAGAAGCCCAGAGAGGAGACTTCCAGCTGCAATTCGGGGGCGGGGCTTGAGCGTTATGTCATTAAGCCCCGCCCCCATGATGATAAAAACCCCAATTCACGGATCTCCGTGGAGAGGGCGGGGCTAAAATGACACACTTTTAGCTCCGCCCCCTCCTCTGAGACCCGGGAATTGAGACAATTCAATCCAAAGGTATGGGGGAAGACCCTGCAATCGGGGGTGGCGTGGGGGTCCCCCGGAATCTGGGAGGGCTGCCCACCTTTCCGGGGGGCCGGGAGGAGGATGCGATTTTCGGGATTCTCCCGGTAATTCCGGGAGGGTCGGTAACCCTGAGATAGCGTGGCGAGCGTAGCGAGCCACCGAGCCTGCAGCGTGGGCGAGCGAAGCGAGCCCCGCAAGGGGACTCAGACCCAGGGGGCTGGCGCCGTGAAACTACACAAGTACTAAATTTTCTATTACTATAATATAATTAATATTATAAATATTAATTATATAAAATAATATAATAATTTTAGTATTATTATACCGTTACTGTTTTCTATGTATACCCCGTATGGTGCACACCAGCTATAAAACTAATAATAATAATAATAATAATAATAATAATAATAATAATAATAATAATAATAATAATAATAGGGCTTCTGCACGAGTGGAACATTCCTGCGCCCCTCTGATAACAGTTGTACATTCTACACTTCGCTATTCACTTCCTGTCTCCTCCTTTGGGTCCATCATCCCCTAGATCCAGGCGTTCAGCAACGTGAGTCTTGGACTCCGTAACAATGGCGCCTGAGCCCTTGACTCATTGACAGGTTCTGTAAGTACTCAAAATCTCTCGCAGGAAGTGGTGCCCGCCTCTCCGCCTGGGGTCATTGCTCCGGTCCTGTTTCCGGCGTGTCCTTGAGCCGTGTCACAACCATGTTGTCCCGTTGCCTGGCCCGGGCCCTCCGCTGCCCTGTCACCGCACTGAAGCGGGTGAGTCCCGGAGGGGCGGCTATCAGTTCCCCGCCTGCCCCATTTTACCCTCCCTAATCTGCCTGTCAGTTTCCACTTATTGCCTCTGAAACTTGCCCCTTCCCCTCTCCCACTTGGGTTTGAGGTCACTCTGCTTCTGTGTTACTAGATAAATGTGAAGATATGGGCCCCTGTCCCCCTATGTAGCCACGGGAACCCAGAGAGTGTTGCATGGGGAAGCAACGGGGAACCCAGTGAGTGGTGCATGGGGAAGCAACGAAGGAATGACAGTGGAATGACAGTGGAATGACAGTGTGGTCTGCAGATAAGGAATGCCAATTGACTATAATGGGAGAAAATGAAATTTATATTAATATTTCTGAAATTATTGCACATATCAACTATATTTTTGGTATACTTCTTGCTAAGACCATTACACATATTTTACATGCAGAATGACGGCTGCCTCCTATGGAATGACGGTCTTTTAATTCGCCATCCTTAAACAAAAATAGCATTAAAACAGCTCCGTTATGCGATATTAAGACCCCGATGTTACAGTGATCCCCATAGCGCACGCACTCATCCTTTTCCAAATATGCCCGCCTACACCCCTACTCTCGTAAACATGTCACCTGATGCAGAATGACGGCTGCCTTCTATGGAATGACGGCCTTTTAATTCGCCATCCTGAAGCAAAAATAGCATTAAAATAGCTCCATTATGCGATATTAAGACCCCAATGTTACGGTGATCCCCATAGCAAGGCCGTCATTCCATAGGAGGCAGCCGTCATTCCGCGTCAGGTGACATGTTTACGAGAGTAGGGGTGTAGGCGGGCATATTTGGAAAAGGATCAGCGCGTGCGCTATGGGGATCACCGTAACATCGGGGTCTTAATATCGCATAATGGAGCTGCTTTAATGCTATTTTGACTTCAGGATGGCAAATTAAAAGGCCGTCATTCCATAGGAGGCAGCCGTAATTCTGCATGTAACATATGTGTAATGGTCTTAGCAAGATGTATACCAAAAATATAGTTGATATGTTGAATAATTTCCGAAATATTAATATATTTGACATTGTCTCCCATTATAGTGAATTGGCATTCCTTATCAGCAGACCAGACTGTCATTCCGCTGTCATTCCTTTTAGTACATCTAGTGAGGGGTGCATGGGGAAGCAACGGGGAACCTAGTGACTGGTGCATGGGGTAGCAACGGGGAACTGAATAACTGGTGCCTGGGGTAGTAATGGGGAACCGAATGACTGGGGCAGCAGTGGGGGGGGGGGGGGGGGGTAGTGGGCATGGGGGAACAGTGGGGGTAACGGGCATGGGGGAGCAGTGGGGATCGCGTGACTGGTGCATGGTGCAGCAATGAGGATCATGTGACTTATGCACAACGGTGTAAGCCCTGACATTCTTGTAGAAACTTATTGGGGGAAAAAAAAGAGAGAAAAGCAAACAAAATGTATGACTTTAACTTTGCTTATATCGTCTGGATCAGATCTGAAACAGATTGTTTGAAACGGACTCTTAAGGTGCGTAGGCACGGAACGATTTGGTACACTTCACAACAAATTGGACTATGATCTTCTTGCATGCATGGAAGATCATAGGCCATCATTAACGATTGGCAGGTATGCGCATCGTTAACAGTGCACGGAGCGATTTGATAAAAAAAAAAAAAAATTCAGATTGATAGGCAACGCCCACAGTGTCCTTCAAATCGTTCTGTGTGTAGGCACCTATGATGTGACCTCGCTTAATAAAAGAAGAAAGAAAAAAACTTTGTGCTTGTGACGGGAACATGGGGGTGTAATTTTTATTATCGTTTATATATATATATGGCGCCACAAAGGTTCTGCAGCACCTAACAATACACAAATGAGCAAAAACAGATAACTAATTACAATTTAGGACAAGTACATGGTAAATATGGATAGTTGCATCAGGGGACAGGACACTGAAGCAATCATCAGGGTGGCAGAGGTTTATATATCCTAAGAAAGGCACATGAGGAGAGGGCCCTGCTCGTGAGTTTATGGTGTGTACACACTATCGATTTGGCATGCCGCATCAGGATCGCATTGCACGGCAGCATGCTATCTGCATACAATTTTGACTATATAGTGCAGATCTGCACAATATAGTCTATGCAGCCAAGACTTTCTGCCTGCGATACGGGAGCTCGCATTGGGATCGCAAGGGTTAAAACCCATGCGATCCCAATGCGATTTTGACTATTTAGTCAAAATCTCATGCACATTGTACAAGTGTGTACACACCATTACATTCTAAAGGGGAGGGTTAAGGTGGGTACACACGGGGCAATATATCGCCCAATGTCTCCTTTTCATCGGCGACCAGAGATGGTCGCTGATGAAAAGAAACCTCTGCCGGCGGAGCCGATTAGAATGGTGCTGAAAACGGGAGTGCGCACCTGGCGATTTAGTGCCGGGGCACACGCCCAACACTGGCAATATGGTTGACAGTGACCATATTGCCAGCGATTTCAGACAATATCGCTGCCGTGTGTACACAGCTTTAGACAGACAGAGGTGACACAGAAGGGGAAATGCAGATGGATCACATGACTGGACTGGAACATGGTGGTGTAATGCAGATGCATCACATGACTGGAACATAGGGTGTAATGTAAATCACATGTCTCATGCATAATGTGCAATGCAGATTACTTTTCTGATATGTTGCTTGTACTATGCAGGACCCCTTGGTCATATAGAGTAAGGATGTTAGACCCCCCACAGTAGGTACCATTTGGTGTGTGTGGGCTGCTCTTGTTAGTATCTGGTTATGTGACCTTCAGCCCTGATTTCCTGCAGCTATTGCTGACTCCTGCTCTTATTAGTATGTATTTGTGTGGGGTGTTGTGTATCACGCCCACATCTGAGTCATTGCGGGGTGCTAAGTAACATGCTCACTGCTGAGTTGCTGGTGTGGGTGATGTGTATCAAGCCCATATGAGTCACAGTGGGGTGCTGTGTATAATTGCTGGTGTGGTTCTGTGTATCGCACCCATGGCTGGGTTACTGGTGTGTCTTGCTGTTTATTGTACTCACTGCTGGGTTGCTGGTGGGGTTCTGTGTATCGCACTCACTGCTGGGTTGCAGGTGAGATGCTATGTATTCCGTCCAAAGCTGAGTTGCTGGTGTGGTGCTTGTGATATATTGTGCTCAAGGGGTGGGGGGCTGTGTATTGCGCTCACAGGTGGGGTGCTGTTGCATCCACAGTTGGGGTGCTGTGTATTGCGCTCACTGCTGGGTTGCTGGTGGGGTGCCCTGTATCGCGCTCACTGCTGGGTTTCTGGTGGAGTGCTGTGTATTGTGCTCATTGCTGGGTTGTTGGTGAGGTGCTGTGTATTGCGCTCACTGCTGGGTTGCTGATGAAGTGCTGTGTATCGTGCTTACTGCTGGGTTGCTGGTGGGGTGCTGTGTATTGGGCTTACTGCTGGGTTGCTGGTGGGGTGCTGTGTATTGTGCTCACTGCTGGGTTACTTGTGGGGTGCCCTGTATCGTGCTCACTGCTGGGTTTCTGGTGGAGTGCTGTGTATTGCGCTCATTGCTGGGTTTTTGGTGGGGTGCTGTGTATTGCGCTCACTGCTGGGTTGTTGGTGGGGTGCTGTGTATTGGGCTTACTGCTGGGTTGCTGGTGGGGTGCTGTGTATCGCGCTCACTGCTGGGTTGCTGGTGGGGTGCCCTGTATCGCGCTCACTGCTGGGTTTCTGGTGGAGTGCTGTGTATTGCGCTCATTGCTGGGTTGATGGTGAGGGTGCTGTGTCTGAGTCTTCCCAGGGAACCGGAGCATGTTCCTGCTTTATATAACTATATATTTCTTGCATTGTGCGCTGACTCTCCTATATCATTGTTTGGCCGGTAATCTGACATAATTCTGCCTCTCTTCCAGGGCTCTGCTGATGCTCAGATCCGCCCCCTTATACGTAAGTAAGTGAGTGTGTATCACCCTGGAGCCACCAGCAATGCAGCTGCTCATATGATGTTTGTCTTTCAGAGATCGCAGGGTATCGCGTTGCATCAGTCAGCGACCATAGGAACCACCAGTAAGTGTGTACTGCAGAGTGTGCACAGGCATGTGTATAACAGTGTATACTTCAGAGTGTGTACTCATGGGGATTGCAAGCATCACTGTGCACTGGGTGGAGCTGTGGGGCGTTGGTCCTGGGGGTCATTCCATGTAACTATGGAAATGTGTGTGGATTATTTTTTTTCACAGCAACACTTTTATTTTTGAAAATCACTATAGTACAACAATATGAAATTTCCCTCCAACAGTATTTTTTTTAGCTAGTAGCATCATTGTTGCTATAGCAACCATCTTGCTTTAGGCTTGCTTCAGATAGAGAAAGAGACTTCCCAACTAACATATAAGTACCACATTTTCAAAAGTTAATAATACTCAAAAAAACCTCCAGCCATTCCACTGTTCAGGGCAAAACGTTTCCATATCTTTCACATGAAATTGGTAGAGAGATTTTTTTCAAAATATGGGAGGGTTTTATTGTCTCCTTATCAAGTGATCTATAAATGCTTTAGGTCCACACAATGGTATGAAACTAGGAATCTATTGGGTGATGCTCCGATAGACCTCTCAACACACCAATAGCTGCCTCATACTTTTACGGTCCTCGGGCCGTGTTTGTCCGCATCTCTGATATCTGTCTGTACGAGAAAGATTGAATAGAAAACACAGTTTACCCTAATGTAATTTGTATTCACATTGTATTTCTCTGCTGTAACAAATACAAAAATAAATATTACTATTATGCTCAATCCTTAATAAAAATATAAAAAAAAAATAATAATAATGAAATAATAATAATACTCCAAAAAAACATACAGGTCATTTCATTTGTGGATCACAATCTGCAAATAATTTTTAGCAAACATTACTACCCATATTCAAAATACTTTAAGGGGGGTATTCAATCGCAGGCGGGCATCTCCCATCGGGGAGATGTCCGCCGGGCCCTATTCAATGCTATCTCGGCAGAACGAGCCCGACATCACTAGCTGTTGGGCTCGTTCTGCCGAGAACGGCCGGGAAGTGACGAGTTTCCGGCTGCAGCTCGCCTCTTCCTGGCCGCAAGTCACGGCCACGCCCCCTTCTCGTCCCGCTGCAGGCGGGACATTGAATCCCGTCTGCATGTTCTCGGTCGAGCTGACCGAGAACAGGACTGGGTCACAGCGGTCGAGCAAGCTCGACTGCCGTGACCGTCACATTGAATACCCCCCTAAGAGTTCTGGCATTCCTTATGAGCATAACCTCAACTGTGTAACGTGAGTTACCTAAAAGATTATCTTTTCGTTTAATTTTGCCAGATTGTTGGAAAATAATTAATGATTTAATATTTTCCTAACATTAGACCATACTTAGTCCAAAACCTCTAAACATTTATTCAATGCAGTATCATTACCAAATAAATGAATAAAACATGTGTAACGTGAGTTACTATCATGATAACTCACGTTACAGTGTGTTGATGTCAATAGATTTAATGGTGGAATTTTGGTGTGGTATAGGGTTCCGACAGTCGGAATCCTGTCCTTGGGATTCCGACTGGCCGGACACAGACAGCATGGTGAACGCAACAAAGTCCCTTGCGGGTTCACTACGCTCACCACCTGTTCTATTCTCCCTCTATGGGGGTCATGGACCCCCACGAGGGAGAAAAGCCGGCGGTCGTCGGGCACCCCATCCGGCACCCGTATTTTTTATATTCCCTGGACTCTAATTGATCTTAATTTTGTAATGTGGGTTTCCGTCTGTCTATCTTGGTTTTATAGCATCTTAACTTCCAAATTATAATATCAAGTGAGCTTTTTGACAGTAGCATTTTGGCATTATGGAGAATTGCATTCATCTGTAATAGCATCAGATTACCTTGCCCATACCAAAGAAACTGTAGTTCCATACATGTACACCTTGTCCCAAGCATTGCCTTCAACAGTTACAAAAACAGATATATAGCGGAAGCTATGAAACATTTGGAAAAACATGTGGAGAAAAAAAGTTATTGGAATTTTTTTTTGCCACAGCTCATAGAAAGTGAGCCGTTGATGGGATTGGTGGAACAGTTTAAAGACAGGTGTGGGCAAATGTGAAAAAAATGAAGTACAATGTGCTTCAGACTTTGTTAAAGCTGTCCATTGATCCTCAAAGGTCAAAGTTATTTTAATGAACCAAGATGAGAAAGCTGACATCAACAACCGACTTGATTTTGAATCCATTACTACAAATGCCCAACCATTAGAGTGGTTTGGCACTACACTATCTAAACATGGAAGACAATGAAATGACCGGTTTCTACAACTGAAAAAGCTGAAATTTCCCTTCAGTCCTTCATAGAAACTGATGAACCTGCACCAAAGCTAGACTGGGTGAAAGTACTATATTATTACTTATTAAAAGTTTCTTATATAGCACACACAGAGGGCGGTATTCAATGAGCATTTTGGCGATGTGCAGCGAATCCTGTTTAGGATTTGCTGCACATTCGCCACTGCTCGCCACGTTCCGGAGCCTCGCCGGCTCCAGTATTCAACGAGTCGGGGGCTCGCTGCCCCTGACCGGCGAATTTTAACTCCTGCGGCGGACGCCGCAGGGAGCCTGAGGACGGCGGCAGGCAGGGAGATGGAAGTCTCCCTGCCTGCCCCAGAACGTTTGTGGGGGGGAGGTGGGCTCCCCGGGTGCCAGGCAGCACAGGCTGCCCCCCCAGGGGTGCCAGCAGGGGACCGGGTATATTCACTACACCCGATCATGCATATGTAATGATCGGGTGAAGTGAATATATGAATATCTAATGAGCGGCTCGGCTCCGGCCCCCTGCTGGCTGGTCTGTGTAAAAAAAAAAATATAGATATTTTTTAAAATTAAATATATATTCATGTGCTTACAGCACATGAATAAAAATAGCATGCCCCTCCTCAGAATAAAATTCCTTATTTTTTTTTACACCAAATGTAAAAAAACAAAACACTTTATTTTAAAAGTTCACATTTCACTTCACCATAAAAAGATAGCGATTGCTACTCGGTGAATCATGGCGAAAAAAACCTTGAAATGTATTCGCCATCTGGTCATTGAATAGGGTAATTCACCGTTTTAGTCAAAAATTCGCCTTACAGCACAAAATCGCCATAAAAACCTGGCAAATCAGCCTCATTGAATACCGCCCATATTATGCAGCGCTTCACAGAGAATAGTTGAACATTCACATCAGTCCCTGCCCCAGTGGAGCTTACAATCTATATTCCCTACCACATGTACACGCACACACTGACATTCTAGGTTTAATTTGTTGGGAGCCAATTAACCTACCAGTATATGTTTGGATTGTGGGAGTAAACCGGAGTACCCGGAGGAAACCCACGCAAGTACGGGGAGAATATACAAACTCTGCACAGTTAGGGCCATGGTGGGAATTGAGCCCATGACCTCAGTGCTGTGAGGCAGTAATGCTACCCATTACAACGTCCGTATTGCCCCAAATGACGGGAATGTATTTCCTGGAATTGTGACGAATATCGGAAAAGGGGAATATCCGGTTAACATCATGACAAGAGATGGGAAATACTCAAAATGGGCATCAGTCAAAGATGGCAATTTTTACAACAACAACAAAAAAATGTGCTGAGAATGTGCCAACAATTGTTACAGCTCAAATAAAAAAAAATTCAAATCAAATTTATGTCACATACAAAGTCACACATAGTACAATATGTAGTGAAATGCTGTGAAAACGTAGCTATAACTAGCAACATATTTCTATTTTGATTTGTTTAATAAATATATTGTATGAATATAAGCAAGGTGTAACGTGAGTTACCTTATTACCATTTTATGTTATTTATTTATTTTGCTGCAGATTTGTTTTTACGATTTTCGGGGTTTTTTCATATTCCATGCCTTGGAACATCATCTGTCATATTTTTTATTTAGTTACAAAAAAAACATGCTAGATAGAAGAGCAGAGATTTCATAATTGCAAATGTATGTTAAAAACCATGGTCAAAACATGTAACGTGAGTTACCAGTAGAAAATCAGTAATTTCTTGAAACCTACTGGAAGGTGTGAAAATAGTTTCTGCTACATTTGGAGTGTGCCTTATTGTTAATTATAATACAAAATAAAAATGAAATATTTCATTGTACTTTTTTGCTGTAACATCCAAATGAGCATACACTTCAGAGTCAATTTGTAATGTGAGTTACACGTGGAATGACCCCTGGAGTGTATGGAAGAAATGGGAGAGCAGACGTGGGCTGTTGATCTGTTTCTGTCCTTTGCAGAGCGTCTTCATCATCCCTGAATACAGCCAGGTTTTATCGGACATCTACAGTCTACAGTAAGTGTCCAGCGGGAGCACCAAGATCTGAGATAAAGCAGTGAGCTTCCTCTTATCTGTCCTCTCTCTCCTCCAGGGCAGGATGTATTGACTGTTAACACCCCAGCGTTTGCAGAGTCCGTCACAGAAGGAGATGTCAGGTGGGAAAAAGGTGAGATCAGAGACCCCTATATATAGTCTGACATTTTCACCCTCATCTGTCAGTGCTTACCACACACCAGTCCATGTAAATGAGTGTGAGCGACGGACCAACCCTTACACAGACCTATAGACAGTGTCATCGTCCTGAAGACCCTCATGGGAAACTCCAGTCTCCGTATGTAAGAGCAATCTAGGCGCCCCATCTAGGTCACTGTTCGGATACCATTTGGCCCCTTCTATCAGTAAGTGAGAGCGCACCTATAACTTAGACCCATGTCTTGTTATATTTCAGTAAGGTTGTCATCCTATGCCTCAGTCATTATAACGTAGGCCCATGTCTCAGTGAGTGAGTGAGGCATGGGCCTAGACCATATCCGTGCACTCCACTGAGGCATGGACCCACTTTATAATGGCTGAGGCATGGGCCTAGCTTATAATGACTGAGGCATGGGCCTAGGCTATAACCATGCAGCCATTCTAAAGTGGGCCCATGCCGCAGCCATTCTAAAGTGGGCCCATGCCGCAGCCATTCTAAAGTGGGCCCATGCCGCAGCATGTGTACTGATATAATCTAGGCCCCTGACTCAGTGAGTGTATGGATATAGGCCCTTATTCAGGTCTGATCACAGTACAAATTTGTTCTAAAAAATGTGCAAAACTATGTGCACTGCAGATGTAACATGTGCAGAGAGAGTTCAATTTGGGTGGGGTGCACATGGTTTTTCCCATTTTGAGAAATTTGTACTGCGATCAGATCAGAGTAAGGGCCATAGTCTAGGGCCATGTCTCAGCAAGTGAGTGTATGGATATAGGCTAGCCTGTGTCTCAGTGAGTGTACGTATGTAGTCTAGGCCTGTGTCTCAGTCAGTGAGTGTACAGATATAGTCTAGGCCAGTGGTTCCCAACCCTGGTCCTCAAGTACCCCCACCAGTACACGTTTTCCAGATCAACTGGCAGGTGCACTCATTATTCAGACACATTTTAAAAGATCCACAGGTGGAGCTAATTATGTCACTTGTGATTCTGTGTGCAGACCTGAAAAACATGCACTGTTGGGGGTACTTGAGGACCAGGGTTGGGAACTGGTCTAGGCCCATGTCTTAGTAAATGAGTGTACGTATATAGTCTAGGCCTGTGTCTCAGTAAGTGTAGGTATATAGTCTAGGCCCGTGTCTCAGTGAGTGAATTTACAGATATAGTCTAGGCCCGTGTCTGATAGTGAATGTAGGTATATAGTCTAGGACCATGTCTCAGTGAGTGAGTGTACATATACCGTCTAGGCCTGTGTCTCAGTGAGTGAATGTCGGTATATAGTCTAGGCCTGTGTCTCAGTAAGTGTACTTATATAGTCTAGGCCCCTGTCTCAGTGAGTGAATGTACGGATATAGCCTAGGCCCCTGTCTCAGTGAGTGAATGTACGGATATAAGCTAGGCCCCTGTCTCAGTGAGTGAATGTAGGTATATAGTCTAGGCCCGTGTCTCAGTGAGTGAATGTACGGATACAGTCTAGGCCCGTGTCTCAGTGAGTGAATATACGGTTATAGTCTAGGCCCGTGTCTCAGTGAGTGAATGTACGGATACAGTCTAGGCCCATGTCTCAGTGAATGAATGTACAGATACAGTCTAGGCCCGTGTCTCAGTGAGTGAATATACGGTTATAGTCTAGGCCCGTGTCTCAGTGAGTGATTGTACGGATACAGTCTAGGCCCGTGTCTCAGTGAGTGAATATACGGTTATAGTCTAGGCCCGTGTCTCAGTGAGTGAATGTACGGATACAGTCTAGGCCCGTGTCTCAGTGAGTGAATGTACGGATACAGTCTAGGCCCGTGTCTCAGTGAGTGAATGTACGGATACAGTCTAGGCCCGTGTCTCAGTGAGTGAATGTACGGATATAGTCTAGGCCCGTGTCTCAGTGAGTGAATATACGGTTATAGTCTAGGCCCGTGTCTCAGTGAGTGAATGTACGGATACAGTCTAGGGCCGTGTCTCAGTGAGTGAATATACGGTTATAGTCTAGGCCCGTGTCTCAGTGAGTGAATGTACGGATACAGTCTAGGCCCGTGTCTCAGTGAGTGAATATACGGATACAGTCTAGGCCTGTGTCTCAGTAAGTGTACGTATATAGTCTAGGCCCGTGTCTCAGTGAGTGAATTTACAGATATAGTCTAGGCCCGTGTCTGATAGTGAATGTAGGTATATAGTCTAGGACCATGTCTCAGTGAGTGAGTGTACATATACCGTCTAGGCCTGTGTCTCAGTGAGTGAATGTCGGTATATAGTCTAGGCCTGTGTCTCAGTAAGTGTACTTATATAGTCTAGGCCCCTGTCTCAGTGAGTGAATGTACGGATATAGCCTAGGCCCCTGTCTCAGTGAGTGAATGTACGGATATAAGCTAGGCCCCTGTCTCAGTGAGTGAATGTAGGTATATAGTCTAGGCCCGTGTCTCAGTGAGTGAATGTACGGATACAGTCTAGGCCCGTGTCTCAGTGAGTGAATATACGGTTATAGTCTAGGCCCGTGTCTCAGTGAGTGAATGTACGGATACAGTCTAGGCCCATGTCTCAGTGAATGAATGTACGGATACAGTCTAGGCCCGTGTCTCAGTGAGTGAATATACGGTTATAGTCTAGGCCCGTGTCTCAGTGAGTGATTGTACGGATACAGTCTAGGCCCGTGTCTCAGTGAGTGAATGTACGGATACAGTCTAGGCCCGTGTCTCAGTGAGTGAATGTACGGATACAGTCTAGGCCCGTGTCTCAGTGAGTGAATGTACGGATACAGTCTAGGCCCGTGTCTCAGTGAGTGAATGTACGGATACAGTCTAGGCCCGTGTCTCAGTGAGTGAATGTACGGATATAGTCTAGGCCCGTGTCTCAGTGAGTGAATATACGGTTATAGTCTAGGCCCGTGTCTCAGTGAGTGAATGTACGGATACAGTCTAGGCCCGTGTCTCAGTGAGTGAATATACGGTTATAGTCTAGGCCCGTGTCTCAGTGAGTGAATGTACGGATACAGTCTAGGCCCGTGTCTCAGTGAGTGAATGTACGGATACAGTCTAGGCCCGTGTCTCAGTGAGTGAATGTGCGGATACAGTCTAGGCCCGTGTCTCAGTGAATGAATGTACGGATACAGTCTAGGCCCGTGTCTCAGTGAGTGAATATACGGTTATAGTCTAGGCCCGTGTCTCAGTGAATGAATGTACGGATACAGTCTAGGCCCGTGTCTCAGTGAATGAATGTACGGATACAGTCTAGGCCTGTGTCTCAGTGAGTGAATATACGGTTATAGTCTAGGCCCGTGTCTCAGTGAGTGTAGGGATAGAAACTTGATCTCGGATGAGCTCTCATCGCATCTCGAAAAGGAAGGTCACATTTCTCTTTAACCCCTCATTGTCTCTTCCAGCTGTCGGTGATTCAGTGGCTGAAGATGAAGTTGTGTGTGAGATTGAGACTGACAAAGTAAGTGTCTGTTAATCCGTACGGTAATGTCCTCTTCTCTCCCTACCTATATATCCTGAAAGTAAACTGTTTTACCACCACATTTTGCTCTTAGACATCGGTGCAAGTCCCTGCCCCATCTGCTGGGGTTATTGACGCTCTTCTGGTCCCGGATGGAGGAAAGGTCGAGAGTGGGACTCCACTGTTTGTCCTCAAGAAGTCTGAAGGTAGAAAGTATTTCATGGGCTCTCTGCGCAACGTGTGTTGTGTCATTTATTCTGGAATTGTGGGCACAACTGGATCTGTTAATTAAAGGGGGGTACTCCATCGCCTATGGTGAACGGTGATCCTTGCTTAGGTTGGTCATGAGCTGGGGCCGGGGGGGAGTGATGCCGCTAGGCACAGTTCACGTTTCTCAGTTATATGCTCACATTGGCATATGCAATGTGGCCTGATGGGCAGCCCTTGAAGTTTTTACCGGTTTTTTTAGCTGCTGCCAAGACCAAACCTGCAGAGACTGCGCCAACGCCTCCAGCAGCCCAACCGCCCACTCCGGCCCCTGCTGCATCAGGGGGGCCTATTCCCACTGTCATCCCACCAGTTCCCCCAGTGTCTGCACAGCCGCTGGAGTCCAAGCCTGGTAAGAGATTCTGAATTGTGATATCCTGGTGAGGACTGCGATTAATATGCAGCATGTAGCTCTGCTTATAAGGATATCCTAGCGTAATACTGAAATATTATGGACCGAGAAATAAGGTAGACTCGGTGGGGGTGGCTTGTGGAAATTTGTGAATGTGTCCTAGATGGGTGGCGTGGGATGGTCGAGGAGAAAGTCTACTTCGGTGGAGTGGGATAGGTCTGGAGGAAGCAGACTGGATTGGTGACTGAGATTGAGTGAGGGGGTGGGGGTAGACTTGATTGGTGGGATTGGATTGTGTAGGAGGAGACAGACTGGATTGGGGGACTAGGATTTAGCAGGAGGAAGCAGACTGGATTGGTGACTGAGATTGAATTGAGTAGGAGGAGTCAGACTGGAGTGGAGGACTGGGGCTGAGCAAGAGGAAGCAGACTGGATTGGTGTACTGGGATTTATCTGGATGAAGCAGATTTGATTGGGTGTACTGGGATTGGTTTGGCGGAAGCAGATTGGATTGGTGTACTGGGATTGGTCTGCGGGGAACAGACTGGATCGTTGGGATTGGATTGAGCAGGTTGAGACAGACTGGTTTGGTGGGCTGGGAATGAGTGGGAGTAGGTAGACTGGTTAGGTAGAACGGAATTGGTTTGTAGGAAGCAGTATGGATTGCTGGGATGGGATTGGAAGCAGTATGGATTGCTGGGATGGGATTGGAAGCAGTATGGATTGCTGGGATGGGATTGGAAGCAGGATGGATTGCTGGGATGAGATTGGAAGCAGTATGGATTGCTGGGATGAGATTGGAAGCAGTATGGATTGCTGGGATGAGATTGGAAGCAGTATGGATTGCTGGGATGGGATTGGAAGCAGTATGGATTGCTGGGATGAGATTGGAAGCAGTATGGATTGCTGGGATGAGATTGGAAGCAGGATGGATTGCTGGGATGAGATTGGAAGCAGTATGGATTGCTGGGATGGGATTGGAAGCAGTATGGATTGCTGGGATGGTATTGGAAGCAGGATGGGTTGCTGGGATGGGATTGGAAACAGGATGGATTGCTGGGATGAGATTGAGCAGGTATAAATGGACATTACCTGGGTTTGTACTGTGTGTATGCTGTGATCTTTGGCTGCTTAAACCATGGAGAATGGTGATCTCTGGATACAATGACCGGAAGCTACTGATCCATTCTCTGTGTCTCCAGTGTCTGCGGTGAAGCCAAGCGCAGCTCCTGCCGTATCTGAAGGCTCACAGACTAGCGCCCGTGGAGAACACCGGGTAAGATGCTCCTAAGGCTTCTACCATTAGCCGAACCAGCTTTCTGGTGATCTGCTGCAAAATCTTCCTTCCCACGTATATGACCCGTGTAACACCTGCACACCCCCAGGTGAAGATGAACCGAATGCGACAGCGAATCGCACAGCGCCTAAAGGAAGCACAGAACACATGCGCCATGCTGACCACCTTCAATGAGGTGGATATGAGGTTGGTGCATCCAGCTGTGGGTTGGGATGGGCATGTATCTGATGTGGGGGGTTCCTAACACTGTTGGGTGTCCTCTTTCCAGCACCATTCAGCAGATGAGGACTTTGCACAAAGATGCTTTCCTTAAGAAACATAACCTAAAACTTGGCTTCATGTCGGCGTTTGTCAAAGCTGCCGCCTTCGCTCTCCAAGACCAGCCGGCTGTGAATGCTGGTGAGTTGTGATACACGGTACCCTGCACATTAGAGACTGTCTCCTCTTACCCCTCACCCCCGTTACTTCCAGGACCCATAGGTCACCCTTCTCTCTTGCAGTTATTGATGATACAACAAAGGAGATTGTATACAGAGACTATATAGACATCAGTGTGGCTGTGTCAACCCCCCGGGTGAGTTCTGCTGTGTGACGCTAGTCGGGACTGCTCCAGGGAGCCTAATTCACTGAATTATCTCTACCACCCCCTCTCAGGGTCTCGTGGTTCCTGTATTGAGAAATGTAGAATCCATGAACTTCGCAGACATCGAGCGTACAATCGCTGAGCTGGGAGAAAAGGTAATGGCAGAAGCCTTCATATTCCCATTTATTGTAACAGTTCCAGGCAATGGTGCTGTGCAGCTAATTATATGTTGTTAAATGATTACTAAATTGTAATGATCCTCATCTCCCTATTAAGCTAAACCCATCACAAATACCCACCTCAATGGGCTTTTCTCTTACTGCCATACACCCTGACACCCCTATAGCATGACTACGGGATCCTCTCTACTGCACCACGCCCTGACACCCCTACACCACGACAATGGTATCCTCTATTACTGTGCTACACCCTGACACCCTTAAAGCACGACAATGGTATCCTCTATTACTGTGCTACACCCTGACACCCCTACAGCATGACAATGGTATCCTCTATGACTGTGCCACACCCTGACACCCCTACAGCACGACAATGGTATCCTCTATAACTGCACCACGCCCTGACACCCCTACACCACGACAATGGTATCCTCTATTACTGTGCCACACCCTGACACCCCTACAGCACGACAATGGTATCCTCTATTACTGTGCTACACCCTGACACCCCTACAGCACGACAATGGGTTCCTCTATGACGGGTATGGCCAAACTATGGCCCTCCAGCTGTTGTGAAACTACAAGTCCCATCATGCCTTGTCACAGTTTTACTATTAGAAAATGCTAAATCTATGGCAAGGCATGCTGGGATGTGTAGTTTCACAACAGCTGGAGGGCCACAGTTTGGCCATGCCTGCTCTGACTTCGCTACACCCCTACTGCACGACAATTGGATCCTCTATTACTGCGCTACACCCTGACACCCCTAAAGTACAACAATGGGATATTCTATTACTGCGCTACACCCCTTCAGCACAACAATGGGATCCTTTATTATACCCTGACACCCCTAAAGTACAACAATGGGATAGTCTATTACTGCGCTACACCGACACCCCTACAGCATGACAATGGGTTCCTCTATTACTGCACTACGCCCTGACACCCCTACAGCATGACAATGGGTTCCTCTATTACTGCACTACGCCCTGGCACCCCTACAGCATGACAATGGGTTCCTCTATTACTGCACTACACCCTGACACCCCTACAGCATGACAATGGGTTCCTCTATTACTGCACTACGCCCTGACACCCCTACAGCATGACATTGGTTTCCTCTATTACTTTGCTACACCCTGACACCTGTACTGTACACCAATTGGATAGTCTATTACTGCGCTGCACCCGGACACTCCTACAGTACAACAATGGTTCTTCTCTTACCACTTCACACCCTAATCATGTGCCAGCCTTGCCATCTTATGTATCCTTGTGATCCTCAGGCCCGTAAGAATGAACTGGCTATTGAAGACATGGATGGAGGAACCTTCACTATCAGTAATGGAGGAGTGTTTGGTTCCATGTTTGGGACGCCAATTATCAATCCTCCACAGTCTGCTATACTGGGCATGCATGGTATATTTGACCGACCAGTGGCTTTATCTGGCAAGGTGTGTATACTGGGAGAGCAACGTGAAGGATATGGGGGATTACACTGCTTTGTATGGGGGTCCAGGCCTATCCCATTCTCAGATCAACTCTGGTCCCAGACCCGTCCTATTCCCAAATCCACTGGTGGGGAGATCTGTTCCTTTCCTATAAACAGTGCTGGTGGGGAAAATGGGGGTGGAATCTCAGCCTTCCCAGATACATTGCTGGTGAGGGAGATGGGGAATGAAGGCCTTTTCATTCTCTAGATACTGTAGTGTGCTGAGGGAGGGGGATCTAGGCCTGTCCCTTTCCTGGATACAGTTTTAGTGGAGGGGGATCTAGGCTTGTCCCTTTCCCGGATACAGTTCTGGGGGAGGGGGGGGTCACTAGGCCTGTCACTTTCCCAGATACAGCGCTGGTGAAGGGGGTCTATATTTAGGCCTGTCCCTTTTCAAGATACAGTGCAAGGAGGAGGGGGGATCTGGATATGTACCTCCAAGATATTGGCGATATAGATGCTTCTATCCCAGAGCTGGCAGTGCTCTGCCTCTGACATGGGACCCGGCCGCTCCTGGTTACCCTCTCTGTTCCTCCTGCAGGTGGAGGTGCGTCCTATGATGTATGTTGCACTGACATATGATCACCGGCTGATTGATGGAAGAGAAGCTGTACTTTTCCTGCGGAAGATCAAGTCCGTTGTTGAGGATCCGCGTGTTCTGCTGCTGGATCTCTGATCCCCACCCGGAACCCTGGTTACTCCCCACTCCCCTGAGTGTATGTGCCACAGTATCCCCTGTGTCCGTACTCACAGATTGTGGAGCATATTATAGACTTGCAATGAGGACAAATCGCACAACTGAGTACAGACCCTCGCTCGCGCCCAGTGGGATTAGGGTATCGCCTTCTATCTACACAGGCATGGAGTCACTCGGGTGGAGTAGGGTCTGCCGTATACTGGCACCTTACTACGTAACCAACGTACAGAGATAACAAAACTATTTAAGGACTGCTTTGATTTTAAATGTGTAAAAAGAATAAAAAAAATTCCCTTTAAAGAAATAACGTTATCCGTGATCCTGGCAATACAGGAACAGCGTGGCGTTCTGTATCAGGCAGTATTAAAATGATAGAGGGTACAAGAGATGGATATTGGCTCTCCCCCCCCTTATATTACATCTATAGGGGACTAGTTTATGCTGCTTAGGTACATTTCTTATGCTTGATTTTACCTTTCAAACCATTCTATGTCCTGGATCCGAGAAGGGTGCAGTTAGAATGAGGAGATCCGATTCTCTACGATGTGCGTTACCTACGCACCTTCTGCTTCCTGCTGTCTATATCTGTCTACATTAATGTAGGTCTACTACCTAAGAGTTAATTGGTCCACAATGATCATTTTCTGGTTTGGTTCTGTAGGCAATAGAACGGCCATTATAGCCAGTAGTGAGAGTGTAGAGCAGGGATTTTTCAACTCGCGGCACACCAAAAAAAAAACATTTTTAAATTGCTAATGCCCCTTTCCCACTGCAGCCTTTACACGGGAATTTGTCGTTTTTTTTAAGGCTTTTTAAACGGGTACAGCTGCAGTGGGAAAGCTCCAGGTTGCTGTACCCGTTTAAAAATACCGTGTTTTTTTAAACGGGTAAAAAGCAGTTTTTTCGGCAGTGGGAAAGGGGTAGCCCTTTTACCCGTTAAAAAAAAACGGCATGGGGTCCCCCCCCACTGCCGTAACCAGCACCAGGCTGAAGGAGCCGGGGCTGGTATTAAAAAAATCAGGAAACCCGACAAATAGGTGTTCCCTGATTTTTTACAACCAGGTCCGGGGCTGGTTCCCAAAATACGGGGGAAAAAATGAGTAGGGGTCCCCCGTATTTTAAGAACCAGCCCCAGGCCGAACCAGCCAGCAGGGTAATGCCACATCCGGGGGACACTTATGATATAAGTTCCCGCGGCCAAAGCATCACCCTACTGACCAGTCAGCCTGGCCAGGGGCCCTGGGGGAGTGGGGACCCCACAATGAAGGGGTCCCCCCCCCCCCCTCCAGGACTTACCTGACCAGGCTGAAGCCTGGTGCTGTCCCCGATGCCCCTGTGCGGTGGGCATTGGGCTGATTAAAGTGTAAAAAAATAGAATAAACTATTGTCTAATACTGGGGAACTATGAGTCCCAGCAAGCCTCCCCCGCAAGCTGGGACTCGGAGAACCACAAGTCCCAGCCTGCGGGGCATTAAAGGGCCCGCTGGAACTTGTAGTTCCACAGTAAAAGAAATAGTACAATAGACACACTGACACACGTGAAAAATAAAAGTTTAATACATCCACAGCCCACACATACTGATACTTACCTATCTTGAGCCCGTAGGTAGCCCTCGGTCCTGGTCCGGGGGTCCTGTGTCCGCGATCCGACAAAATCCATGGTGGAAGCTGTGGAAGGAAACTATACTCACCTGTCCCAGGGCGACGTAGTCCAGGGAAGGGGTCTTTGCAAAATAACAAACCGACACGCGAACCAAGCGAACAGCTGAGAGCCGCACAGTGTTTGTGTACATCGTGCGGCTCCGCCTCCCGAATGCCGCTATTGGCCGCCTAGCGGCTCCTGATTGCCAATAGCCGCATTCGGGAGGCGGAGCCGCACGATGTACACAAACACCGTGCGGCTCTCAGCTGTTCGCTTGGTTCGCGTGTCGGTTTGTTATTTTGCAAAGACCCCTTCCCTGGACTACGTCGCCCTGGGACAGGTGAGTATAGTTTCCTTCCACAGCTTCCACCATGGATTTCGTCGGATCGCGGACCCCCGGACCAGGACCGAGGGCTACCTACGGGCTCAAGGGTATTAGATAATAGTTTATTCTATTTTTTTACACTTTAATCAGCCCGATGCCCACCGCACAGGGGCATCGGGGACAGCACCAGGTCAGCCTGGTCAGGTAAGTCCTGGAGGGGGGGGGGGGTTCCCCAGGGCCCCTGGCCAGGCTGACTGGTCAGTAGGGTGATGCGCCCCCCCCCCCCCATCTTTACACTGCCCCTATATGAAAAGCAAGCACACTGGTCCTCACAGTTAAAAAAAATAAAATACATTGGCCCTCACATGAAAAAGAAGAGATTGGTGAATAACACATGAACTGGTGGTGACTGTAAACTGGTGTGGACATCTCTAGGTCTGGGGCACACTCAAGAAGAGCCCAAGGCACACTATTATGCAGCGGCACAGTGGTTGAAATACCCTGTATTCACGGTGGTCCATATTTTATCCAGGAAAAACGGATGATAGGTCTATTTGGGGTTTCATATATTCAGGAGTAGACCAAAGTGAAACTCATGTCGACCTTTCCAGGTGTCAACTTTTTTTGTCAACCTTTTGCTACCCCCCCCCCCCCCCCAACGTAGCCCCACCCATAGTGCCCCGATGACTACGTACACAGTGGTGAGAACTGCATTAGAATTGCTTCAGTGGTTTCGGTGTTTGTTGCAACCAGATAGCAAGCTGTTCTTACGATGACCCCTGACCCAGATCAGCACCAGATGAAAAACTTTGAGAGAAACCAAAACCAGATTTTGGTTCTTTATTAATCATGTGACAGGATATGACATCACAGTGATGGGAAATTGTGTTGCTGGTTTAGGTCCATTCTTAACCGTGCTTGTGGTCATGTGATCGCTTCATGCATCTTTGGACTATCTCACACCAGCTTCTTCCATTGAATGTAGGTGAAGAACGGGTGGGACTTAATTCGTTGTACACCCCCAGGGCCAGAGCCAAGACGTTGGTCAGGATCATAGCGCAGTAACTGGAAGAAGGAGAAAGTTTAGTTATTATACCGTAGCACTGTCGCCACTAGAGCGTAGTGTCACATAAAATAGTGTGCCCGAAGCATCGCGAGCGAAGCGAGGGGCTGCGATTCACTGCCAACTGTGTCCATGTTGACTGTGTCGACATTTGGGAAAAAAAAAAAACCGTGCGAAAACCCATGTCGACCAAAAGTCATGTTGACTTTTTCACCTGTACATTCTATATGTCTGTATTTTGACCTTGTCAGGATTTTAAATGTCGGGATTTTGTCCTTTTCGGTATTTTGACCCATTCGGGATTTTGACCCTGTCGGGATTTCATACCGAATCCGTAGCAGGGACCCACTCGATGGACTGGGATCTTCGTACCAGGGCCTAAGAAATCCATGGCACTCAGATCATGTTAAAGCTACATGCAGCCATTGTTCCACAGACAATCCCACAAACTTACCTCTGTCAGTAGAGAAACAGCGGCTGGACTGAGGTTTTCTGTGAATGGGATCTCTGTCTGAGCGCTGAATCCCGATATTAGATTCTTGTAGAGAGGCTACAGAGACAGACAGACAGTCAGGGAAACCCCCAGCAAGCAGCCAAACATAAACTGTGACCCCATGTTCTCACCTGTCCAGTCAGCATCTCATAGAGTAGAACTCCTAGGCTCCACCAATCACAGGCCTCGTTCACAGAACCCACTCCCAAGACCTCTGCAGGGGAATGTGAGAGATTAGTCAGTATCCAAGTAGTCATGGACTGTGTCACAGGAGCTGAAGTCCATGAGCAGGTCCTCACCTGGTGCCACATACAGGTGTTCCACAGCCTCAGGACAGCACTCATGGTCAACTTCTCGCCACTGGCCAAAGTAGGTCAGGCACACGTCACCTGCAGAGACAGAGGAGGTATCAGTGAGGGGTGGGTCGCATTGATTTGCAGTAGGGCTGGCACCATTTCCCCCACTCGTATTACCAAAGTGATATATGGATTAAAAATTTCAACAGTGTAAAGTGATTGTCAAAGAGAAACCAGATCGGGAGGAGGGGATGTAATAGATGTCTGTACATAAACCACCACAGCAACACTGTTGGCAATAAGCGTTGGATGAGGACGTGAGGTGTAGTAAGGCTGGGCATGACCGGAAACACCTCTCACCTTTCTCCCCCATCAGCAGGTTGCGAGGATTAAGGTCTCTGCACAGAACCCCTTCCTGGTGAAGCGTATCCAGAGCCAATAGCAGCTGTGCACCCCAAAGTCTGACCTGGGGCTCGGGCACTCCCTCTGCTGGAGTACTACTGTCCGGCACTCCAGACCGGCTCTGCTGGCTCGTAACAGGATTATGTGCTTGAGTTCTGTCCTGATTGGATTTCATGTTATGCGCTTTTGAGTCACCAGAGCTTGGTTGTGAGCCGGCATTTTCCACATGAGATTGGTACTTCCCGAGATGCCCCCAGAGTCGTCCTCCTACAGGATTGGAGAAGAAAACATGGTTGAGAAGACCAGGGCAAAGGCATAATGGGAAAGGCAGAAGAATGGATGAAGGCAAGGGCTAGAGTATTAGGGATTATGGAGAGCCTCCTGACCCAATCACAACTGCGCCTTTGTGTGTGCACTCTGTAACTTGTACCTTAAGAGTCTTCAGGAATATTCACACATACACAGTTCACATATTCACAAATAGTTCAACCCCGTGGACATCAGACCCTCTGCGTAATCAGATGGCTTGGGCTTTGGTATAATGGGAGGGATCAGTTCCTATGCATAAACAGTGGCTGGGCTTTGGTACAATGGGAGGGCTCCAGAGTGAGAGATAAGACAAAGTTCTAGGGAATGAGGGAGTGACTTACCTGGAATGTGCTGCAGCTGTAGGTACAGGGAATCTTCACTCACATAGAACTTCTGCAGCTGGACCATGTAGGGAACACATTGCGGAATAACTGTGACGGCTCCGTGACCTGAGCGGCCAGACTTCATGAGAGACTGGGGGAAAAGGGGGAGACGAGAGCTGAGGATCCCTCACCGGTGACTGGGGGACACAGTCAAGTTACAGGAGTGGAAGTTGGATTCATGGGGAATCGCTGCACAATAGGAATGGGTATGGTATGAAAGGTTGTATGTCTCCACCAGCCAAAGGTCGATATGGACTGGTCAAAACATAAAATGGTTTTTCATGTTTTTTTGTGGTTTGAAACATTTTACATTTTTATTTTTTGGACTTTTCTGTTCTGTACAATCCAGGCGGTCTCCATATGTGTCAGGCATTACTGTTTCCAGGCATTACTTTTTTGGATGTAAGTCCATAGTAAAACCACATGTCTATGTGCAAAATGTCGATATACGAAGTGTTGACAATCGTTTTTTCATGGTTTTTGTGTCGACATGGACACCGTATAAGTGTACCACTTATACGGGGGGGTTTGACATTTGTCATGTTGACATTTTCTATGTTGACCTAATGATTATGTTGACCTATTTCATGTGTCGACCTAGTGGCGGCGTCACGCAGGAGCACAAGACACAAACACATATTCTAGTGCAGTTTGTGTTATGACATCATCGAGCGCAGCGGAATAGGTGGGTGATTGGCTCAGAGATGGCGATTACTGGAACCGTAGAGAATTGTTACCTTAAGAATAAATGTAGTCCCTGAGGACGGGTCATAGACAAGCTGCACCTAAGCCAAGAGAGAGAAAAGAGGTCTCATACTTTAAATATAAGCTACTAAGGTTCCACATGTGGGTGTAATGAGGAAATGTTTGTTTAATCACATGCAAATAAGAATGTTCACACCTTAAGCCGTGTACACACGGCAGCGATATGGGCTATAATCGCTGGAAATATGGTCGCTGGCGACCATATTGCCAGTGATGGGAGTGTGCCCCTGCGATAAATCGCCGGGTGCGCGCTCCCGTTTTCAGCCCCATTCTAATCGCTGGTCGCAGGAGCTTGCTCCTGCGACCAGCTGATTACCTCTGCGGCTCCCCCGGCAGAGGTTCCTTTTCATCAGCGACCATCTCTGTTCGCTGGTGAAAAGGAGACACTGAGCAATATATTGCTCAGCAATATATCTCCCCTGTGTGTACGCACCTTTAGTCTTAGGCCCATGTACACTGGGTAACGTGATATTACACATGTGCTCTGACACATAAAACGCATGCAGAGTTACCTTGTCGATAATCTCCAGCACTCGGCAGCGCTTCAAGTTTTCCACAGCAGTATTCAAGACTCTGATTGGCCGAAATCGGAGGCTGCTATAACCCTGGAGGTTACAGCAAACGTTAATGACATCTACAAATTAAGATACAAAAATAAAACAACAACATTCCTGTGGGGTCTGTATATCTCCAGAGGGAAGACTACAGTGCAGTCCAAAATCAAAATGCAGGGGCCATACCAACTGCCACACCAAACATCACCGTCCGAGACTGACTGGCAGTTGGTGTACCTACTCTGTTTTAATCTTGGACCGTGCTGCAAACCCACCACTGGATCCGCCACTGGAAGGTCCACATACTTTTGGCCAAGTAGTGTATAATCTGAAAATAGTATTGCCTTCTCTATAAAATCATACAGTCATTTTTCGGTACTTGTTTCCTATCTGGGCGCCCAGGTTTTCTACATACGGCACCGTAATGAAATCGGATCGCATCGGATTCGGTACTCGATGATGTACGATGGCATACGATGCTATCCGATCCGATTTTATTTTAAATCGGATCGCATCGCATGCGGTGACGGGATCAACCCGATTTTTACATTGGAATCAATGTTAAATGGTCCCTGAGACCCGATTTTACATTGATTTCAATGTAATAACCCTGCAAACCCACGATTTGTATAGGAAACCCCCCTGATGGTTTAAAATGCGCCTCCATTGTTAACGCCACCCTAGTATTGACGTCAACCCGAAGCGTGGCGAGCGGCGGAGGTACGCGTCCTCCGACTTTTTCATACCCCCACTATCCACGTCGGCGTGGAGTTGAGAATAGAATAGTGTGGCGAACGCAGCGAGCCACCGAGCCCGAAGCGTGGCGAGCGCACGCGGATACCTGTGAAGCCCGCGAGGGGACACGGATACCTGTGAAGTATCCGCGTCCCCTCGCCACGCTTCGGGCTCGGTGGCTCGCTGCGCTCGCCACACTTTCTATTCTCAACTCCACGCCGACGTGGATAGTGGGGGTATGAAAAAAGTCGGAGGACGCGTACCGCCGCCGCTCGCCACGCTTCGGGTTGACGTCAATACTGTGTTTCTGTGCAGATGTGACAAGGGGAGGGCTTTGAAGGGTAAATAAATACAGTAGTGTTACAGATGGGCCATCCTATGGGCCAACCATAAAAGCGGGAACGAAATCGGATCGCATCGCATCGTTCAATATCGTGTATGTGCATTTGTGGTATCCGATGCGATGCGATCCGATTTTGATACGGAGAATAGCATGGTGCGCAATTAACGTAGCGGGCGCCCAGATAGGAAACAAGTACCCATTTTTCTCCATAATATATTCATAACATTTTTTGGTACTCTTTACCTAGCACGGCGCCCACGATTTTGATCGTGGGCATCGCAGGTAAAAAAATCGCGGGCATCGCGGCCATTGAATGCACTAAAAATCAGGTGCGACGCGATGCCCGCGATTTTAATGCCACCCCACGATCAACGTCAACCCAAAGCGTGGCGAGCGGCGGCGGTACGCATCCTACGACCTTTTCATACCCCCACTATCCACGTCGGCGTGGAGTTGAGAATAGAATAGTGTGGCGAGCGCAGCGAGGGGACGCGGATACCTTCACAGGTAAACGCGTCCCTTCGCGGGCTTCACAGGTATCCGCGTCCCCTCGCCACGCTTCGGGCTTGCTGTGCTCGCCACACTATTCTATTCTCAACTCCACGCCGACGTGGATAGTGGGGGTATGAAAAGGTCGTAGGACGCGTAACGCCGCCGCTCGCCGCGCTTCGAGTTCACGTTGATCGTGGGGTGGCGTTAACAATTGTGGGGGCCATTTCACACTTCAGGGTGCCTATTTGGCCTCTGTGGGCCATTTAACATTGTTTCCTATGAAAAAATCGGGTCAATTGAGGCATTGAACATGAAAATCGGGTCAATTGAGGCATTTAACATTGTTCCCTATGGGAAATCGCGGGCATCGTGTCGCACCCGATTTTTTAGTGCATTCAATGCCCGCGATGGGCGCCGTGCTAAGTAAAGAGTACCCATTTTTTTATGGCCCTCCATAAAGATTCCTATTAACTGTTTCAGGCAACTTTAATCGTTTCAGCAGCACGGAAGCACAGTGGTTAGCAACTAGCCTCACAGAATTGAGCGCTTGAGTGCGATTCCCACCAAAACCCTAATTGAATGTGTTTGTATGTTTCCTCTGGTTATGGTTATGAGTGGTGGCACAGAACATCAATAGTAGCAACTATTCTATGCCAATTCAGTGCAAGAACCATCGGCACGGCTGGCATGGCATCCCAATCCCTGCTGTGTGTAAGATCTGGAGTGTAACAGGGTTGCTGGCTGACAGCCTAGCAGCCATGAGCAGCAACACCATCGATGGTAACCGTATTCATCGGCCATTATTAATCATCGATGATCAATGACAATCCCTAATGGAGAGTAATTGGCCTCTGAGAAAACTGAACCCTAGTGTGTCCATGAGATAGGAAATATAGATTTTAAGCTCTGCTGGGTCAGTGGATACATAAATAACTATTGTCATAATTCAAGCGCATATTGTCCCTTATTCTGGTTCACTCGCAAAGGCAAATTCCTTCTCAAATGGACAAAACCATGTGCACTAACATGTGTAGAGAGAGAGTTAGATTTGGGTGAATTATTTTGTTTCTGTGCAGGGAAAATACTGGCTGCTTTATTTTTACATTGCAATATAGGTATCAGTTTGAAGTAAAACCCCACAAAAATCTAACTCTCTGCACATGTTACATCTGCCCCACCTGCAGTGCACATGGTTTTGTCCATTTGAGAAGGAATCTGCCTTTTTGAGTGAACCATTGTGCCCCCACAGTCTGTTGTGAATGGTCAGTTTGATCAATTCTGATGATCTGAATACAGAACATCGGTGTGGTGAGCTACAGCGTGCGTGTTTGAAGGTGACAGATTTGCCTTTGATTAGTTTTTTTATGTCGGCTTAAAAAAAATGTGAATAAGTAATGTCAAACTTTTGACTGTTGAGCTCCCCATTGTTGACCTAAAGCTTGTGTCAACCTTCCAACCCTGTCAACCTTAGCCATTTCTACCTATTTCAGGTGTCAAACTAAACCCTGTGGACCTTCAGTGTTCCACCCAATTCATGTCGATCTAGTGACCGTCTCCTGTCTCGGAGAGGTGTAAGGGACACCTCATTATAATGAGACCGGTGCCGCTCACCTCTGCTGTGCCAGACACATAGCCCGTCGGCCTCTGCAGGTGACAGTTGAAGATTTCTTCAGCACGTTTCAAGTATTGGGAGATCTTGCGTTTCACGGCATCGCGCCTTTCCCTGCTTGGGTCAACTAGAGTAAGATACAAGATTGAGAATGATTTAGAGGGGGCAACAGAGTCCAGGGGTAAAGATGGAGGAGGGCAGGGAGTAATGGCTGAAGATGTAGAACAGGCGAAGAGAGGAAGACCGTAGAGGACAATAATAATTTGATTGACACGATCACATGACCTAGGTCGGGGGTCATCATTGAGGGACAAGACATGACTATGGATAGGTATGATCTGACCTGTCACCCCATTCAGAAGAAGTTCCACCCCATGCTTGTAGTGGCTGAAAGCCGCCTCATATTCCTCATTGGCATCACGCTCCTGGGCCACGTGCAATTGTTTGGCCGCATCCACCAGATAATCGCGTTTGGAGCTGATCTTTGAAGTTGGTGTTTGTTCGATTACTCCGGGGAATCCAACTCGATATTGACAAGATAGATCCCTCTCACTGCTCATTGCCCCCTCTGGAATGTGACCATTGGAGGAGAGTGCAGGGGTCCTGGGAGTAGGAGAAGCAAGGGAGATGTAAGAGAGATGCATACAGTCAGAGCTGATGTAGAATGGGATACAAAGCAAAGTGTTTCATTGGCTGCCAATATTGTCCAGTGTGTTATATATAAACTGCAGATACGGCTCAGTGTGTTATACATCACTGCAGATACGGCTCAGTGTGTTACACATCACTGCGGATACGGCTCAGTGTGTTATACAGCACTGCGGATACGGCACTGTGTGTTATACATCACTGCGGATACGGCACTGTGTGTTATACATCACTCCGGATACGGCACTGTGTGTTATACATCACTGCTGATACGGCACTGTGTGTTATACATCACTGCGGATACGTCACTGTGTGTTATACATCACTGCTGATACGGCACTGTGTTATACATCACTGCGGATACGTCACTGTGTGTTATACATCACTGCTGATACGGCACTGTGTTATACATCACTGCGGATTCGTCATTGTGTGTTATACATCACTGCTGATACGGCACTGTGTGTTATACATCACTGCGGATACGGCACTGTGTGTTATACATCACTGCTGATACGGCACTGTGTTATACATCACTGCGGATACGTCACTGTGTGTTATACATCACTGCTGATACAGCACTGTGTGTTATACATCACTGCGGATCGGCACTGTGTGTTATACATCACTGCGGATACGGCACTGTGTGTTATACATCACTGCTGATACGGCACTGTGTGTTATACATCACTGCGGATACGGCACTGTGTGTTATACATCACTGCGGATACGGCACTGTGTGTTATACATCACTGCGGATACGGCACTGTGTGTTATACATCACTGCTGATACGGCACTGTGTGTTATACATCACTTCGGATACGTCACTGTGTGTTATACATCACTGCTGATACGGCACTGTGTTATACATCACTGCGGATACGTCACTGTGTGTTATACATCACTGCTGATACGGCACTGTGTTATACATCACTGCGGATTCGTCATTGTGTGTTATACATCACTGCTGATACGGCACTGTGTGTTATACATCACTGCGGATACGGCACTGTGTGTTATACATCACTGCTGATACGGCACTGTGTTATACATCACTGCGGATACGTCACTGTGTGTTATACATCACTGCTGATACAGCACTGTGTGTTATACATCACTGCGGATCGGCACTGTGTGTTATACATCACTGCGGATACGGCACTGTGTGTTATACATCACTGCTGATACGGCACTGTGTGTTATACATCACTGCGGATACGGCACTGTGTGTTATACATCACTGCGGATACGGCACTGTGTGTTATACATCACTGCGGATACGGCACTGTGTGTTATACATCACTGCTGATATGGCACTGTGTGTTATACATCACTTCGGATACGGCTCAGTGTGTTATACATCACTGCGGATACGGCACTGTGTTATACATCACTGCGGATACGTCACTGTGTTATACATCACTGCGGATACGTCACTGTGTGTTATACATCACTGCTGATACAGCACTGTGTGTTATACATCACTGCGGATCGGCACTGTGTGTTATACATCACTGCGGATACGGCACTGTGTGTTATACATCACTGCTGATACGGCACTGTGTGTTATACATCACTGCGGATACGGCACTGTGTGTTATACATCACTGCGGATACGGCACTGTGTGTTATACATCACTGCGGATACGGCACTGTGTGTTATACATCACTGCTGATACGGCACTGTGTGTTATACATCACTTCGGATACGGCTCAGTGTGTTATACATCACTGCGGATTCGTCATTGTGTGTTATATATCTCTGCTGATACGGCACTGTGTTATACATCACTGCGGATTCGTCATTGTGTGTTATACATCACTGCTGATACGGCACTGTGTGTTATACATCACTGCGGATACAGCATTGTGTGTTATACATCACTACGGATACGGCACTGTGTGTTATACATCACTACGGATACGGCACTGTGTGTTATACATCACTGCGGATACGTCACTGTGTGTTATACATCACTGCTGATACAGCACTGTGTGTTATACATCACTGCGGATACGGCACTGTGTGTTATACATCACTACGGATACGGCACTGTGTGTTATACATCACTGCTTATACGGCACTGTGTGTTATACGTCACTGCGGATACGGCACTGTGTGTTATACATCACTGCGGATACGGCACTACGGCACTGTGTGTTATACGTCACTGCGGATACGGCACTGTGTGTTATACATCACTGCGGATACGGCACTACGGCACTGTGTATTATACATCACTGCGGATACGGCACTGTGTGTTATACATCACTGCGGATATGGCACTGTGAGTTATACATCACTGCGGATACGGCTCAGTGTGTTATACATCACTGCGGATACGGCTCAGCGTGTTATACATCACTGCGGATACGTCCAAGTGTGTTATACATTACTGCGTATATGGTACTGTGTGTTATACATTGATGTGGATACGGCTCAGTGTGTTATACATCACTGCGGATACAGCACTGTGTGTTATACATCACTGCCGATATGGTTCAGTGTGTTATACATCCCTACGGATACGGCACTGTGTGTTATACATCACTGCTGATACGGCACTGTGTGTTATACATCCCTACGGATACGGCACTGTGTGTTATACATCACTGCTGATACTGCACTGTGTGTTATACATCACTGCTGATACGGCACTGTGTGTTATACATCACTGCGGATACGGCACTGTGTGTTATACATCCCTACGGATACGGCACTGTGTGTTATACATCACTGCGGATACGGCACTGTGTGTTATACATCACTGCAGATACGCACTGTGTGTTATACATCGCTGCGGATACGACTCAGTGTTTTAAACATAACTGTGGATACGGCACTGTGTGTTATATATAACTGCAGATCCGGCTCAATGTGTTATACATCACTGCAGATTACGGCTCAGTGTGATATATATAACTGTGGATACGGCTCAGTGTGTCATACATCACTGCGGATACAGCTCAGTGTGTTATACATCGCTGCGGATACGGCTCAGTGTGTTATACATCACTGCGGATACGGTTTAGTGTGTTATACATCACTTCGAATACGGCACTGTGAGTTATACATCACTGCCGATATGGTCCAGTGTGTTATACATCACTGCGGATACGGCTCAGTGTGTTATAAATCACTGTGGATATGGCTCAGTGTGTTATACATCACTGCGGATACGGCTCAGTGTGTTATACATCACTGCGGATACGGCACTGTGTGTTATACATCACTGCCGATACAGCTCAGTTTGTTATAAATCACTGCGGATACGGCTCAGTGTGTTATACATCACTGCGGATACGTCCAAGTGTGTTATACATTACTGCGTATATGGTACTGTGTGTTATACATTGATGTGGATACGGCTCAGTGTGTTATACATCACTGCGGATACGGCACTGTGTGTTATACATCACTGCCGATATGGTTCAGTGTGTTATACATAACTGCGAATACGGCTCAGTGTGTTATACATCACTGCGGATACGGCTCATTGTGTTATATATCACTGCGGGTACGGCTCAGTGTGTTATACATCACTGCAGATATGGCTCATTGTGTTATATATCACTGCAGGTACGGCTCAGTGTGTTATACAGTACATAACTGTGGATACGGCTCAGTGTGTTATTCATAACTGCGGATACGGCTCAGTGTGTATTATACATAACTACATATAGAATTCACTGCTTCTTTTTTTCTGGCACACCCTGAGCATGTCTGATTTCTCCTAATTTATGTGCAGTACACTGTGAGATGCTCTGCGATGCAACTAAAATGCAACATCTACAGAAAAACATATGGGGCACAGACAACCAGTAACACTCTCTGTAATCATATACAGACATGCCAGACATGCTCACCATCTCTGTGTGTGTGTGTGTATATATATATATATATATACCCAGCCACGCACTCCGATGTGTGCTGTCCCCTCTCCAGTTACATGCACAGATGTCACACACAGGTATAAGGTATATATACAGTGAGCATCCTGCTCTCCTCTTACCTTCAGCAGCTACTGCAGTTTCCAGGAGCCGCCCCACCCTGTGATCTGCCCTGAGACTGCTCCGTGCCCCTCTATACTCTCCTGTCCCTGTTATTCAGCTGGATGATGTCAGATACCAGCTGTAACCACCATCAGCCAATCACAGTGCTGCTGTCTGACTCATCCACTCTCTGCCAACAGGTCCTGGGTGGGGGGGGATCTCAGTCACCTCCCTGCGCAATATCCATCCTTGTCATCCCAGGATTACACACACATACAGTGCATGCTCACATACACACCAACATACAGTGTATAATACACACACATACAGTGTATAACACACACACATTCAGTGCATGCTCACATATACACACACATACAGTGTATAACACACACACATATATACAGTGCATGCTCACATACAGAAACACATATAGTGTATAACACACACACACACACACACACACACACACACACACACACACACACACACACACATACAGTGAATGCTCACATACCCACATGTACACACATAGAGCCTTATTCTAGTTCACTCTTTCTGACAAAATCCTTCTCAGATGGACAAAACCATGTGCACTGCAGGTGGGGCAGATGTAACATGTGCAGAGAGAATTAGATTTGGGTGGGGTTTTACTTCAAAGTGAGATCTATATTGCAGTGTAAAAATAAAGCAGCTGGTATTTACCCTGCACAGAAACAAAATAACTCACCCAAATCTAATTCTCTCTGCACATGTTACCATACCTCCCAACTGTCACGATTACAGCGGGACAGTCCCGATTTTCGGGTCCTGTCCCGCTGTCCCACCCGTGGCAGGCATTGTCCCGCTGCGGGGGTGGCAGTTGGGAGACCCCCCAATCTAATAGAATAGACGCTGTGCGCATGCGCACAGCGTCTATTCTCGTATGAAAATGAGGTTGCGGCTCATTTGCATACGCCTCGCCCCCTTTTCGGGCGCTCGCGTGTCCCTATTTCTTCTACTGAGAAGTTGGGAGGTATGATGTTACATCTGCCCCACCTGCAGTGCACATGGTTTTGTCCATCTAAGAAGGATTTTGTCAGAAAGAGTGAACTAGAATAAGGCCCATACAGTGTATAACACACACACATACAGTGTATAACACACACACACACACACACATACAGTGCATGCTCACATACACGGAATCGGTACATCTATCAGAATGAACTTAGGTCTACAGTCATTAGGTCGACCCCACTAGGTCGACTGGCAGGAAGGTCGACCTGATTTAAGGTCGACATGGGCCAAGGTCGAAATGACTTAAGGTCGACTTTGCATAAAGGTCGACATGAGGAAGGTCGACTGGTCATAAGGTCGACATGGGTTTTTCACTGTTTTTTTTTTTTAATCCGAATGTCGACACAGTCGACATGGACACAGTTTGCAATGAGAATCGGACCCTCGCATCGCTCGGTTCACTCGCAATGCTTCGGGCACGGTGGCTCGCTTCGCTCGCCACAGCTTTAATAACCTCCTCCATGCCCTAGTGGATGGTAGGGCATGAAATACCGCCTGTCGGCACACGTCGGTTCAAAAAACAGTGAAAAACTCCATGTCGACCTTATGATCAGTCGACCTTCCTCATGTCGACCTTTATGCAAATCCGACCTTAAGTCATGTCAACCTTGGCCCATGTCGACCTTAAGTCAGGTCGACCTTCCTGCCAGTCGACCTAGTGGGGTCGACCTAATGACTGTAGACCTAAGTTCATTCTAATAGATGACCGCTTCCCATTTATATATATGTGTGTGTGTGTGTTATACACTGTATGTGTGCATGTGCTATTTATGTGTGTTAGACACTGTTTGTGTGTGTTATACACTGTATTTGTGCACTGTGTACTGTGGGGGTTATTCTGGTCTACTCGCTCGCATGCAAGTGCAATGGTTTTTAAATGCGCACCCAAAATTGCGGCCCGGGAAATTGGGCGGTGGCAGGTAGTCGTGCACATGGGAACACCCAGCGTTTCATGGGCGTTCCCATGGAAATCACCATGTGACGTGGTTATACACACACACACACACACACACATACACACAAACATCGTAATTCGACACACATATACATCCATACTTGCCCACCCTCCCGGAAAGGTCGGGAGGCTCCCAAAATTTTGGTCCCCCTCTCAGAAGGGTGGAGAACCCTCCCGCACCCCTGTGGCCCCCGTATTCTCCCCAGACATCCTCCTACCCAGCTGGTAAAATACCGCCATTCGCAGGTGTACGTGGAAGGAGCGGGGCTAAAATATGCAAATAGCATAATTTTGGCCCAGCCCCTCCACGTACACCCACAAATAGCGACATTTCTAATGGTGGGGGTGGGACTTGATGATGTCACGCACTGGCCCCCGCCCCCAGAAGCACTGCTGAAAGTCTCCTCTCAGGGCTTCCTTAGGAGAGATGAAACTATAAAATGTCAGCAAGTATGCATACATCGTATTACACACATGCACAAATACAGTGTATTTCACACAAACAAACACACATACAGGGCCTTATTCTGGTTGAATCGGACAGATGCGTATTTCGGACGGGCACGAGTGTTCTTAGCCCCGCCTACCGTATAGATCGCTCATGCCATCCGAATACGGTAAAACGCCAAGCAAATGGACCGTGAGTGGATGTTTCATGTGAACACCTCCCCCATCTGTGGGAACCTCCCCCATTCTCCGATGGTCGCCGACCATCGAATGATGGGCCGAGCGGTCAGGCAGCCCCAAGTGCTCCAGACCACTCGGACATTATTCCATGTGAAAGCAGGTATATGGGCGGGCAGCTGGCATCCGGCTATGCCACACGTGCGTCACGGCCGGATTACCATAAGTACACCCAGCGGTTTCATGGGAACGCCCATGAAACGCGGGGTGTACGCATATGGTAATGAGCAAAAACAGCCCTTCACGCCCCTTTCCTACCCCTGCGATCATTTTCTGCATGGAATTCACGCCGTGTTCGGTCATGCGAGGCGTTCACACATGCGCAGAAATGCCTCTGCACACGCAGCTGTCCGCCTCAATCAGAATAAGGCCCACAGTGTATAACACTCACACATATGCAGTGTATAAAACTAACACACACACACATAGTACGTGCACGCATACAGTGAATTCTTGATGATGTGCAGCAGGGAAAGGGTTAAAGACATATGGCGGGAAATTTGCTAAGATGTGTATTCTACTTCACATGTGATGTTGCTATGGGAAACCCATCAGAATCTACTTCTCATTTATTTAGCACCCTCTAGAAGATAGTAGACAGGATCTGATTGGTTGCCCATAACATGTGAAATGAAATACACATCTTAGTTAATATCCCCTATTATGTGCTATAACGGCCGTAGGAACAGTGGCATATCTACAATCGGAGCAATGTGTGCAGCGGTTGTCCACACTGGCACTCATGTTTTCAATACGCACCTCTCAGTCCTCAGTTGGTGGCAGGACATGTTCCTGGCATTATGGGCAATAAGGAAATCACCAGGAAAATGAACAAAGCAGCTGAGGAAGGTGATGGGGCTGGAGCTGAGGATGGTGATGGGGCTGTGGCTGCAGAAGGTGATGGGGGCTGTGGCTGAGGAAGGTGATGGGTGCTGTGGCTGAGGAAGGTGATGGGTGCTGTGGCTGATGAAGGTGATGGGTACTGTGGCTGAGGAAGGTGATAGAGGCTGTGGATGAGGAAGGTGATGGGTGCTGTGGCTGATGAAGGTGATGGGTACTGTGGCTGAGGAAGGGTATGGAGGCTGTGGCTGAGGAAGGTGATAGAGGCTGTGGATGAGGAAGGTGATTGGGGCTGTGGAAGGTGATGGGACTGTGACTGTGGAGGGTGATGGGGCTGCGGCTGATGATGAGGCTGGGGGCTGAGGGTGAGGAAGGTGATGGAGGCTGTGGCTGAAGAAGGTGATGGAGGCTGTGGCTGAAGAAGGTGATGGAGGCTGTGGCTGAGGAAGGTGATGGGGCTGTGGCTGAGGAAGGTGATGGAGGCTATGGCTGAGGAAGGTGATAGGGCTGTGGCTGCGGAAGGTGATGGGACTGTGGCTGAGGAAGGTGATGGGTGCTGTAGCTGAGGAAGGTGATGGGTGCTGTGGCTGAGGAAGGTGATGGGTGCTGTGACTGAGGAAGGTGATGGAGGCTGTAGCTGAGGAAGGTGATGGGTCTATAGGCCTTTTTCTAGTTCACTCTTTCTGACAAAATCCTTCTTAGATGGACAAAGCCATGTGCACTGCAGGTGGGGCAGATGTAAAATGTGCGGAGAGAATTAGATTTGGGTGAGTTATTTTGTTTCTGTGCAGGGTAAATACTGACTGCTTTATTTTTACAATGCAATATAGATCTCACTTTGAAGTAACACCCCACCCAAATCTAATTCTCTCTGCACAAGTAACATCTGCCCCACCTGCAGTGCACATGGTTTTGTCCATCTAAAGGTGCGTACACAAGGGGCAATATGATCGCTGGCAATATATTGCTCAGCAATCATATTGCTCAGTGTCCCGTTTTCATCTGCGACCAGAGATGGTCACAGATAAAAATGTCACACTGCCGGGAGAAGAGGCAGTGGAAATCGCTGGTCGGAGGAGCATGCTCCTCCAACCAGCGACTATTCAGGGGCTGAAAACGGGAGCGCGCACCCGGCGATTTATCGCTGGTGCACACTCCAATCACTGGCAATATGGTCGCTCAGCGACCATATTTCCAGCGATTTCAGCCCCTATCGCCCCTGTGTGTACACAGCTTAAGAAGGATTTTGTCAGAAAGAGTAAACTAGAATAAGGCCCTATGGCTGAGGAAGGTGATGGGACTGTGGCTGAGTATGGTGACGAGGGCTGTGGATATGAGGAAGGTGATGGGGCTGTGGCTGAGTATGGTGATGGGGCTGTGGCTGAGTATGGTGATGGGGCTATGGCTGAGGAGGGTGATGGGGCTGTGGTGGAGGAAGGTGATGGGACTGTGTCTGAGAATGGTGATGGGGCTGTGGCTGAGGAAGGTGATGAGGCTGTGGATGAGGAAGGTGATGTGGCTGAGGAAGGTGATGATGCTGTGGATGAGGAAGGTGATGGGGATGTGGCTTAGGAAGGTGTTGGGGGCTGTGGCTGAGGAAGGTGATGGAGGCTGTGCTGAGGAAGGTGATAGGGCTGTGGCTGCGGAAGGTGATGGGTGCTGTGGCTACGGAAGGTGATGGAGGCTGTGGCTGAGGAAGGTGATGGGACTATGGCTGAGGAAAGTGATGGGACTGTGGCTGAGGAAGGTGATGGGTGCTGTTGCTGAGGAACGTGATGTGACTGTGTCTGAGTATGGTGACAAGGGCTGTGGATATGAGGAAGGTGATGGGGCTGTGGCTGAGTATGGTGATGGGGCTGTGGCTGAGGAGGGTGATGGGGCTGTGGCTGAGGAGGGTGATGGGGCTGTGGCTGAGGAAGGTGATGTGACTGTGTCTGAGAATGGTGATGGGGCTGTGGTTGAGGAAGGTGATGAGGCTGTGGATGAGGAAGGTGATGGGGCTGTGGCTGAGGAAGGTGTTGGGGGCTGTGGCTGAGGAAGATGATGGGGCTGTAGCTGATTAAGGTGATGGGGCCAGTGGCTGAGTAATGTGATAGTTGCTGTGGCTGAGGAAGGTGATGGGTGCTGTGGCTGAAGGTGATGGGGCTGTAGCTGAAGGTGATGGGGCTGTAGCTGAAGAAGGTTATGGGGCTGTGGACGGTGATGGGGGCTGTGGCTTATGAAATTGATGGGGTTGTGGCTGAGGATGGTGATGGGGGCTGTGGCTGAAGAAGGTGAGGGGGGCTGTGGCAGAGGATGGTAATGGGGGATGTGGCTGAGGAAGATGATGGGGGCTGTGGCTGAGTAAGGTGATAGTTGCTGTGGCTGAGGAAGGTAATGGGTGCTGTGGCTGAAAGTGATGGGGCTGTAACAGATGAAGGTTATGAGGCTGTGGCTGTGGAAGGTGATGGGAGCTGTGGCTAAGAAAAGTGATGGGGCTGTGACTGAGGAAGATGATGGGGCTGTGTCTAAGGAAGGTGATGGGGGCTAAAGATGGTAATGGGGGATGTGGCTGAGGAAGATGATGGGGGCTGTGGCTGAGTAAGGTGATAGTTGCTGTGGCTGAGGAAGGTTATGGATGCTGTGGCTGAAAGTGATGGGGCTGTAGCAGATGAAGGTTATGAGGCTGTGGAAGGTGATGGGGGCTGTGGCTAAGGAAATTGATCGGGCTGTGGCTGAGGAAGGTGTTGGGGGCTGTGGCTGAGGAAGGGGATGGGTCTGAGGATGGTGATGGGGGCTGTGGTTGAGGAGGGTGATAAAGCTGTGGCTGTAGGAGGTGTTGGGGGCTGTGGCAGAGGAAGGTGATGGGGGCTGTGGCTGAGGAAGGTGATAGGACTGTGACTGAGGAAGGTGATGGAGGCTGTGGCTGAGGAAGGTGATGAGGTTGTGACTGAGGAAGGTGATGGAAGCTGTGGCTGAGGAGGGTGATGAGACTGTGACTAAGGAAGGTAATGGGGCTGTGACTGAGGACGGTGATGAGGGCTGTGGCTGAGGAGGGTGATGGGGCTGTGGCTGAAGAAAGTGATGGAGGCTGTGGCTGAGGAAGGTGATGGGGGCTGTGGCTGAAGAAAGTGATGGAGGCTGTGGCTGAGGAAGGTGATGGGGGCTGTGGCTGAGGAAGGTGATGGGGGCTGTGGCTGAGGAAGGTGATGGGGGCTGTGGCTGAGGAAGGTGATGGGGGTTGTGGCTGAGGAAGGTGATGGGGGTTGTGGCTAAGGAAGGTGATGGGGGCTGTGGCTGAGGAAGGTGATGGAGGCTGTGGCTGAGGAAGGTGATGGAGGCTGTGGATGAGGAAGGTGATGGAAGCTGTGCCTGAGGAAGGTGATGGGGCTGTGGCTGAGGTAGGTGATAGGACTGTGGCTGAGGATGATGATGGAGGCCATGGTTGAGAAAGGTGATGGGGCTGTGGCTGAGGAAGGTGATGGTGCACAGCGATGTGTGCTGAGCGATCTGTCAGGGCCAGTATTCTCTGGCGATCTAACTAGATATATCTAGCATGGTGGATATATCCGATGGGCGATAGAGACACGCGGGACTGCACATCGCTATAGCCCCTACACACGGAGCGATGTATGGGCATTTTCTAAGTGATCTAATCAAATGAAGTCAGATCGCTTAGAAAAGACCCAGAAATCGCATCATGTGTAGGCACCAGCAGTAGTAATACTGATTGCTTCCAGTCGAGGTCCCGGAGAGAGGGTGCCCTGGACGGAGGAAGACGGATGGTGGCACGGTGACCCCCCCCCCCCCCCGGCCAGGACGGGTGCACCGCCTTGGCAAGAGAAGCAAGTAGACGTGGCACTGGACCAGGCCACAGCCGCCGGCGCGACACCAGCAGCGGCACAGCAGTGCACAGCCCGGCCCCCGGGGCACCAGAGGCTCTAGACCCGGCCGCAGCTTGATGACCGGCCGGCATGATGACCCCCATCGGCATCCGGAGGCGGGTCCCAGCCGCGACAAAGGAAGATCAGGCCTGCAGGCCCCAGCCGCTGGCGCATAAGCGCAGATGCGGGAGCCCTCTATGCTGCGGAGGAGGTACGATTAGACTATAGGGGGCAGCGGCGTGGAACTCAGCCTGGGGAGGGCCCAACTCCAGCCCCAGGCCTCACTGTCTCTCCCTAGGCCTCAGTGACCCCCCCCCCCCCCCCACACACACACACACAGCGGTTCTCCTACAGGAAGTTGGCGCCGCAAATGGCTGCCTGGGATCTTTGCACTCAGCCACATGTAACCTTATGTATAACCTCATGTCCCCTGTGTGATAACTGTAATGTCCCTGCTGTAACTGAGCGGTCTTTGCCCATAATGTACTGTCCCTGCTTAATGCCCTTGTTACCTGCCTGGCAGCTGCAGAGACCTGTGGCGCCGCTGATGGCTGCCTAGGCGCTGTGCTGCTTGGTGGGTATGTGTTCCCTGTGTGATACTGTACTGTCCCTGCTTATACCGTTACCTACCCGGCTGCTGCAGCGACCAGTGGCGCCGCCGATGCCTGCCTAGGCGCTGAGTTGCTTGGGGGACATGTGGTCCCTGCATGTAATGTCTCAATGTAATTTATGCAATGTATATAACGCCTTCAACCTTCCCCCCCCCCCTCTCCCTCTCCCTGCTGATGCTACACTGTAAATCCATAAAAAAATCCTAGTGTACGCAAGCACACATGGCCAATAAAGTTGATTCTATTCTATCCTAATAATAATAATTATAAAAATAATAATGATACCAGTTACATCGGTCTCACAGAACCAATGCTCAAGGCTAAACAATGTTTTGTCACCAATGTTCTCTTTAGATGTCCCACCCCTATCCTGCTGTATTATATACTGGCCTTGCTGTATTACTGGCCTGTTGGTGGGGCTGAGACAGACATCATGTGACGATCATACCCAGGGATGACGTTTAGGCCAGGCGCAGCTTCGGCGCATTCTGATGACGTTTCCAGGCGCCATGTTGGTCTACCCCTAATAGCTGTCACTTCCCGCCGCCATCTTGGTGCTCCAGTCCATCATGCCGGTCACCACTGAAAAGGAATCGGAGCTTTCAGAGCGGATCGAGGCGTTTATTACCGGTCTGAAGCGGGGGACGGGGCGCCAGAACTCAGAGGAGACAGCCCGGGAGACTGTAGGCCTCCTGCGAAGAATCATAGCACAGGCGAGATGGGGGAACGCGGGTGAGAGACTGGGTCCCCCCCCTGTCCGGGGCCGCATTGTACACATCACATCACCCACCCCCTCAATATATCTCACCACAGTGGCAGCACTTTTATATACTGTATCCCCTATATATCTATCACAATGTATATACTATACCACCTATATAGCTCACTGTGTGTACCACACCTCCAAATACCATACTATGTATATACTGTATCCCTCCTATATATCTCACTGTGGGTACCCCACCCCTAAATACAACACTTTGTATACTGTACCCCCTTATATCCAACACACTGTATATGCTGTATTAGTGTGTATACTGTCCCCCCTATATCTCGCACACTGTATTTACTGTATATGCCACTGTGTACACTGCACCCTATATATCTCACCAAATATACCACAGCCCAATATATGAGTATATACCAGCGGTTCTCAAACTGTGGGTCCTGACCATCTCAGCATGGGTCGGACTCCATGTTGCTGACCATCAGGCTGATGACTTTTCTAATCTTAGTCAGTGATGGAGTCTGAAAGATCTGTTGAATTGTCTGTTATTTTAGACTCTTCCATCATTTTGAGCCTCCACAGTGCTGCCATGTATGTGCTGTCTGCGGTATCCGGACTATTTGTCTACAACAAGAAGATAGACAGCCATTAGGTTGACACCATTAGTTCGACAACTCAATAGGTCGACACTGCCATTAGGTCGACACGGGGTTTTCACTGTTTTTTTAGCCGACATGTGCCGACAGGCGGTATTTCATGCCCTACCATCCACTAGGGTGAGGTGTGAGAATAAAATAGTGTGCCGAGCGCAGCGAGCAATGCGAGGGGCTGCGGTTCACTTCAAACTGTGTCCATGTTGACTGTGTCGACATTTGGGTCAAGAAACAGTGAAAAACGCCATA